>NC_079226.1:3532179-3562036 GCF_029633865.1 Lampris incognitus
AGTAGTAGTGTTAGTAGTGTGAACCCTACTCATATTGTTATTACAGTTAACACTACTTTATTACTACTTGTGTTATTACAGGTAGCACTACTTTATTATTACTTGTGTTATTACAGTTAACACTACTTTATTATTACTTGTGCTCTTACCAGTAGTAGTGTTAGTAGTATGAACCCTACTCATATTGTATATTACAGTTAACACCACTTTATTACTACTTGTGTTATTACAGGTAGCACTACTTTATTATTACTTGTGTTATTACAGGTAGCACTACTTTATTATTACTTGTGTTCTTACCAGTAGTAGTGTTAGTAGTATGAACCCTACTCATGTTGTATATTACAGTTAACACCACTTTATTACTACTTGTGTTATTACAGGTAGCACTACTTTATTACTGCTTGTGTTATTACAGGTAGCACTACTTTATTACTACTTGTGTTCTTACCAGTAGTAGTGTTAGTAGTATGAACCCTACTCATATTGCACATGTCAGAAGCAGAGGTTAAAAAGTGGTTTTAAGTGGCTAAACACGAGGAGGAATAAGTCAAGTTTAAACAAGTGTCTCAGTAAAATACAGAAAGAAACTGATCATCAGAATCAAAGAGAGGTGAAAGCAGCAGATTTGGGGTTGACAGCAGGTAAAAGAAACACGCCATGTAAAAACTGCTGCTTCTGAAGTGGTTTGCTGGAGACGTGTGTGGGATGTGGCAACCCTGCAGGTCTAAACATGAACATGTGCAGGTAATGAAGACATGCCGCGCTAGTTTTCTGGACATCCAGTTTGAAATGAAGCTCGGCCCGTCCTGCCGTCTGCCACGGCTGTGTGATGTGCATCACTCAGGCTCCTTCTGTTGTTTAGAGCAAAGTAATACCTCCTCCCCCCCGTCCTGAATACATTTATTTATTACACACACACACACTGATCTTGTCCTCTTGATCCTGTCAGGTGTGCTCTGTAGCCTCCATCTCTTGTTTAGACAGCCAGGCAAGCAGCAAATATGCTAAAATAGAGGGGGGGGGGAGAGGGAGTGGGAGGGAGAGAGAGGGAGGAAGGGAGGGAGAGAGAGAGAGAGAGAGGAAGGGAGGGAGAGAGAGGAAGGGAGGGAGGGAGAGAGAGAGAGGGAGACAGAGAGGGAGGGAGAGAGAGGGAGTGGGGGAGAAGGAGGGAGAGAGAGAGAGAAAGAGGGAGAGGGGAGAGAAAGAGGGAGGGGGAGACAGAGAGGGAGGCAGAGGGAGAATCCCATTTCATTGCAACAGTGTTTAATATTTATTGGAAAAATGTACAGAAAGTGTAGAGGAGGTCTTTTGTGCGAGTGGTCAGGATTAGCATAAATAGTTTGGGGCTCTGATGTGTTTAGAACCTGCTGCAAAGGAGCGAAACTGTGTCCCCCTCTTATGTCACACACACACACACACACACATGCAGAAGTTTGGGTCTGAAACTCTATCGCATAAAACTTGGTCCTTGTTTCAGGACACAGAAGAAAAAGACGTAGACAACATCCTGAGTGTTGTGCTAAAACGTTGCTGTTGGTGTGATCAGAAACAACATCCTGAGTGTTGTGCTAAAACGTTGCTGTTAGTGTGATCAGAAACAACATCCTGAGTGTTGTGCTAAAACGTTGCTGTTGGTGTGATCAGAAACAACATCCTGAGTGTTGTGTTTAAAACGTTGCTGTTAGTGTGATCAGAAACAACATCCTGAGTGTTGTGCTAAAACGTTGCTGTTAGTGTGATCAGAAACAACATCCTGAGTGTTGTGCTAAAACGTTGCTGTTGGTGTGATCAGAAACAACATCCTGAGTGTTGTGCTAAAACGTTGCTGTTGGTGTGATCAGAAACAACATCCTGAGTGTTGTGCTAAAACGTTGCTGTTAGTGTGATCAGAAACAACATCCTGAGGTGTTGTGTTAAAACGTTGCTGTTGGTGTGATCAGAAACAACATCCTGAGTGTTGTGCTAAAACGTTGCTGTTAGTGTGATCAGAAACAACATCCTGAGTGTTGTGCTAAAACGTTGCTGTTAGTGTGATCAGAAACAACATCCTGAGTGTTGTGCTAAAACGTTGCTGTTGGTGTGATCAGAAACAACATCCTGAGTGTTGTGCTAAAACGTTGCTGTTGGTGTGATCAGAAACAACATCCTGAGTGTTGTGCTAAAACGTTGCTGTTGGTGTGATCAGAAACAACCATTCCTGTTCTGGATTCTTTCAAATCAGATGCTGAAATGAACTTAGTCAGTTGAAACTCAAAGTAAAGACAAGAAGATGAAACACATCTCTGAGAAAAGTCCCCCCACTGGCCTCATCTGCTGTTCCAAACAAACTCCCATTTTAACGAGAATATTCCACACAGTTTTTACCAATTTAACTCTCTCTCTCTCTCTCTCTCTCTCTCTCTCTCTCTCTCTCTCTCTCTCTCTCTCTCTCTCTCTCTCTCATTGCAGTCTCTGTGTATGGAGGTGCGAGGCAGACGCAGAGCGGTGTCCTCCGTCCTCAGACTCTGTCAGAAGCTGTTGCAACAAAGCCACCGCAGTATGGTAATCACCAGAGAATTATTATTATATTAATAACATTACTGTTGTTATTATTATTATTATCATTTCTTTCATGTTTCCTGTTCTGTAGAGCCGGGTCCAAACTATGGACCTGAGGCACTATAGGGCAGATGTCACTTGATTGACAGTACTGGTCGTAATATGTGGGATGTTCCGAGTAGGGTGATCTTCTGGTCTACATGGATGTTGGTGTTGCCTGGGATACGGTTGGTGAACTTTTCCATCCCCTTCTTCCTGAGTCCTAGAGCTCCGATGACCACTGGTGTTGTTTCGGTCTTCATTCTCCACATCCTGTTGACTTCAGTCTCCAGGTCTTTGTACTTGGTCAGGTTCTCTGTGACTTTCACTGAGGTGTTTTTTTCAGATGGTGTTGCCATGTCGATGAGCATGCACCTCTTTTGCTTCCTGTCCTTGATAACGATGTCAGGCTTGTTGGCTTTGATCTCTCCGTCAGTGTGGATGGACATGTCCCAGAGGATGGTGACATCATTGTTTTCAGTGACTGTTTTTGGCTGATGTTCATACCACTTCTCAGTGGTCTTGATCTTGTTACTCCTGCAGATCTTCCAGTGCAGGTATGCTGCTGCCTTGTTGTGCCTCTACATGTACTCGGTCTTTGCCATTTCCGGGCAGCCTGAGACAATGTGGTCGATGGTTTCTTCGTACATTCCACAGATTCTGCATTTTCATCTTTGATGATGCGATGGTGACAGGATCTGGTTGCCAGGCTCTGGTCTTGTGCAGCGATTATCAGGCCCTCCAGCTCTGTTTTCAGCTTAGTGCTCCTCAGCCACTGGTGTGCCTTTTGTTGGTCCACGTCTGCATCTTTCATTCTTTTTGGGTACTTCCCGTGCACTGCTTTGTCCTCCCAGGTTTTTTGCAGTTGCTGCTGGCCATGGTGTTTTGCCTTCTGCTTCACTCGTTTGGCATAGATGGTAGTTGCCTCATTTTCTGTTGGTGGGGTTTCTGAGACATCAAGATCTTTCTTGAACTGTGCAGCTTCTTTATTGATGGAGTAGATCTGATGTTTTACTATTTGGAGCAGTGGGTCATCTGTTTTGTCAAGTATACATCCAGCCCGATAGTGGTAGTCTTGAAGGTCAGTTCGAGATGGACTAGGCCTCGTCCTCCTGACGCTCTTGGTAGGTACAGCCTGTCAACATCTGCTTTCGGGTGTTGCATCTTCTCCATGGTCAGCATCTTTCTTGTCTTGGTATCTTGTCTGTTGATGTCGTTCAGTTTCCAAGTGATGATGTTGAAGCTGTATGTCACTACAGGTATCGCTAGTGTGTTGATAGCTTCAGTTCTGTTAGCCGCATTGAGTTCGCTCTTCAGTACCATACGCACTCTCCTATGGTACTCTTTCCGGATCTTCTCCTTCATGGTTGAATGTTGTATGCCGTCTCCTTTGTTCACTCCAAGGTGCTTGTATGTGCTATCTTGGTCTAGCTCTTTGATTACAGTGTCAGTGTCAAGGTCTAAGTCTGCAGTCTTGGTAAGTCTTCCTTTCTTGAAAGTGGCTTTGGCACACGTCGATTCCGAATTCCATCTTGATGTCATCGCTGAAGGTCTTGACGACAGTGTGTAGACCCTTCTGCTGATTGTCGTCCTTGCTAAACGTCTTGAGGTCGTCAATGTAGAACAGGTGGGTCAGTTTGCCATTCTGTGCTTTGTACCCCTAGCTGCTGCTGTTCAGTAGATTGCTGTGTGGTGCTAGTGCAAGGCAAAAGAGCAGTGGTGATAGTGAGTCCCCTTGGAAGATTCCGCTTCTGATCTTGATCAGTCTCGATGTTAACGACCCCTCTGCATGATGGAGATTCAGGGTGGTCTTCCAGGTCTTCATGCTCTCCGTGATGAATCTGACAGTTGTTGGGCAGACTCTGTAGTTCGTGAGGCTCTTCTCTATCCAGGAGTGTGGCATGCCGTCAAATGCCCTCCTGTAGTCAATCCATGCTGTTGACAAGTTCTTTTCTTTTTTTTTATTTGACCTCTTGCAATATGGCTTTATTGACGAGTAGCTGGTCCTTGCATCCATAGCTGCCTTTCTTACATCCCTTCTGTTCTGCTGGTAACAAGTTGTTTTTGCAGAGGAAGCTATAGGTCCTCTCTGTGATGATGGAGATGATTATTATTATTATTATCATTATCATTAATGTCATGTTGATAACAGTAGAAGTCATAGCAGTAGCTGTGTTATTACTGTCATTATCAGTAGTCGTGGCAGTAGCAGCATTAGATAGTAGTCATAGACGTATTAGTTGTAGTAATAGTTTTCTCAGCCAAATATTTTAACATAAAGGTAATATAACTTGGTAAGTTGCTCTCAGTTACACATATACACAAGTTGATACATCATCATTTACAATAATTATTGAAATTAAAGCTATGATGAGAGGTATAATAACAAATAACTATATGGTATTAGAGCTGATTTAATTATAAACAACATTCAAAGTGTATTATTGTAGTAGTAATAGTACTAATAGTTAGAGCAGTGGTATTTAATTCCCAGTACAAGTACATATGAGTCATTTGTTTGTTTCTTGGAGATTTGGTCGGGCGAGTTTTACGGATAAGGTCAGATTCATTTTCCATCTCAGTAAAATATGAAAGAATCACTAAAAAGATTGAAGCTTCTTAGTATAGAGGACACAACAGCACATGGAAACAATTGGATTTACTGTAAAACAACATTCAGGCACAAAGTTGTCACTCTCTTCCTTAGATGGGCCCCCTGGCGGAGGTAGGCTCTGAGGCGGAGCAGCACCGTGAGGCCCTCCAGCTGCTGTCAGTGAATCTGGAGAGAAGGTGGGAGGCCATCGTGATGCAGGCGATTCAGTGGCAGAACAGACTGAAGAGAGAACTGGGAGAACGACAGGTAAGAGAGAGAGAGAGCGCACCTCCCTTTGACAGACGAGGACACAGTATATTATACACAGTGTATTACTGTGTATTAACTCAACTTACCTTTGTTCACGTAGTTTGGTAATAGTGCTAAATTATTCAATGATGGGCATCCAGGTAGCATAGCGGTGTATTTTGTTGCCTACCAACATGGGGATCACCTGTTCGAATCCCCGTGTTACCTCCGGCTTGGTGGGGCATCCCTACAGACACAACTGGTCTGCAGGCGGGAAGCCGGATGTGGGTATGTGTCCTGGTCGCCACAGTAGCGCCTCCTCTGGTCGGTTGAGGCACCTGTTCGGGGCTCGGGGGAACTGGGGGAATAGCGTGATCCTCCCACGCATTACGTCCTCATGGTGAAACTCCCCATTGTCAGGTGAGAAGAAGCGGCTGGCGACTCCACATGTATGGGAGGAGGCATGTGGTAGTCTGCAGCCCTCCCGGATCAGCAGAGGGGGTGGAGCAGAGACCGGGACGGCTCGGAAGACTGGGATGATTGGCCAGATACATTTGGGGTAGAAAAGCAGGGGGGGGGGGGCATTCAGTGTTGTTAACCCAGGTAGGTTGCCTAACTGTATTTGCTACACTGCAAAGAAAAAGAAGGGAAAAAAAGAGGCTCGCTTATCGAGGTATTTTATGCATATTTCAAGATACTACTAATAATTTTTGTTCACCTTCCTGGCAGATATTATGGCTTGTTTCAAGAAAGTGTGTTTCTTTCATGAAAACGGGACTTGTTTAAGACATTTATTCTAAAAAAAGAAAGATGATCTTCAACAAATGTCTTATTTAAAGTTTTTTTCCCGTTCTGGCTGCGCCTTGTAGAAACCACACCAGCCTTCTGGAGTCAGGGAGGCTGCTGCAGGCCCGTGTGTTTCTGGCACAACTCAACTCTGGCAGAATCAAAATGAACAGATAGATGTTGTGGCCATGTGTTGTCAGCTCAACTGCAGCCCAGCTCTGTCCCGTCATGTGAAGAAGGGTCGTTTCTCTGCTGCTGATCTATGAACACACACTTAATAAACATAAACACCAAATCCCTGCATCCATCCATCCACCCATCCATCCATCCATCCATCCATCCACCCATCCATCCATCCATCCACCCATCCACCCATCCATCCATCCATCCACCCATCCATCCATCCATCCATCCATCCATCCATCCATCCATCCATCCATCCACCCATCCACCCATCCATCCATCCATCCACCCATCCATCCATCCATCCATCCATCCATCCATCCATCCATCCATCATCCAAACCACTTATCCCAATTGGGGTCGTGGGGATGCTCGAGCCTATCCCAGCAGTCATTTGGCGGCAGGCGGGGAGACACCCTGGACAGGGCACCAGGCCATCACACACACACACACACATTCACACCTAGGGACAATTTAGTACGGTGAGTCACATGACCTACATGTCTTTGGTCCACCTGACCTACATGTCTTTGGTTCAGCTGACCTACATGTCTTTGGTCCACCTGACCTACATGTCTTTGGTTCAGCTGACCTACATGTCTTTGGTCCACCTGACCTACATGTCTTTGGTTCAGCTGACCTACATGTCTTTGGTCTACCTGACCTACATGTCTTTGGTTCACCTGACCTACATGTCTTTGGTTCAGCTGACCTACATGTCTTTGGTCCACCTGACCTACATGTCTTTGGTTCAGCTGACCTACATGTCTTTGGTCCACCTGACCTACATGTCTTTGGTTCAGCTGACCTACATGTCTTTGGTTCGGCTGACCTACATGTCTTTGGCTCAGCTGACTTACATGTTTTTGGTTCACCTAACCTACATGTCTTTGGTCCACCTGACCTACATGTCTTTGGTTCAGCTGACCTACATGTCTTTGGTCCACCTGACCTACATGTCTTTGGTTCAGCTGACCTACATGTCTTTGGTCCACCTGACCTACATGTCTTTGGTTCAGCTGACCTACATGTCTTTGGTTCACCTGACCTACATGTCTTTGGTTCAGCTGACCTATATGTCTTTGGTCCACTTGACCTACATGTCTTTGGTTCAGCTGACCATGTCTTTGGTCCACCTGACCTACATGTCTTTGGTTCAGCTGACCTACATGTCTTTGGTCCACCTGACCTACATGTCTTTGATTCACCTAACCTAAGTGTCTTTGAGTCACCTGACCTACATGTCTTTGGTTCAGCTGACCTACATGTCTTTGGTTCACCTGACCTACATGTCTTTGGTTCAGCTGACCTACATGTCTTTGGTCTACCTGACCTACATGTCTTTGGTTCACCTGACCTACATGTCTTTGGTTCAGCTGACCTACATGTCTTTGGTTCACCTGACCTACATGTCTTTGGTTCAGCTGACCTACATGTCTTTGGTTCACCTGACCTACATGTCTTTGGTTCAGCTGACCTACATGTCTTTGGTTCACCTGACCTACATATCTTTGGTTCACCTGACCTACATGTCTTTGGTTCAGCTGACCTACATGTCTTTGGACTGTGGGAGGAAACTAGAGCCCCCAGAGGAAACCCACACAGACATGGGGAGAACATGCAAACTCCACACAGAGGACGACCCGGGACGACCCCCCCCCCCAAGGTCACACAAAATACAACAATAACAATTAGCCGGACTCCATGAAGCAGCAATAATTGGCAGCGCTGTCTTCGGGAGGGGGCGGAGTCGGCTTGTGTTCATCACATGAATGTGCCTGTGTGTGTGTGTGTGGGGGGGGGGTAAAAGCAGTGGTTCAGCCTGGATTCACCTTGTCAGGGAAGTGGCGAGGCGACTCCTTCCAGACTGCCGGCCGGAGAGATGCAGTTGGAGAACACATGCAGTACGAGGGTGGGTGTTTGAACTAAAATAGGGATCGACTGGCCACTAAATTGAGAGAAAAAAGGGAAAAATCAGAAATAAATAAATAAATAAACAACACAACATACCTGGCAAAATCAAAATAAAAATCTAGATGTTGTGGTCGTATAATGTCAGCTCAACTCCAGCCCTATTCACAGTGACACATCACCAAGTGTTAGCCAGCAGGTGTTAGCTAGCAAGTGTTAACTAGCAAGTGTTAGCTAGCAGATGTTAGCTAGCAAGTGTTAACTAGCAAGTGTTAGCTAGCGGAGAACAATGGCATCCATTACATGCCTCATTAGCTTGAGCGGACGTTTCATCTATCGTGAGGCTTAACAAAAGACACACTGCAGAAAGAGTGTAGCATGGTCACATGTCGTGTGTACATTTATACATCGAAACTGTAACTGGATTGCACTTCTAGCAACTTCGTAACACTTTTTTAGCCGTATTTGGAGTGAGCTGTATAGAACAACATACCAACTCTGTGGTCGTCATGTGAAGAAGGGACAGAAACGTTACTACCTAATGCGCTTAACCACAAAGTCACCACTAGGAGGCGCTACGTGAAAGATGCCAGGTTTGAATATGGGGAGCACAAGAGAAACTGCTGGGATCGGCTGCAGCATCCCCGCGACCCTGAGAGCAGGATAAGCGGTTTGGATAATGGATGGATGGATGGATGGATGGATGGATGGATGGATGGATGGATGGATGGATGGAGGAGAAACTCAATATATGAGGAAAAATAATTTAATGTATTTTGCTGAACTTCAACAAATTTATAACATGTAATTCTAATCTTTGTTACATCCAGTACAAAGTCCTTATAACGAGGCTTTAAGTCATGAAACAAGTACATCCCCCCTTTTCTCCCCCGTTGTACTTGGCCAATTACCCCACTCCTCTGAGCCATCCTGGTCTCTGCTCCCCCCCCCCCCCCTCTGCTGATCCGGGGAGGCTGCAGACTACCACATGCCTCCTCCCATACATGTGGAGTCACCAGCCGCTTCTTTTCACCTGACAGGGAGGAGTTTCACCGGGGGGACGTAGCGCGTGGGAAGATCACGCTACCCCCCCCCCCCGAACAGGCGCCCCGACCAACCAGAGGAGGCGCTAGTGCAGCAACCAGGACACATACCCACATCCGGCTTCCCACTCACAGACATGGCCAATTGTGTCTGTAGGGACGCCCGACCAAGCTGGAGGTAACACGGGGATTTGAACTGGTGATCCCTGTGTTGGTAGGCAACAGAACAGACCGCTACGCTACCCGGACGCCTGAATTCAGTATATTAACTCTTGCTCCACTCTTACAATTTTGAAATGGCATTAAAGTAAAGCGCACAATGACTTGTTTAGGACTTGGGACTGGCGTGCCCAGACTTGTGACTCGTTAAACAATGTCTTGGTCCCTAATCTGCATATCTTTGGTTTTTAATATTTTATTTATTTTTATTTTTTGGCTTCAGTGGTTCCAGTACAGTCAGCTCATCTGTCAGTCAGGTCCGTCCCGACCTGTCTCGGTCTTTTAGTCAGGTCTGTCCCGTCTCGGTCTTTTAGTCAGGTCTGTCCCGTCTCGGTCTTTTAGTCAGGTCTCTCATGTCTCGGGTCTTTTAGTCAGGTCTCTCATGTCTCGGTCTTTTAGTCAGGTCTGTCCCGTCTCGGTCTTTTAGTCAGGTCTGTCCCGTCTCGGTCTTTTAGTCAGGTCTCTCATGTCTCGGTCTTTTAGTCAGGCCTGTCCCATCTCGGTCTTTTAGTCAAGCCTGTCTCGTCTCGGTCTTTTAGTCAGGTCTGTCCCGTCTCGGTCTTTTAGTCAGGTCTGTCCCGTCTCGGTCTTTTAGTCAGGTCTGTCCCGTCTCGGTCTTTTAGTCAGGTCTCTCATGTCTCGGTCTTTTAGTCAGGTCTGTCCCGTCTCGGTCTTTTAGTCAGGTCTGTCCCGTCTCGGTCTTTTAGTCAGGTCTCTCATGTCTCGGTCTTTTAGTCAGGCCTGTCCCGTCTCGGTCTTTTAGTCAAGCCTGTCTCGTCTCGGTCTTTTAGTCAGGTCTGTCCCGTCTCGGTCTTTTAGTCAGGTCTGTCCCGTCTCGGTCTTTTAGTCAGGTCTGTCCCGTCTCGGTCTTTTAGTCAGGTCTCTCATGTCTCGGGTCTTTTAGTCAGGTCTGTCCCGTCTCGATCTTTTAGTCAGGTCTGTCCCGTCTCGGTCTTTTAGTCAGGTCTGTCCCGTCTCGGTCTTTTAGTCAGGTCTCTCATGTCTCGGGTCTTTTAGTCAGGTCTGTCCCGTCTCGATCTTTTAGTCAGGTCTGTCCCGTCTCGGTCTTTTAGTCAGGTCTGTCCCGTCTCGGTCTTTTAGTCAGGTCTGTCTCGTCTCGGTCTTTTAGTCAGGTCTGTCCCGTCTCGGTCTTTTAGTCAGGTCTGTCCCGTCTCGGTCTTTTAGTCAGGTCTGTCCCGTCTCGGTCTTTTAGTCAGGTCTCTCATGTCTCGGGTCTTTTAGTCAGGTCTGTCCCGTCTCGATCTTTTAGTCAGGTCTGTCCCGTCTCGGTCTTTTAGTCAGGTCTGTCCCGTCTCGGTCTTTTAGTCAGGTCTGTCCCGTCTCGGTCTTTTAGTCAGGCCTGTCCCGTCTCGGTCTTTTAGTCAGGTCTGTCCCATCTCGGTCTTTTAGTCAGGCCTGTCCCGTCTCGGTCTTTTAGTCAGGTCTGTCCCGTCTCGGTCTTTTAGTCAGGTCTGTCCCGTCTCGGTCTTTTAGTCAGGTCTCTCATGTCTCGGGTCTTTTAGTCAGGTCTGTCCCGTCTCGATCTTTTAGTCAGGTCTGTCCCGTCTCGGTCTTTTAGTCAGGTCTGTCCCGTCTCGGTCTTTTAGTCAGGTCTGTCTCGTCTCGGTCTTTTAGTCAGGTCTGTCCCGTCTCGGTCTTTTAGTCAGGTCTGTCCCGTCTCGGTCTTTTAGTCAGGTCTGTCCCGTCTCGGTCTTTTAGTCAGGTCTCTCATGTCTCGGGTCTTTTAGTCAGGTCTGTCCCGTCTCGATCTTTTAGTCAGGTCTGTCCCGTCTCGGTCTTTTAGTCAGGTCTGTCCCGTCTCGGTCTTTTAGTCAGGTCTGTCCCGTCTCGGTCTTTTAGTCAGGCCTGTCCCGTCTCGGTCTTTTAGTCAGGTCTGTCCCATCTCGGTCTTTTAGTCAGGCCTGTCCCGTCTCGGTCTTTTAGTCAGGTCTGTCCCGTCTCGGTCTTTTAGTCAGGTCTGTCCCGTCTCGGTCTTTTAGTCAGGTCTTTCCCGTCTCGGTCTTTTAGTCAGGCCTGTCCCGTCTTGGTCTTTTAGTCAGGTCTGTCCCGTCCTGGTCTTTTAGTCAGGTCTGTCCCGTCTCGGTCTTTTAGTCAGGTCTGTCCCGTCCTGGTCTTTTAGTCAGGTCTGTCCCGTCTCGGTCTTTTAGTCAGGTCTGTCCCGTCTCGGTCTTTTAGTCAAGCCTGTCCCGTCTCGGTCTTTTAGTCAGGTCTGTCCCGTCTCGGTCTTTTAGTCAAGCCTGTCCCGTCTCGGTCTTTTAGTCAGGTCTGTCCCGTCTCGGTCTTTTAGTCAGGTCTGTCCCGTCTCGGTCTTTTAGTCAGGTCTGTCCCGTCTCGGTCTTTTAGTCAGGTCTGTCCCGTCTCGGTCTTTTAGTCAGGTCTCTCATGTCTCGGGTCTTTTAGTCAGGTCTCTCATGTCTCGGTCTTTTAGTCAGGTCTGTCCCGTCTCGGTCTTTTAGTCAGGTCTGTCCCGTCTCGGTCTTTTAGTCAGGTCTCTCATGTCTCGGTCTTTTAGTCAGGCCTGTCCCATCTCGGTCTTTTAGTCAAGCCTGTCTCGTCTCGGTCTTTTAGTCAGGTCTGTCCCGTCTCGGTCTTTTAGTCAGGTCTGTCCCGTCTCGGTCTTTTAGTCAGGTCTGTCCCGTCTCGGTCTTTTAGTCAGGTCTCTCATGTCTCGGTCTTTTAGTCAGGTCTGTCCCGTCTCGGTCTTTTAGTCAGGTCTGTCCCGTCTCGGTCTTTTAGTCAGGTCTCTCATGTCTCGGTCTTTTAGTCAGGCCTGTCCCGTCTCGGTCTTTTAGTCAAGCCTGTCTCGTCTCGGTCTTTTAGTCAGGTCTGTCCCGTCTCGGTCTTTTAGTCAGGTCTGTCCCGTCTCGGTCTTTTAGTCAGGTCTGTCCCGTCTCGGTCTTTTAGTCAGGTCTCTCATGTCTCGGGTCTTTTAGTCAGGTCTGTCCCGTCTCGATCTTTTAGTCAGGTCTGTCCCGTCTCGGTCTTTTAGTCAGGTCTGTCCCGTCTCGGTCTTTTAGTCAGGTCTCTCATGTCTCGGGTCTTTTAGTCAGGTCTGTCCCGTCTCGATCTTTTAGTCAGGTCTGTCCCGTCTCGGTCTTTTAGTCAGGTCTGTCCCGTCTCGGTCTTTTAGTCAGGTCTGTCTCGTCTCGGTCTTTTAGTCAGGTCTGTCCCGTCTCGGTCTTTTAGTCAGGTCTGTCCCGTCTCGGTCTTTTAGTCAGGTCTGTCCCGTCTCGGTCTTTTAGTCAGGTCTCTCATGTCTCGGGTCTTTTAGTCAGGTCTGTCCCGTCTCGATCTTTTAGTCAGGTCTGTCCCGTCTCGGTCTTTTAGTCAGGTCTGTCCCGTCTCGGTCTTTTAGTCAGGTCTGTCCCGTCTCGGTCTTTTAGTCAGGCCTGTCCCGTCTCGGTCTTTTAGTCAGGTCTGTCCCATCTCGGTCTTTTAGTCAGGCCTGTCCCGTCTCGGTCTTTTAGTCAGGTCTGTCCCGTCTCGGTCTTTTAGTCAGGTCTGTCCCGTCTCGGTCTTTTAGTCAGGTCTTTCCCGTCTCGGTCTTTTAGTCAGGCCTGTCCCGTCTTGGTCTTTTAGTCAGGTCTGTCCCGTCCTGGTCTTTTAGTCAGGTCTGTCCCGTCTCGGTCTTTTAGTCAGGTCTGTCCCGTCCTGGTCTTTTAGTCAGGTCTGTCCCGTCTCGGTCTTTTAGTCAGGTCTGTCCCGTCTCGGTCTTTTAGTCAAGCCTGTCCCGTCTCGGTCTTTTAGTCAGGTCTGTCCCGTCTCGGTCTTTTAGTCAAGCCTGTCCCGTCTCGGTCTTTTAGTCAGGTCTGTCCCGTCTCGGTCTTTTAGTCAGGTCTGTCCCGTCTCGGTCTTTTAGTCAGGTCTGTCCCGTCTCGGTCTTTTAGTCAGGTCTGTCCCGTCTCGGTCTTTTAGGCTGTGTTAGAAAATTGCTCACACACAAACGTTTTCATCCTCGCAAACGAGGCCGCACGGGAAATGACATTTCATGTGTTTTTCCACTTGGCACCACACAAGGCCACGCCCGCCTGCCTGCCTGCCTGCCTGCCCGCCTACCCGCCTGCCTGCCTGCCTGCCTGCCTGCCTGCCTGCCTGCCTGCCTGCCTGCCTGCCTGCCTGCCTACACAGACGGCAGACAGGAGGGGCGTCCCTGAAGCGTACAGCCAGAAAAATACCGCCGTGACAAATCGAATCAGGTTGAAACAGGCGCTGCAGCTTACAAAGACAGATGACATGTGGAGTCGACGGCTCGGCACATGTGAAACTTGTATGTGAATATAAGCAAGTGTGCGGGGTGAGGTATGGCTCTGAAGGGAGCCTTCCAGGGGTGAGTTATTCCGGCCGTATGACGGCACGGCGCTGAGTGCTTTATTAAGTTGATGTGGCGTTGGGCACGCGGCTGTGGAGGAGTGTCACTGTTATGGATTCATAATAGTGATGGATATGACTCCATGGACCACACATGCTAGAAGTTGGGGGTGCATTTGGATATAAGATGACGGCTTCGGCAGTTTAACGCATACAAACGCACACACACACACACACATACACACACACACACACTGGGAGCTTCCTGGTGTGTGCCGGGGAATAATTGACGAATAGTGACATGTTAAAAGGAAATTTCCACAGTTTGTATGTGGATGTCCAATCAGTGTTGATGGCAGATAGTCAGTTGAAGCAGTAAATTGCTCATCACGTGCTATACGGACCAGGACATCCGAGTTCTCCTGGTCCCGGAGCTGTGCAGCAGTGCCTACCTGTACCAGGATGCATTGCACGAACTTTGTTTTTCTTTTCATTTTTCACCTTTTCTCCCCAATTGTGTCCAGCCAACTACCCCCCTCTTCCGAGCCGTCCCGGTCGCTGCTCCACCCCCTCTGCCGATCCGGGGAGGGCTGCAGACTACCACATGTCTCCTCCGGTACATGTGGAGTCACCAGCCGCTTCTTTTCACCTGACAGTGAGGAGCTTGTTCAATTTTCAAATAAATATTCAGTATACTGCATGTTATACTTTGACAAGACAACATCCACATCAGTCCCAACAAGCTTCAGGGTCAAAGGGTCCATTGTTGGCTGCATTGAGTTTAGCAGCATTATTACACAAAGGCTTGCATATCACATGGTCACGCCCGTCCATTGCTTCGTCCACATCAGCATGCCCTCTGTACTGATGGTTGGGGGAAGGATGTTTGGCTCTGATGTGATGTACGACACAAGATGATGTGGTTCCCTCTGCCAAGTTTCCGCCCTTGTAACAGCCACTCAAAAAAAAGAAGATAAGCAGCCATACGATGTTGTCTGCAGAGAGCAAAAGTTACTATACTAGACTATACTACTACTAATCTTAGTTACTATACTAGACTATACTACTACTAATCTTAGTTACTATACTAGACTATACTACTACTAATCTTAGCTATTGATACTAGACTGTACTGCTACTAATCTTAGTTACTATACTAGACTATACTACTACTAACCTTAGTTATTGATACTAGACTGTACTGCTACTAATCTTAGTTACTATACTAGACTATACTACTACTAACAATCTTAGTTATTGATACTAGACTGTACTGCTACTAATCTTAGTTACTATACTAGACTATACTACTACTAACAATCTTAGTTATTGATACTAGACTGTACTGCTACTAATCTTAGTTACTATACTAGACTATACTACTACTAATCTTAGCTATTGATACTAGACTGTACTGCTACTAATCTTAGTTACTATACTAGACTATACTACTACTAACAATCTTAGTTATTGATACTAGACTGTACTGCTACTAATCTTAGTTACTATACTAGACTATACTACTACTAATCTTAGCTATTGATACTAGACTGTACTGCTACTAATCTTAGTTACTATACTAGACTATACTACTACTAACAATCTTAGTTATTGATACTAGACTGTACTGCTACTAATCTTAGTTACTATACTAGACTATACTACTACTAACAATCTTAGTTATTGATACTAGACTGTACTGCTACTAATCTTAGTTACTATACTAGACTATACTACTACTAACAATCTTAGTTATTGATACTAGACTGTACTGCTACTAATCTTAGTTACTATACTAGACTATACTACTACTAATCTTAGCTATTGATACTAGACTGTACTGCTACTAATCTTAGTTACTATACTAGACTATACTACTACTAACAATCTTAATTATTGATACTAGACTGTACTGCTACTAATCTTAGTTACTATACTAGACTATACTACTACTAATCTTAGTTATTGATACTAGACTGTACTGCTACTAATCTTAGTTACTATACTAGACTATACTACTACTAATCTTCGCTATTGATACTAGACTGTACTGCTACTAATCTTACTTACTATACTAGACTATCCTACTACTACTAATCTTAGTTACTATACTAGACTATACTACTACTAATCTTAGTTATTGATACTAGACTATACTACTACTAATCTTGGTTACTATACTAGACTGTACTACTACTAATCTTAGTTACTATACTAGACTATACTGCTACTAATCTTAGTTACTATACTAGATGGCGAAACACACAAAAATGCACCGACTACCTATTGTATTGTTCTCACATTGTTTTAAAAACCCACAATGCACAGAGGCGGAAAGTATCTGTGACATATCTCCTGCCGTTTTCACAAAGGTCCAACTGGGGTAGCTGCAGGTTTTAAAGCTCCCCTCAGGTGTTTGTGTTCTTCTTGTTGGGCCTGAGTGCTGCTGGGCACATTGTCAGCTCTGTGTTGCAGAGTTCTGATGAGGGGAGCTTTAAAAACCTGCGGCTACCCCAGTTGGACCTTTGTGAAAACTGCAACACGTTCCAAAAAGACCAACCAGGTGAGCGACGAGGAGAAAAGGAACAGAAGGAATAGCACAGTCATCCCGTATGTTTCTGGGGTCTCCGAGAAACTCAGGAGAATTTTCAACAAACACCGCATCCCGGTATACTTCAAACCCAGCAACACACTCCCACAAAGACTGGTTCATCCCAAAGACCGTGTACCACACACCCGGAACAGCAACCTGGTGTATGCTGTACAATGCAATGAGGACTGCACTGACCTATACATAGGAGAAACCAAACAACCACTACACAAACGGATGGCCCAACACAGAAGGCCAAACTCCTCAGGACAAGACTCAGCAGTCTATCTACACCTAAAGGAGAAGACACACTCCTTCCAGGACAGCAACGTACACATTTTGGACAGGGAAGATAGATGGTTTGAAAGAGGGGTGAAGGAAGCCATCTATGCGAAACTGGAAAAACCATCCCTCAACAGAGGAGGAGGTCTGCGACACCACCTATCTCCCACTTACAATGCCGTCCTTTCATCTCTACCCAGGAGACTCAAGAAGCCTAGCCTCCAAAGAACAGCAGTCGGTCACTAACGGCTCCAACGACTCTCATGACCACTGAATAATGAAGTCGAAACTAACACCCCCAACGACCGTCGCTGCTAAACAAATGCAAATCAATAGCTCCGATAACGACGGGCGCAGCTGGACATCGGAGCACAGGAGAGCCACGCATATCAATAGCTCCGATAACGACGGGCGCAGCCAAACATCGGTACACAAAAGAGCCACTCATATCTATGGCTCTGACAACGACTCCTAGAGGATAAATTCTGAGTCTCATCACCAGCCAGTCAGACTAGCTTGGTCTAGTCAGAAAGGCACCTCTTCACGGATATATACCAAGTCCAGTTGCACTTGATTCAACTCCTTTAGATAACCATGACGACCTGGATGAATGAGAACATTCACAGACAACAGAAAACAGTCCATTTTGTTCTCTTCATGAGAACGCTACCTTCTAATCCTGTGAAGGTCTAGTGTGTAGATGTGTCTGGTTCACATACAGAGAGAGACAGAAACAGACCGAGAGAGACAAAGGGAGACAGAGATAGATCGAGAGAGACAGACAGAGGGAGACAGAGAGAGACAGAGGGAGAGAGAGAGAGAGGGAGGGAGGGAGGGAGGGAGGGAGAGAGGGAGGGAGGGAGGGAGACAGAGATCTGGCTGCTTTGGTGTACAAGTGAGTGATTCTGCTCAGCGCAGCAGTATGAGCGTGTGCTTGTGTTTCTACATGGCATGTGAAAAGCTTCTCAGACTAAACCAGGAGCCTTTTTTAACATTCAGTTTTCACTTTGTGTTTTTTTACTTCTGCCCTTTGTTAGCGTAGCGTCGGCTAGCTTTCAGCAGGAGCGCGTCTGTCTGGGTGCTTCGGTTCTGCGTCTGTGTCTGAAGTCGTGTTGGAGGTGTTGTGGTGTCTGAAGTGTCACCGACCACCAGTGGCGGTTTGTTCCTTAGGGCGATCGGGCGACTCACCGGACTCACCGCCAGAGAGAACAGGGGGAGACTGTTTCTATCACGTTCTACCATTGTTACGCTAGCTGGGACTGCTCTAGACAGACTGGTCTAGCTGGGACTAGTCTAGACTGAGACTGGTCTAGCTGGGACTGGTCTAGCTGGGACTGGTCTAGACTGTGACTGGTCTAGCTGGGACTAGTCTAGACTGAGACTGGTCTAGCTGTGACTGGTCTAGATTGTGACTGGTCTAGCTGGGACTGGTCTAGACTGAGACTGGCCTAGCTGTGACTGGTCTAGACTGTGACTGGTCTAGCTGTGACCGGTCTAGCTGTGACTGGTCTAGACTGAGACTGGTCTAGACTGTGACTGGTCTAGCTGTGACTGGTCTTGCTGGGACTGGTCTAGACTGAGACAGGCCTAGCTGTGACTGGTCTAGACTGTGACTGGTCTAGCTGTGACCGGTCTAGCTGTGACTGGTCTAGACTGAGACTGGTCTAGACTGTGACTGGTCTAGCTGGGACTGGTCTAGCTGGGGCTGGTCTAGACTGGGACTGGTCTAGACTGAGACTGGTCTAGATTGTGACTGGTCTAGCTGGGACTGGTCTAGACAGTTTGTCCTGCCTTGTCCAATTGGCGTCAAGTCATGTTCCATGGAGTACCGC
Organism: Lampris incognitus; assembly: GCF_029633865.1. Taxonomy (NCBI): domain Eukaryota; kingdom Metazoa; phylum Chordata; class Actinopteri; order Lampriformes; family Lampridae; genus Lampris; species Lampris incognitus. Next base: position 3,550,777 of record NC_079226.1, read on the forward strand.
CCCTTTGGGATGATTTCAGTGGGGTTGAAAACTGCCCAGATCGCTCTGATAGACTTTGATGGTAAGGCAATTTTTTATTGCACTGCAGACACTGCAATGGAATGTCTGTGAGTTCAATGTCTGTAGGTTCAATGTCTGTAGGTTCAATGTCTGTAGGTTCGGGGAGGGCTTGCAAGTAACGTGTTTTCGTCATACGTAACCAGGGCAGCCAGCCATACTTCATTAGTCAGTCAGGGTGCCTTTCCAAGGGGGAGGGGGAACTGGGGGGAATAGCATGATCCTCCCACATGCTACGCCCCCCTGGTGAAACTCCTCACTGTCAGGAGAAAAGAAGCAGCTGGTGACTCCACGTGTATCGGAGGAGACATGTGGTAGTCTGCAGCCCTTCCCGGATCAGCAGAGAGGGTGGAGCAGCAACCAAGACAGCTTGGATGAGTGGGGTAATTGGCCGGTTACAACTGGGGAGAAAAAAGGGGTACCAATAAATGAATAAACAAATAATACGTCAACTGTACTATCACAGACTATAATGATCTCTTGGTTGGCTTCTTAAAGACATAAGGACATTAACACAACGGTTTCTTTTTCTACCCAAGTGAATTTTTAGCCAGTTACCACACCCTTCCGAGCCATCCTGGTCGCTGCTGCACCCCCTCTGCTGGTCCGGGGAGGGCTTCAGACTACCACATATTTCCTCCCATACATGTGGATTTACCAGCCTCTTCTTTTCACCTGACAGTGAGGAGTTTCACCAGGAGGACGTAGTGCGTGGGAGGATCACTCTGTTCCCCCTCCCCCCTGAACAGGTGCCCCGACCGACCAGAGGAGGTGCTAGTCTAGCGACCAGGACACATACCCACATCCAGCTTCCCACCCACAGACACGGCCAATTGTGTCTGTAGGGACGCCCGACCAAGCCGGAGGTAACAGGGATTTGAACCGGCGATCCCTGTGTTGGTAGGCAATGGAATAGACCACCACACTACCCGGACGCCCCTACACAACGGTTTCTAATAGAAACCAAATAATATCTATGCGATTTAGATTATGGGAAGTGCACTTAAAGCTATTTGGTCATGTGGATGATACAGTCAACCTATTAAACACACAATAAAGACACAAAATATACATAACGCACATTAAAATACTCATTCAGCACACTCCAACCTTGTCTCTTGTATCAGTCAGAGCTGACTCTTCAACACTGTTCTCTGGAGTTGGTCAGCGACTGAAGAAAACACCAGATAGAATCTCACACTGAGTCACACAAACACCCAACTTGTCGCAGCACAGTTTCAGTTGTGTGGCTGAATCCTGGACTGGTGAAGAAACTGGACAGGGATTTGAGTTACAGTGTTCACAGGTTATCAAAAGTTCGTCTGATTGGATCTGAGACCTTTCTCCTTTTCTTGCGGTCGAGATTTAACCGTTCCAGTTTGCCGGGAGCCGAGCCAGTCGACTCACTTTGCAGCTCATCAGACTGTCCCCAAGAGACCTCACCCGTCCCATAGTTTGACTTTTCAGAAATTGAGAAAAATCGAGATTGTACATAAGGCACCAACACCGGCATCAGAAAAGAAGAAAATAATAAGGTACACGTCAACTACAAACTGGAGAAACAGATCTAAAGAGAAGTGTGAATGGGACTCGGACTACTGAGCTGAACTTCACTGTTCATCAACTTCCTGCATCCTTTAAAACACTGACCTTTTCCAGCCTGATGGTTTAGCTCGTGCTGGTGTCAGAGGTCAGGGGTACAAATGACCTGTTGCATCAATACGATAACCAACAATCATCAAGAGTTTTTATTTTCTCCAGCTACCCGTCTGATGGGCAAGATGTCCAGCTGCAAGGGCATCCCGGTGGCATGCCGGTCTATTCCCTTGCCTACCAACACAGGGATCGCCGGTTCGGAGCCTCGTGTTACCTCCGGCTTGGTCGGGCATCCCTACAGACACAATTGGCCGTGTCTGCGGATGGGAAACCGGATGTGGGTATGTGTCCTGGTCGCTGCACTAGTGCCTCCTCTGGATGGTTAGAGCACCTGTTTGGGGGGAGGGGGAACTGGGGGGAATAGCGTGATCCTCCCACGTGCTACGTCCCCCTGGTGAAACTCCTCACTGTCAGGTGAAAAGAAGCGGCTGGTGAGTCCACATGTATGGTAGGAGACATGTGGTAGTCTGCAGCCCTCCCTGGATCGGCAGAGGGGGTGGAGCAGAGACCGGGACGGCTCGGAGGAATGGGGTAATTGGCCAAGTACAATTGGGGAGAAAAGGGTGGGGGGTGTCCAGCTGCAAGTGAAGAAGTGGCCACTACAGCCACTGGCAAACACACCTGACCTCTCTGCTGCACTTGGGGTCATGCAAAAATTCCCACTTGTCAGCCATTAGTCGCTGCAAAATAGAAAAATGAGAGTAATGACAAATACACGTTTTTTACAGGTCATCAAAGACTGGATGTGATTGGATTACACTGATTGATAACCTCTCCTCTCAGCAGTAAATGTCTTTTTGAATGTGTCTGCATTGGCGAGACCCAGCGCAGTCATTACCCCCATCTCCCTTATCAGCACGAGAGGAATAAACACAAATCTAATAGAAATTCATCACGCAGACCCCATCTCCACACACACACACACACACACACACACACACACACACACACACACACACACACACACAGCAAGCCAGCTAGTTTATTAGATTAATAGGCTATGAATGGCTAATACGAATTACCTCCCTCTCTTGTTAACGAGACGCGGAGCAATTTGTATAATTATGTCTGTGGAAGGGAAGAATTTCTGTGTCTAAGCATATTTTTAGACAGCCGAGCTTTCTGAAGGCTTTTGATTACGTATTTACTTTGGGGTTTTCATCTTGCTGCCTGCTCTCAGAGGTAGTTTTTGAATAATTCATTGCTTTGTTCCAGAGAAGAATAATTTGTGTTGAGATTTATACACAATTGCTTGAGGGGGCTGCTTTTCCCTCTTTTTAAAAAATGCATTCTGTCAAAATTTGTGTCTGTGTGTTCTCTTTTGAATGGTTTTCTTTTAATCAAATTCACACTCTTTGAAAGGTCATTTTAGACAAAGCCTTTTAAAAGGGGGCTCCAGAGCAACATCTGTCAAAATGATCAATAGCCCAAAGTCAGAACACACACTGTCACGGTGATGTTTACAGGATTGGTGGGAATTGTTGATCTTTATTGACAAAATGCCCTTATGTTTCGACTGGATCCTTAGTATTATAATGATGTTGACTGATGAATTGCAGCAGTCGTTCTCAGTTAGGTCCTCGGGTAGTTCTGTCATCAGTTGATTTCATTCACCTGTTGTTCCAGTTGTTCAGTCTCCAGTCAGGGAGGTTTTACAGCTGGAACAACAGGTGACTGTAGTAAACTACCTGGCAGAAACACCTGAGGACCTGATTGAGAACCACTGAACCACACAAAATAATTATTTTTAGTTTATGACATTTTGGAAATCAGTTGCCATTGTCTTCAGGTTGGGGACAATGTATAACATGAAGTGTCACTTCCCTTGTGTCAATGAACAATTTCAAAATGTTCTGCTCTCTTTGTTTCTACTTTCAGGTGCCTAAAAGCCTTCTGGATCCAAATCTCATGGACCTCCACCAGGACAGCCCAGTCTCAGCCAGCCAGGCAGCACCAGATGACTCCTGGGAGTGGGACGAGATGGACATGACAATCGCAGAGCCCGAACAGCTGGACATGACAGAACCAGACCTCACACACAACCTCCCCACAGGACTGAACCCAGACTCAGACAGGATTCTGCCCAGTGTGGATCAGTCCAACCGGATTTCAACCAATAGAATTCAGTCTCACGAGATCTTGTCCAATAGGGCGTGGTCAGACTCAGAGGATCAGAACCTATCAGTCCAGTCAGATCAGCCCGTGGTGACCTCTCACAGGCCCCAAAACAACAACGTTTACCAGGTCTACAGCCTCCATAATGTTGAATTATACAGACAGCCTCAGTTTCTCATGGAGAAGAAGAATGTTTCCTCCTCCCCAGTGAACCCCAAAGCAGGAAACAGGAAACATCAGATCCTGCTGAAGAGCCTGAGTAAAGACTCCACTTTTTCCTCCATGGAGTCCCTCCCAGACCTCCTGGGGGGGTTGGTGCTGAGCAGCCAGGGTAGACGAGGAGGAGGAGGTAGGAGAGTTGTAGGAGACCAGGAGGTGGGGAGTGAGAGAGTTCACAGCCACAGTGAGAGCAGCGATTCGAGGAGCGGTCGGCGGTCTGAGAGCGAGAGTGGAATCATGAGCGACATGGGAGATATGGAGATGACACCAAACTCTGAGATCCAGGGAGAGGAGGAAGTCCAGGAGGAGGTGAGAAGAGGAGGTAAAGTGGAGCTGAAACTCTCTTACTCCATTGTTCCTGAGTGCCCCTGTGAAAACCCAGATATGATAAATGGTGACGATGTTGGCAGACAGCTGAACCGGACAGATCATCAAGCTCCATCAAAAAATTGCTCCTCCATCTATGACCAAAAAGCAAAAGCTGGGAGGAGGAAGAGAGATGAGATTAAGAGAGAGAAAGGAAGAGGAACAGAGGAAAAGGGAAGTCAACATAGAAGGAAGATAGATGATGAAAATGTAGAAAGTGAGTGGAAGACAGATGAAAGTGCAGGTGAAAGCAGGAGAATGGATGCCAAGAGAGTGGAGGAGAAAAGAAGGAGGCAGAGGAGAGGAGGAGGCGAGGCTGTGGAGATCCTTATAAATGGCCATGGAATCCTTACACCTGCTGACTCTGACTCAGACCACGAGGCGGACGGTCACCGCCCAGCATCCTCCACTTTCTTGATCACCCACAGTGACATCACTGTGTTCAAAGGTCACCAGCACAATTTGGAGACACCTCCCCAACTCAGCCGCCAGTCACCGACCCCGCTGTTATCTCAGGGTTCCTCCTTGGAGTCTCTGCTTGCCCTGAGTGAAGAGTTATTCCCCTCCCCCAAAGACCCTCTGCAGCGTAGTGCCTCCCTGGAAAGCTGCTTGGCCATGTGTCGCAGCACAGGTGGAGAGACCGGCGGCAGTCTGGCCAGCCTTGGGGAGCCAGAGCAGTTGGAGGGCGGTGAGAAGGAGCGGGAGGAAATGGGACTAAAGAAGAACAGGCAAAAAGGAGAAACTTCCTCAGGGGAGCTGAGCCGCAGAACCTTGGAGCTCCTGAAATGTCTGGAGAACATCCAGACTCCACCAGCGATGAAGATGACCCGCAGTGTTTCTGACATGGCAATTCGCAGCACCTTGCCTCAACGGAGCTGGCTACCTAACTCGCCATCCCTTGGTGGTCGAGTCACTCCGCTCTGTGGTCTCCGGAAAGGACCACCATCTTTGATCAATGAGAGCTCAGCAACAGCATCTCTAACAGAGCTGAGTAGCGCGGAAGACTCGTCTCTGGCATCCGAAGATATTGCTGCGCTCAAAAATCACCGGCGTCTCTGCCTTGTCCCTGCCGTTGCAGCATTGAATGCCAACTCATGTTCTTTACGGAAGCATTGCCATGGCAACAACCGAGGCCAGGTAGCAGAGGAAGCAGATGCAGCAAGCTTGAGCATGGTGGTGAATGTGTCGTGCACATCAGCGTGCACAGATGAGGATGAGGATGACAGCGATCTCCTCTCCTCCTCCACACTCACACTCACAGAGGAAGAGCTGGGCATTCGAGACGAAGGGGAGGAGGAAGAGGAGGAAAGGCTCAGCAGCACCTCCTCTGGTGATGAAGATGAAGATGAGGAGGACGAGATGGAGGGGTCTTATGTGCTGGGGCTGGAATACATGAAGAGGGAGTTGCAAAGTTGGCTCAGACCTCCTCGCAATGCCTTCTCAACCTCCTCTAAAACTGAGGCAGGTCTCCGGGACGAGCTACAGTGTGGGACCTCCCTTTCCACCTCCTTGCCTGCCTCCTCCTCCTTAGCTTTCAACACCTCCTCTCACAACAAGGAACAGTGCAGTTTCCTAAACCACTCAGCAATGAAACTTCTAGAAACCCATGCCAACAACATCAACAACAAGGTGAGGACTGAGCAGGAGAAGCAGGAGAACAGGAGGAATGCCACAAAGAGCTACATCAGCCAGTTTGTGGATGACATGGAGAACGGAAATGTGGAACAGAGCAGTTTGAAGGGGAAGGATGAAGATGACGAGCTCCTCCGTGAGGAATCTGGTCTGTTCACCAAGAAAGGAGAGTCGTTTCGAGAATTCTATGTATCCGCCAAAACAGGCGAGTCGGTTTGGGGTGTCAACAGCTTGACAAGGAACAGTGAACCGAACACAACAAAGACAAAGACCCTCTCTTCCTCCACATCCTGTGAGCTCCTCCCATTCCCAGCTACACAAGCATCATCATTGGTGGGTCAGCTGAAAGGGGAGTTACCCTGTCACAGCTCCGCCCTTCCCTCCCCTCCCACCCTCTCCCCATTAGAAGACTGCACATCCCAGAAAACACAGCGTGGCTGCAGGCCTGCAGCAGGCGGGCGGAAAGCCATCACCATTCAGGAAAACTTTGCGTTCTCATCTTTAGTGAAGGAGGAGAGTAAGAGAGAGGTGAGAAGCAAAGAATCATCCCTTGCTCCCAAAAAGCAACACAAACGTCACTCCTCCTGCTGCAGCCAACACCCCTCTTCATCTTCCTCGTTTTCATCTTTCAAGTCATGCAACGGAGAGGAGGGGAAAAAAGAAAATGTTCACAGTTTCGTAATGGAGATTATTGATATGACCTCAGTGGTGCTGAGGAATAAAGAGAACCAGAACCAATGTGAGGAACCATGCCAGGGAGAAAAGAACAGTTCTACTACAGACCAAGAACCTGCATCACTGGCACAGATTAAAGACAAGGTACACTATTAAGACTCTGTTACATCTCCTCCATGATATACAACCTTCGAAGCAGTGAAAGAAAAAAACAAATACTCTTTAGATGAAAAATGTGTGACTTTGACATTGATTTTAGCATTGTGAATACCAATATTGCTGAACACATTAAAGTAACATTTTATTGCATTGACAGGGCTAAAATTCATGAAAAGCTTGGAAAAGTCGATAAATTTGAAAATACAATTTACAGGACCTGGAAAAGCTATTTAAAACTATAGATTTGGAAAAGTCGTGGAAATTTGACTAAAGCAACATCAGCTCTGTTAAATATTTATTTAATATTAATTAAATCGACTAAAAAACAGCCTGTTGAATCATTGCGACAATTCGTTGACATTTTCAAAATATTCATGCAACAGTTTGTCTCAGTATACTAGCATGTCTCTGCTGGCTAGCTTTCTAATCAGTTAGCTAACCAGCTTGTCAACAGGACACCACCACACAAGTGCAGTTTCAACAGGTAGTGGCATAAAATGGACAATTTGGCATGTCTCATATACAATATTTGAGCTACAGACTGCCTTTCACACCATATATGGTGTTAATTCAAAACAATTCAATTGCAACTCTATAAAAAGTTTCTTTTGGTCATGGACATTAAGCTAAAAGGTACGGAGAAGTTATGGAAATGTCATTGAAAACCATCGATTAAAAAAATAAGTGCCTGAACCCTGAGGAAAAGATGGTGATCAGCGTCATTAAAGAGACAGAACAATGACATGACTCACTTCTCTAGGTTTTCTTCATTGGTGTGACCCAATGAATTTTATTCCTGATGGTGTTATTTTTAATAATCAGTTAACTGTAATGGGATTAAAAATGTCCCTTTCAACCTTTTGGTTCCTCTCTTTCTCCATAGGTTCTTGAACACTCCCACCGACCCATCCAACTACGGAAAGGAGACTTCTACTCTTACCTGTCTCTCTCCTCTCATGACAGCGACTGCGGTGAGGTCAGCCAGTGTTCTGAAGACAAAACCATTGCTCCTGAGGGGCTCTCATCATACAGCACCTCCACACAGGACCTCCACAGCTTCAGCCCCATGATGTCTACAAGTCCCAAACCATCAACCTCCTCCAGACCCTCAACTCCTGGCCCAGACTCCAACAAAGACGTTTGTAGTTTTGACCTCGGGTCTTTTGACAGACAGTTTAATGTGAACAACAGCCTTGAAAATCCTCTTGAGGGACATTCCAGCTCCAACCCCACCATGCCCCTCAGCCCAGACATGAGGGATGAGGAGACGCTGTTCTCAGCCTGTACAGAGGAGGTTTACCTTGGACCGCCTCTGTGCTACAGCATAGCACTCACCAAGACGCCCACAAGTTTCAGTCCCAAAGAGGAGAATCTCGGATACCAGGAGCCTGAAATGTCAGATCAAAAGACTGGTTCAAAACTGGATGAAAATTTTGGATATTTGTCTCAGGAGTTGTGGGATTACCAACAAAATTACAGCCCTGGTTACTTGTTGACTGCCACGGAGTCACACTCAGAGCTAGAAAAGGATGTCCGACATCTCTCAGGGGGCATTCCCACACTGAAAAACGAGGAAACACCTCTCATTTCAAATTCCCAAGGGACATGTTCCATTTCTACCCCCACCTCTACATTCTCCTCACCCTCAGAGAACTTTGCCTCCTCTCTGGACGGGCCCAGTACCAAACCAGAGTACAACAAACCTCCCCCACCACGTTTTCTGTCCTCTGGACCAGAGAGAAAGAAGGGAGATGAGACGCCATACTTCCATTGGGATGTTGCTCGGGGCGAAGTTACAGATGCCACGAGCAGGAACACGCAAGAGGAGGAAGTGAGGAGTCATAATGAGGGGACCGCTTATCTTAATCCCCGGGTGCGCGTCGCCCTGATAGACCGCTCTGCCAGCGAATGTTTGGCAGATACTAAAAGGCTTGAATCCAATATGGGTGCGGTAATGACCAAGATAAGTGTCTGCACCTCTGCTACAAATCCCTCCAAAGAGACGGGCTCCTCCGCCACGCACATTAATCCCAAAATTAACCGCTCTGCGATGAAAGGGGGAGATAGAGAGGAGGAGGAGTGCGGAGGAGTGGTGGATACTCGGGGGATGAAGCATGAGAAGGGAAGGAGAGGATGGGCCAGTACACAGCAGGAAGCAAAGGCGACGGTGGCAAAACAGGTTAGAACTCCAACTATTAGTCTGATCCCGTATCTCCTAAAATTAGACATGGCCCAGACAGCCCCTTCACCTCTGCTGTCCAGGTAATACACAGAGAGAAGGAATGAAATGAAATGATGGGAGTGTCTTTCTCTTTCATTTCCAGTGAGACAGGAGATATTATACTGTTACTACCCTCCCCCGTGCTCTTTTTTCTAACTTTCTTCTCTTCCTTTTCCCTTTTCCTTTTCCTTTCTCTTCTTTTTTCTTTCTTCTTTTTCTTCTCTTGTCTCCTCTCTGGCCTTTTTGCGTTTGTTTTCTATTCTATTCCTTTGTTCTTTTCATTTCTTTTCCTTTTTTCTTCTAATTTTCCTCTTATCTAGTCTGTTCCTCTAATTTTCTCTTCCCTTTTTTCTATTATTCCTTTCTTTTCGCTTGTCTTTTTTTCTTCTCTTCTGCTTTTTCTTTTTCTGTTCTTTTTCTCTTTTACTTCTCATCTCTCCTCATTTTTCTTCTCATCTCTTCTCTTCCCTTTTTCTTTTCTATTCCTTTCTTCTGTCTTGTCTTTTCTCCTTTGTTTTCTTTTGTCTACTCTTTTCTATTTTCTTTTCTCTTCCATGTTCTTTTTCTCTTTTCTTCCTCTTTTCTCATTTCTTCCTCTCTCCATCTCTTCATTTCATTTCTTTTCTATTTGGTTCTCCCATTCCTCTCTTCTTTTCCTCCTCTCCTTTCCTTTCCGCACCTTTGCCCCTCCTCCTCCTCCTCCTCCTCCTCTCGTCTCCCTCAGGTGTTAATGAAAGAGGGATTTGCAGACTTCTCAGTTTTTTAGTTAAAAGGTTCGGCTCTGCAGAACAACATCAGCATAATGACGATCAGTCACATTACATTACAATTCATCAACCCAGCGTTCTTTCCTTTCCCGCAGTGATCTTTCACTTCATTTCATCGGCAAATTAGTCCGTTTGTGCACTTTTTAAGTGTTCTGTTTCCTTATGCAAATAACTTTGGTGTTGTCTTAACTCCTGTGATACACCTTCACATTTCGTTCAATCCTTTTTTGGTTTTAAAGACTAATGCAGCCTAATTTTAGCAGTGATTTTTTATTTATTCATGTCATTTTATTCATAGAGAGGTGAAGAAGAGAGTGCAGGCAGGGTGGAGTGGGTGGAGAAGAGTGTCAGGAGTGATGTGTGACAGAAGGGTACCAGCAAGAGTTAAAGGGAAGGTTTACAAGATGGTTGTGAGACCAGCTATGTTGTATGGTTTGGAGACAGTGGCACTGATGAAAAGACAGGAGGTGGAGTTGGAGGTGGCAGAGATGAAGATGATAAGATTTTCACTGGGAGTGATGAAGAAGGACAGGATTAGGAAGGAGTATATTAGAGGGACAGCTCAGGTTGGACGGTTTGGAGACAAAGCAAGAGAGACAAGATGGAGATGGTGTGGACATGTGTGGAGGAGAGATGCTGGGTATACTGGGAGAAGGATGCTGAATATGGAGCTGCCAGGGAAGAGGAGAAGAGGAAGGCTAAAGAGGAGGTTTATGGATATGGTGAGGGAGGACATGCAGGTGGCTGGTGTGACAGAGGAAGATGCAGAGGACAGGAAGAGATGGAAACGGATGATCCAATGTAGTAGTAGTAGTTTTTTATTCATGTCCATCTCTTGGCTGAGGACTCCTTGTAGTCTTTAGACAATCTGACAGGATGTGATGCCATAATGCCTCATGTTTTTGTTACTGAGGCCATTTAGAGGCCTTTGCTGGGAAGTCATTGGGGCTATCATGTTAGCATATTATCATAAGACTTCTAGAATGCTAAACATCCCTTCATACAACCTCCTCCTCCTCACCTGTCTTCATCACAACACTTACATTCACCTCGCCAACCCAAATTCACAGACAAGATGTTCATACACAACATGTCTACAGTTTCCAAAAATACATTGATTGTCAACGTATCAAAGAATAAATACATCTGCTCAAATCTACTTTTAACCCTGATGTACACTTACTTGTTTACACTGACACTAACCCTGACCTTTACCACACCAAACCCAATGCTAAACTTAACCCTCCCAAATCTGACCATTTCTCACCTCATGCCTAAACTTCACCATCTAAACTAACTGCACTAAACTGGATGGTCACAGCGTGTTGTGAGCCAGATCCAACGTATGACATTTATTCCTGTCATAATGTTGCATCATCATGTCTGGCTCCAT
>NC_079226.1:3562236-3637709 GCF_029633865.1 Lampris incognitus
CAAAATATTGACGGGTTGAAGATTAAAATATATTGGAGAGAAATGAGTGTCCTCCGTAGGGTGTCTGGGCTCAGCCTTAGAGATAGGGTGAGGAGCTCGGACATCCGGAGGGAGCTCGGAGTAGAGCCGCTGCTCCTTCACGTCGAAAGGAGCCAGCTGAGGCGGTTCGGGTATCTGATCAGGATTCCTCCTGGGCACCTTCCTTTGGAGGTTTTCTGGGCACTTGCAACTGGGAGAAGACCCCGGGGTAGACCCAGAACTGGCTGGAGGGACTACATGTCCAATCTGGCCTGGGAATGACTTGGGATCCCCCAGGAGGAGCTGGAGGGCGTTGCTGGGGAGAGGGAGGTCTGGAGTGTCCTACTTAGCTTGCTGCCACCACGACCCCACCCCGGAGAAGCGGCTGAAGATGAATGAATGAATGTGGAGAGAAACACCCCGACACAGAAGTCAGCGGGAGCTGACTCCCCCTGTAGAGGGGAGGGGGGGAGGAGCTCGGTGTCTTACAGTTCAGCAAACCAGGGAGTGTGCATGTGCAGCCCCTTGATGTTTAGAGACAACCAGCCTGCAGAAACACTCCTGCACGCAACAGGGAGGACTCTTCTAGCAAGAGTCAACACAAGTTCAACACAAGTATGGCTTTATATTTCTATTTTTGTTTATTTTGAACGTTAAAAAATAAAATGGAGAATGTATAATAAAAGAAAACAAAAGAGAAAAAATCAAAACAAGGAAGCAATATCGTCATCAGACGTGTTTTAAATGTCGGCAGTTGGAAAAGGAGGAGGCAGAAGTTAAAAACCCCTTCTAGTCCTACCCCCTTTTTTCTACTGTAGTATTTAAACAGTGAACCGTGTGATCTAAATGAAAACTCAGTCATCTGCCACCAGTGAGCATGACCTCTATCTAGCAAACCACACAAAGATCCTTCACGCAACACAACAAGAACACAGCAGGAGCAGAGCAACACCAGAACAACTCACGCAAGGCGTCCCGGCTCCATCCCATATCTGCTCCACGCGTTATCTTAAAGAGTCTTTCCATGTGATTACTGATTCCCATGTCTCCATTTCATCCCTGCAGCTGCTCCATATCCTGACACCTGTGGTTGTGACTGGCTGATATTTTGTCCTTACTGGGTTGTGTTTCACCGTACATGTTCCTCTCAGGTCATAACGGCTCTCCCTCAGCTGGACCAGCCCCTGGATTCTGCTGGGTACTTAATTGTTTACCACTCTGGACCTGATCCGAGCAGTTTTACAGTCCACCAGATCTTTGAATTTTAGTGTTTTTACTTCGATAAAGAGTTGGTTTGTTGGTTCTTCAGAAACACGGGCAAACGGAAACACAAGACTTGGGGCCTCTCGGAGATCTCCACGTATGTCTCGTATGACAGCGCATGTCGACCTCCTCACACATGATGTGTGTCATGACACAACCTCCTTTAGCATGCATTTAACCCACATGGCAACACAGGAAGACATTATGAGTAAATGGTCATTCTCAACGTTTCCTGCCGGCTGTCTTCCACAGAAGTAAAGACGTGTTGCTCCCAGTGGCAGATCCTCTATCAATAACAAGGGTTTACAGGGAGAGAGGACTCGGAATGAACCAGAAATACACAAATAAACTACTCCAGACATAGCCCATACATCACACACACGCACACACACACACACACACGCACACACACGCACACACACACACACACACACACACACACACACACACACACACACACGCAGAGTTCATGCCTGGTTAGCTGAGTGGCTGGTTTGGTTTAATACAGCTGAGAACTTGAGTAGCTGTCCAATCAACACGCAGATAAGCATCGCGCACCAATCAGAGTAACTTAAGATGCAGCTCCATGGAAACACCCGTATGAAACACCCGGATCTGGATACAGGAAATGCGCCCGGCTTTGAAGAACATTTTACATAGCGGCCAAACCGCGCAATTACAATGTCACGTGATGCACACTGGCCCAAAAAGACATTTTCCCCTGGACTTCTGTTGTGAAAGAGACGTCTGTAAATCACACACACACACATATATAGAAGAGGCTACCCAGTTAGAATTGTGTCCTCCTGTTTTACCCATCAGGCACTGCATTCAGATTGTCAGGCGTTATTAAATATTGTAGCGAATTCGGGGGACAACGCAACCACAGGAACTGCCGCGGCCGGGAGGCGAACCCGTATCGCCCGCACCGCAGGAGACATCGCTAACCGCTCGACTAAAGGGTGAGACCCGCCAGTCAGCGGCCAGCGTGTCTTCTTATCTATGCACGTTACAATATTTTGTAAGTGTTTTATGTGGTTTTATGCGTTTATGTGTTTACTGTTCTGTGTGGTGTCATTGTGGTTGTCGTTCTGTTGTGTTGTGTCGCTTTGGTGCTGAAACCATGCTCAACATCGTTGTTCCAGTAGATGAGCCCCATGTATTGCGTTCTTGTTGCTGCGTGAGTTCAGTAAAGGAGAGCGGAAGGTCATCTTTGTCATCACCTCTACGTTCACCACACTGGTGTCAGCAGAGGGATCGCAGCCAACACCCACAAACCGAAGACGGCCCCGTCAGGAAGAAAACTCAGCGTGGAGCTCCATGAGATTGAGGACTTCGTTGGGAGTCTTGAAACAGAACTTCCGAGGGGGAAGAACATCGACGTTCGGAAGAAGATGTCCCGCGGAGGAAGGGCCGACAGACCCAGCGCTCCCCGTCCTCCAGGGCCCGGCCCGGCCCGGCCGGCCGGCCGGTTCAGCGGCTCGGAGGCGGCGACCGACGCCGAGAGGTCGCTAATTGCTCGACTAAAGGGTCCGCACGTTACACTACCCCCCCTTCGGGAAGCGCGTCCGCACGCATCCCACTTCTGACACCAGTGTAGCGAATTCGGGGGGCAACCACAGGAACCGCCGCCCCTGGGGCGCGAACCCGTGTCTCCCGCACCGCGGGCGACATGGCTAACTGCTCGACTAAAGGGTCCAAAGGCTAACACGTCTGCTTATCCATATTTATTTATTTTTACGTACATCAACTTTCTAGTTTAAACACTTAAATAGCCCTTATTTAAATCATTGTGTCCTAAAAGTTGTACAATTCCCTAATAACCGAATCCAGAGTTATTTTGCTGGGCATAACGAACGCGCATCAGAGCCACGGCACGGGACTGCGACGCCCTGCGTGCCCACGCCCCATCCGGTTCCGCCGTCTTCCTGTTAGCTGTATGTAGCTGTAACCGTGGATGTATTGGCTCTAATTCATCACTTATATCGTCTTATAACGGGTTACCCTCATGTTGCGTCACATATGGCATGGCGGCAAGACGCCCGCCATGTTGGAGGACAGGGCTCCACGCCACAGGATCGGTGCTGTGAACAGTCGCGTGACAGAATTTGGGTCAAGGTGTGACTGTTCCAGAACAGCCCGCGTGCTTCATGTTTTACAATGGCTCATTTCTGTTTTCGTGGTTCGACTCTGATCCTTTGCGCCAGAACTTTCTAGAGTTTGTGTTTGGAAGAGTGGCTCACAACTGCCATGTTTTATCCCCCTACGTTTGTCCGGCTTTCGCTTAGGACGTGGTTCTTGTAAACCCAGACGGACCATGAGGACGTCGGTGTGACCGCTGGCTGCGGAGGTCCAGCGGGCCTCCAGCATAGCGGAGCTGCTCGTTGGCGGTGGAAAGGTCACGTGGTTGATAACAACCCATGATGCTAAACGTCCTCCTGAGACGGGAACACATGTCCAGGGTCCAGACCCTGGTGACCTCCTGGGGGGGAGGTCCAGCGGGCCTCCAACATAGCGGAGCTACTCGTTGGCGGTGGAAAGGTCACGTGGTTGATAATAACCCATACGTCCATGGGCTGCATGCTATAAAGCCTGTACCGTGGGCCAATACTTTATTCCTAGGACGAATCTGGAAAGTTCCCGCCCTCAGGTGCTAGGATTGGCCAGATCTGCCTGTCAGTTAACTTTCCGGATTCCAGATATTCGCTTACCGTACACACGATTGAGTTGGCACAGTTAGCTTGGTTGCAAACGTGGCTAATGGCTAACGGGAAGAATAAAGGAGACGGAGGACAGAATCAGTTGAACGGCGACATGCGCTGACCTACCGAGCAAGGCGACATAGCGTGAAACGTGATATGCTGGGCTACGCCACGGACCTGATGGCGTAAGTCGCTACAACTACCGCAAGATAGACATATCCGTTTGGAAAGAGCGCACAGATCCATGACTGATAAACCAATATCGACCGAAGCACCTCCGAGATTGGTGATGGTGAAAGTCATAGACTGTTAGGCTAAGGAGTTAATTCTGCAGCAGGCCTGGGAACAGAACCCAATCATGTACCGAGGGGACAGGGTGTTTTTGGACCAGGACTACTCCCCGGAAGTCCAGAAGAAACGTGGAGAGGTACGACAGGTGATCAAACCAGCCAGGTCTCCATGCCCTGCCAGACTCAAGATCTTTATGGACAACGGGACAAAGACTTTCCAGACGTTTACCGAGGCAGCAACCACACCGGAAAAGGTGGGGACTGCTGTTAAGTCGGATAGCTGAGAGAAATACTACAGGACCAGAGTCTGTGGCCGAGAGGGGAGCTGGAAGAGGACAAATGTCTGAAGCTGATCTGCTGAACACATAATGGCAATCAACAGGTGGGAAATTAATAGAAGGGGTTACTTTAATTTAAAGAAAATTACCACCCCGTTTGATCTGTAAATATAATAGTTATTACTTTTGTTGTGTTCTTATGGACAAAGTACCCGGAGATGACTTTATGTAAAGGAGCTTTTATTCATATCTCTTGGCTGTACGTGTCCACCTGACTGTCAAGGCATTGGAGAGCGCAGTTCTGGCTTTTGGCGCTTTTGCACCTAATATTTATCTCCTTTCTGGGCGGGGTTACATCCGGTCAACAACATGTAAACAATAAGTAGTTCCGTATCCACAGTGAATGATAGAACATTTATCAATGCACCACAACTTTCAATGAAAAATAGGTAGTCCTTGATCGTTTTGGTTGGTACTTTGCACTGGCTAGTTTAGTTTTGTTCTGAAGGAAATACCATTTTCAGAACTATGTGGTTATCCCGGGCAGCAGTGATGTAGCCTACAAAGAGATCTTACTCCTTATAAAGGAGTAAGTTCTCTTACTCCTTTATAAGACTGTTGAACACTCGCAAGCTGTTCAGTTCTATGCAGGTTGCACTCTACACCTTTAGTGCGCTTACCCCGGGAGAGTCACAACTCTCTACCCTCATTTCTTTCTGGGAGCTGAAGGTTCCAGAGACCAGCAGGGGTTTACCTTTTTGGGTGGAAGTTTGATAAGGTTATTGTGTTTATTTGTTCATTTATGTTTCTCAGGTTTGAGGGTGTTTACACAGTATAAAAATACAACAATCCTATATAGAGGGGTATCAAAACTATATTATAAAAAGGGTTAACAGTCATTTAAATGCAAAATCTGAGGTTAATAATGTCCATGGCCTAAACCATCCAATAAAGAGGAAAAAAATACTGGACCAATTGAAAAAAACTCAGCTGTTCAGCAGCATTACTACAAGAAACATTTAGTAGAAAATTAACTTGCAAAACTAAGAAGGAAGTGGGTGGGGAAGGTGTTCAGTGCCTCTCATGGTTAAAAAAAAAAGAGGAGTCGACATCATACTGCATAAGAACGTTTGCTTTTCTTTAGAAAAAAAATGGGAAGAATGGGATAAAATGGGACGATATATCATGATCATTGGCACAATAGACAGCTTAGAAAAAAATATATATGCATATGCACCAAATGAAGATTACCTTTCTTTTTACAGTAGCATTGCAAACTTAACTGCTAGCAATGCAAAGGGAATGATAATTTTCGGAGGGGACTTTAACGCAGTAATGAATGGAAAACAAGATAAGAACCCAGCAGACCCAGGACCTCAATCAAGAAAAACAAAAATGCTAAATGGAATTCTAACTGAATTAGGTTTAACAGATATATGGAAGCACAAATATCCAAAAGGCAAGGACTTTAGTTTCTTTTCTAATGTATATGGAAGTTACTCATGTATCGACTATTTTTGTATATCCAAACAGCATACACATAAAGTAATAAACTACAACATTGAACCAATAACACTAAGCGACCATGCTCTAGTAGTTCTTTACATTAATTTGACAAAAGATAACTATTTTAAATATTAGCGATTGAACGTCTCACTATTGACAGACAATGCAGTGGTGCAAGAAATTAAGCAAAGTATAAATGAATACTTTGATCTGAACAATAATGGAGAAGTATCACCAGACAGTTTGGGAAGGTAAGAGGAAAGCTTATTGAAATACTATCAACTAGGATTAAAAAAAGCGCGGGTTAATTCACAATTACAGCTGGAGAACAACATAAAAGAACTGGAAACAAAACATAAGGGTGGGGGAGACAACGATATTTCCAAGGAATTAAAACAGACAAAACAAGATCGGGATTAATTATGAACATATAAAGCTGAGGGTGCCCTCAGATTCTCAAAACAAAAATATTATGAAAGGAGAAATAGGGCAAGCTGCCTCCTTGGCTTCCAGCTATGCAAAGAACAGGCAAATCGAGTAGTCTCAAAAATCACACATTCAAAAATAAATGAAGTAGTCTCTCACTCAAAAGATATAGCAGATGCATTTATCCTTCTACCAAGAGTTATATGATTCATCTGACGATCTTCAAAAAAAGAAAAAAATTACAACTTTTTTTTCTAAGATAAAAATTCCTACACGGTCCCAGGAGGAGGCCACACAAATTGTTAATCCTATTCAAGAAGAAGAAATATCAACCTTTATTAGAAAATTAAAAAACAACAAATCACCCAGGACTGGCGGTTTGCCAGGTAAATTTTATAAATGTTTTCTGGAGTAGTTGGCACCCTTTCTAGTCAACGTATACAACTATTCACTGTCAGAAGGAAACCCACCAAGGTCCTGGGCAGAAGCCATAATTTCAGTCATCCACAAAGATGGAAAGGATCCCACCCATTGTGAAGGATACAGACCTATAAGCCTCTTATGCAATGACAAAAAAATTCTTAGTACTATATGGGCTAAGAAAATACAAAAATATATAGGAAAGCTAAATACACCAGATCAAACTGGGTTCGTACCAGGTAGACGGGGCAAATAACATTTGATGTGTTCTAAAGCTGATATCATGTGCAAAGAAAAAGATGGTAATGTCCATAGTGCTTAGCGTGGATGCACAACATTTTTTCGACATGGTTGATTGGAGCTATCTCCACCAGGTACTGATCAATATGGGGTTTCACCCCACCTTGATAGACTGTGTGAAAGTTTCATATTTACAATCAAACTCAAGAGTGAGAGTAAATGGATGCTGTTCTAACTTATTTAATATTAAAAGAGGGGTGAGGCAAGGATATTGTTTGAGCCCTTTGCTCTTCGCAATTTCCATTGAACCATTAGCAGAAATTATAACACAAGAAAGTAATCTCAAAGGAATAAAAACTGAAAAGGCATAGAAGACACAACATTTCACTTTTTGCTGATGACATCACACTGTATCTCGACAGTACCAGCTCTTCTTAAAATCCTAAGGGATTATGGGGAAATATTAGGCTATAAAACAAATGACTCAAAAAATCTGAAGCGATGATGCTCTCAGGTGACTGGCCTACATAACTAGATTAACTTCGGACAGTTGACCCCAAGTATTTAAACTCATACACCTTCGTCACCTCCACTCCTTGTATCCTGACCATTCCACTGTCCTCCC
The DNA here is from genome assembly GCF_029633865.1 of Lampris incognitus. Taxonomy (NCBI): domain Eukaryota; kingdom Metazoa; phylum Chordata; class Actinopteri; order Lampriformes; family Lampridae; genus Lampris; species Lampris incognitus. The sequence continues at coordinate 3,570,005 of NC_079226.1, forward strand.
TCTCATTCACACATAGGTATTCCATCTTTCTCCTGCTGACTTTCATTCCTCTTCTCTCCAGTGCATACCTACACCTCTCCAGGCTCTCCTCCACCTGCACCGTACTCTTGCTACAGATCACAGTGTCATCCGCGAACATCGTCGTCCATGGAGACTCCTGCCTGATCTTGTCTGTCAACCTGTCATTCACCATTGTAAACAAGAAAGGGCTCAGAGCCGATCCTTGATGTAATCCCACCTCCACCTTGAACCCATCTGTCATTCCAACTGCAAACCTCACCATTCTCACACTTCCCTCATACATATCCTGCACCACTCCTACATACTTCTCTGCAACTCCCGACTTCCTCATACAATACCACACCTCCTTTCTCGGCACCCTGTCGTATGCTTTCTCTAAATATACACACACACACACACACACACACACACACACACACACACACATACATATATATGTATATATATATATATATTTGCCAGCTAAGAATTATATGGGTTTTAACAAATGGAATGACATAGGCCTGTCTATTATAGACCAGCTATTTGAGGGGGAGATCCTACGATCATTTGACCAACTTCAACAAGAATTTAATCTCACTAGAAGTGATTTCTACAAATAAGACACTATTTACAAGCAGACTCTGAACGGCAACAGATGTGTAAAGTACCATCTAACCTTGAAGCATTTGCATATCAACAGTAGAGAGAACAATATAACATAATTTAATACCATATATATATATATACACATATATATACATATACGTATATATATATAAGATACTTCAAGACACGTAGTGGGTAACACTCTGGATATTAAAGAAAAATGGGAGCTAGAAATGAATATTATAATTGAAGATGAAACCTGGGAAAATTCATGTAGAGATGGACACAAACTAACGAATAATCCAATATGGGAAGAGTTTGACTTGAAGGTCAAAATGAGGTTTTTCAAACTCCCCTTGTTATGACAAGATAAAGTGGGGCATCAAACTTATGCTGGAGGGAGTGTGGATTTAGTAGAGAACACACGCACATTTTTTGAGACTGCCCTAAGCTATCCAAATACTGGAAAGATGTCCAGATGGAAATTCAAAATATAATGGGACAAAAACAAAAACTAAAGTAGATCAAAATTAGCAGCATGAGAATCTGCTAAAACATTCAAATCCTATGCTCGTCCTTCCTTAGAAGTGAGCAGCAGGTCTCTTATATAGTTGCATTCCCATGAAAAACGAAGTGTCAGACTTAACCTAACAAGCAGCAGAATTCCCGCATATATGTTTAACCATGTATTAACTGTAAACAAGTGCACTTCATATTGGTACAGTTAACGTTTAAACTGTACTTTGTGTTATTAAGTAATTGCAATTAAACACAAAATTCGGCATTGAGACTGAATGGACTCTCAATTATTGTGTTATTATTGGATAATAATGACATTGATAAGAATTAAGATAAGATAAGAAGAACATTTCAACCAGGGGTGGGCAATCTTATCCAGAAAGGGTCGGTGTGGGTGAAGGTTTTTGTTCCAATCAAGCAGTTACACACCTGTGTCTCCTAATCAAGTTCCCCAGCAAAGACTCTACTGGTGGATTAGTGGGACCAGGTGTGTAACTGCTTGGTTGGGACACAAACCTGCACCCACACAATACCGAGAGGTAATGAGGGACCTCTGCAGCCTCGGTCTGAAGCCCGCCCTACGTTATCCGTTACCCGGGGACGGAGGTAAGAGACGGCTGTCGTCTGTTCGGGAGGCCCAGGAGTTGTGGGGTTTCTTGTTTGTTTTGTGTTTTGTTAAAACACCGGCGCCGCGTGGCTGACGCAGTGAGGGAGGGTGCGTGAAAATGCCTGGCCACGAGCCCGTGACCACCGCCGCATGTTCGTGTGCCATGCGCCTGTTTGTACTGCCAATCAGACTGCCCGGCTCGTCTTCCTTCAACTGCAGTGCTCATAATTACACGGGCTGGGGGTTGGCACCATGAAACTGGGTTGCCTTGGTATGTAAATTACCCTCTCGACCTCCGGGATTCACGGAACACCGGGTCTTTGGTCCGGAACTTATGAGAACACATCACGGCCGACCTGGGTTTCTCCCCGTGCTTGGGTTTAGCGGTGAGAGCGCAGTGCGCCTGGCCCAGCTCGGGGGGGTCCAGAACTTTGTCGCCAAGTAAGTTGACCAGAAGTTCAGAAACAAAACCCGTTAGCTGGAGCCCCCCCCGTCCCTTCACCCAGAACCGTGGCAGTAAACGCAGCGTTGTGGCTGGCCAGGGCCGCGCACCTCCTCCCGAAGGCCCGAGCGCGCCGGCTAGTCGTTTCTACGCTGAGCTCGAGACAGCCGATTCGCCGTTGGTGGTCCGAGACGGCGGGTCCGAAACGCTGCTTTCAACCCGGCTGCTATGGCCGCCACGGGGTTTCCCAGCAGAGCCGTCAGAGTGGACATGGCGGCGGCGCCGCCAGCTAGCGAGTCCGCTTTTTTAGTGACGTTATCGTCTTTTTCTCCTTTTGCTGGATCTCCAGGCCACGGCGCGCTGTTCGGCAGAAGGCAAAACGTAAGCGAAATGTTGGACAAAAATATTAATTTCAGTTAATCCTGCTGAGAAAGGGTTTATCAGTGTAAACTACTAATAAGACACGTTAGCCCCTATCTAACGGGTCTGACCCTTTAGCCGAGCGGTTAGCGACGTCGCCTTGTGGTGCAGTACGCCCCGGATCGAATCCCGCACCGGGCAAGAAAATAACCGGTTACATCAGTAAACTTTATTATGCAACCAATACTGTTTGCCAAATACCACTTGAACCGCTAAAAAACAAATCGATGGATGAGTGATATGGAAATGTGCATTACAGTGGAAACTTGTCCTGTAAAGAAGATGATAGTTGAGCCGTGGTGTTGTTGTTGCCACACGAACCCTTTTGTGTGTCACACGTGAGTCGTATTAAACGTTCATGCATCGTACACACTGCTGCTCTCCGACTCATCAGTGTTGTTCTTAACGTCACATGGTGTCCGAAGTGGGATTCTGGGGGGGGGGGGGGGCTTTGTGAATTCGGAGCCCTGAGAGAACAGTTAATAAGGGACCGAGTTGTAGTTGGCATAAGAGATGCTAAGCTATCTGAGAGCTTGCAGCTGGATGCAGATTTGACATTAGAAAAAGCGGTGACGAGGGTGGGACAGTGCAGCAGTGAAAAAGCAACAGCTGATGCTCCGAGGGACAGAGCAGGCGACCGGACATGTTGAAGTGATACACAAAAAGAACAACAGGGGGCAGAAGGGGGCGAAAGATAAGATGGATACCTAGTCATCTGGATGTGGCAGATGTGGAGACTTGAGGAAAGACCTCTGGAAAGACTGTCCTGCACGTGATGCCGAGTGTAGATGTCACAAAAAAGGACACTTTGCTAAGAAATGTAAGTCAACTGGTGGCGTCCATGACGCTACACAGGTACAGATAGAGAGCAAAGATGAGGAGGACTTTGCTTTCGTAGGACAAATGTGCTCAGAGGAAACAGAGGAGTGGATTGAGTTGTTGCAGTTGAATGGGGAAGAGACTGTTTTCAAACTGGACACTGGCGCAGCAGTCACAGCAATTCCGAGCAGCATGTTGTCCTTCAAAAAGCGTGGGACACTGCAACCGCCACGTAAAGTGCTGTATGGACCAGGAAATCACAGACCGGCAGTTAAAGGATGCTTTAAAGGTAAACTGGTCATGAACAAGGAGAACAAAAAGAAAAACAACAGTAAAGATGAACTAAACCTGATAACACGAAACGACCCCAGAAAAAGAAAGGAAGGGAATATGGACAGAGGCGCAGCGGTGCCCCAGTTAGCCCCCCAGTTAGCCCCCCAGTTAGACCCGCCAGGCAAGTTTGACTTCACTAATGCCAATGAATGAATGGCCCGAAATGTATGAAGCGTTTTGAATGCCACAGAATAGCGTCAGGATTCAACAAGCAGTCAGAGGAATTTCGGGTGAATTCTTTTATGTTTGCGGCTGGCGATGACGTCGAAGATATCATGTATTACCTCTGACAGACGGACAGAAAAAGTCATGTAAATTAGTCACGGAAGCTTTCCCTGCACACTGCGTTAGCAAGGAACGTCATCTTTGAAAGGGCACGCTGCACCAGCCGGAGTCAAGAGCCGGGTGAAAGTGTGGAGTCTTTCATAGCAGCATAGCTGTGTGCATCCACTGATGCCTCATCTCTTGGCCTTGGGGTTGTCCTGAGCCAACAACAGACAGGTGAAACACGGAAGCCAATTGTGTTCATCTCAAGAGGCCTGTCCGAGGCCGAAAAACATTACGCACAGGTCGAGAAGGAGGCTTTGGCAGCTAGGTGGGCTTGTGAATGCCTGGAGCCCTATCTCCTAGGACTTAAATTCAAGTTAGAGACTGATCACAAGCCACTAGTGCCACTGCTGAGTACCACGGCACCAGAGGAGCTCCCCCCGAGAGTACGGAGGTTCTGGCTGCGGCTGATGAGGTTCACGTTTGACATCGTGCATGTACCTGGTAAACACTTGATAGCAGCAGATGCATTATCAAGCGCTCCTGTGAAACACACGTTCACACGAGCAGAAAAAGACAACGAGACAGATGTCCAAGTGTTGGTGGATGCAGTCATTCAAAGTCTTCCTGCTACAGAAGCAAGACTGAAAGTGATTCAAGAGAGTCAAAAAGCCGACCCCGTCTGTGCAAATTTAATCAAGTACTGTGAGACTGAGTGGCCTGAGAAACATGCCCTCCCACCAGAGCTGGGGCCATACTGGCCTGAAAGAGAGAACCTCTCCCTGGTTGGAGAGCTGCTTCTCATAGGACAGAGAATTGTGATTCCCCACTGCATGAGACAAGAAATCCTCCACAGTGGTCACCAAGATATTGTAAAGTGCAGGGCAAGGGCCTGCCAGTCTGTCTGGTGGCCAGGACCATCTGTACACATCAGTCAGGTGGTGGAGAACTACAGCACATGTTCACAGCACAGGGCAGAGCCTAGAAAGCCCTTGCTGACCACTCCAGTGCAAGAGACCCTGGCAACGGGTGGGTACAGACTTATTCTTCTGGGAGGGAAATACTTACCTTCTCGTAATGGATTATTTTTCCTGCTACATTGAGGTAGCACACCTCAAGGTAGCTTCTGCCAACACTGTCGTTGCCACTCTGAAGGAAGCGTTCAGCCGCCATGGAATACCAGGAACAGTCGTGTCTGATAACGGGCCTCCATACAGCTGTGCACGCTTCAAAAACCGCCACAGAGTATGGTTTTCCACATGTTACCAGCAGCCTGAGGTATCCACAGGCGAACAGGGAGGCGGAGCGTGCAGCGGCTTCTGTACAAGGACGGTGGAAAGGAGGAGGCGAGAAAACAAAGCCTTTGATGTCATACCACGCCCCACCTCTGGAAAGTGGTTATCCCCCTGCACGACTCCTCATGGGGAGACAGATACGCGCCACCATACCACATCCTTACTCCCAGGTTGGCCGAACATCCGAGGACTCAGGAAGTCTGAGAAGCAGGCAAAAGAGAACCAACAACGCCACTACAGCCTGCGTCACAGAGCTCGTCCTTTACCACCACTGCAGTCGGGCCAAATTGTGTGTCTCCCGACAGAGAAGACACAGGGGACTGTCATTCAACATGCGACAACACCCAGGTCCTACATTATACAAACACATGAAGGCAGGTCAGGAGAAACCGCACACGTATGCGCACAGTACACCATCCACAACCTCAGACACCACCTGATACACCTGACACAACTCCAGAGTCAGGTAACACTGACACACACACTTTCATATCACCAGAGACACAAACATACTGATGCAACCAACACCATATGTGACACGTTCAGGCCCTCCAGTGTGTCTGGGTTTGTAAATATCTGTTCTGTAAAGATTTGACATGTTGTCAGAGGGGTTCTTAGTAAAAGGGGGACCTGTCCTGTAAAGAAGATTATAGTTGAGCTGTGTTGTTGTTGCCACACGGACCCTTCTGTGTGTTACACAAGAGTCTTAATAAAAGGTTTGTGTGTCTCCGGCTCATCATTGTTAACCCAGGAACAGCCTTGTTGTTGACGTAACAGATACACAAGACATGGCATAATCCAGTTCAAAGTAGTGCATCGCCTTCAATGATGCAACAACAAAAAAAGGCTAAAATTAACCCAGACTTGGACCCAACATGTGAAAGGTGCAAACAAGCCACTACCAGTCTCTTACATAGTATGTTCTGGTCCTGCCCGAATCTAACTCAGTTCTGTCTTGATGCATGCTCAATAATCCGGGTAGGAAAATCAAAAAGTTGAATCGGCTCATCTGGACACGGTGTATTGACAGAAACATATTTGTCAGTGTGTGTTTAGCTGTGTATTTATCTGTCAATAAACGCTGTGTCCAGATGAACTGATTCAACTTTCTTTAACTCAGTTCTGGCAGTTCCAGCTTTGAGGCCTTGGCCGCAGGTTTATGTTTCCCACTTGAACCTTCTCCTCTGAGTGCCATCTTTGGGGTCCTTCCAGCTGGTGCACATTTAAATGCTGCTCAGGCAAACCTGTTGGCCTACACCACTACATTAGCTGGGAGATGGGAAGGAGGCTTCCCCTCCTGCTTCCACACGTTGGATGCAGAGGTTATGCAGTCATAGAAATTAGAAAAGATCAGATATACCATGAGAGGATCTATATCCAAATACTACTCGACATGGAAGCCCATTTTAGACTTTGTGGAGGAGTTAGATGCTCAGTTAGTGGCTGGGGTTGATGGGCTTGCAACCTAGTTGTCAACCCTTTCTCTTCTATTCTCCTTTTTGCTTATTTATTTACTTTTTAAAAATTTTCCCTCGCTTTTTGTTCATCTAATTTGTGCTTGTTACTGGTTTACTTTGTTAGTTTATTTATGGTTTAATTTAATTCATGTTATTTTGGGTAGCATACCAGGCGGGTTGGGAGTGTTGTGGGGGATGATGTATGGCTCTGTGGAGAGGGGAGGGGAGGTGGGCAGTGGGTTTGGGGTTGTGGGTGTGATTTGAAAATAAACCTTGTTTATTGACTAACCATGGTGGCCCGGTGGTTAGCACTGTTGCCTCACAGCAAGAAGGTCCTCGGTTCGAACCCCAGGCCGTCCCAGGTCTTTTCTGTGTGGAGTTGACATGTTCTCCCCATGTCTGCCTGGGTTTCCTCCCGGGTGCTCCGGTTTCCTCCCACCATCAAAAAGACATGCATGTTAGGGTTAATACTCCTGCCTGTGGGGCGTCCGGGTAGCGAGTGGTCTATTCCGTTGCCTACCAACACGGGGATCGCCGGTTCCATGATTAGACCCTTGGTCTGGTCGTGGTGGAGCCGGATGATTACAGGCCGTGTTCTCGACCCTGGCTGAGGTCTGGCTGCAAGTGACCTGTGTGCACAGTCCAACTCGGGAGAAGGTTGAAGAACCTGATCACCTAACAATTTGACCAGGAGTTTTAGAAGTTCGTAGCTCGAGGCCCCGCGATAGATTCGGGGGGTCCAATAATACGGATATTATTCCTATGGCTCCGACTCTCCAAATCTGCTGTCTTGGCAATCAGCTTGGCATTGCTATCGGCTAAGACCTTGTATTGCTCCTCCAGTTTTTTTTTCTAAATTTATTTCTGATTTTTCCCTTTTTCTCTCAATTTGGTGGCCAATTGATCCCCATTCTAGTTCAAACACCCACCCTCGTACTGTGTGTGTTCGCCAGCTGCATCTTTCAGCTGGCAGTCTCGAAGGAACCGCCTCGCCACTTCCATGACAAGGGGAACCAAGCCGATCGACTGATGCTGCAGCGCGCGGAGGTACGTCCATGTGGCGAACACAAGCCGACTCCACCTCCCTCCCAGAGCAACACTTGCCAATGTTGCTGTTTAATAAGACTCTGCTTCGGATCTGGCCAGACCGGGGCGCGAACCCCAATCCCCGATGTGCAACTGCATTGATACAAAGCCAATGCTTAGGCGCTTCGCTACTGTAGTGCCCGCTCCTCCAGTTCTTTGATTCGCTGATCATGTAGCATAGCTTCCACCGGCACCCTGCTGGCCAACAGTAGTCATTATGATCCACATATTGGATTTGGCAAAGATTTTACGCCGGGTGCCCTTCCTGACGCAACCCTCCCCATTTATCCGGGCTTGGGACCGGCATGAAGAATCCACTGGTCTGTGCATCTTCAGTGGCTGGGTTCCTCAGTCAGTGATGAAGAAGGACAGGATTAGGAAGGAGTTTACTAGAGGGACAGCTCAGGTTGGACGGTTTGGAGACAAAGCAAGAGAGACAAGATGGAGATGGTTTGGACATGTGTGGAGGAGAGATGCTGGGTATATTGGGAGAAGGATGCTGAATATGGAGCTGCCAGGGAAGAGGAGAAGAGGAAGGCCACAGAGGAGGTTTATGGATGTGGTGAGGGAGGACATGCAGGTGGCTGGTGTGACAGAGGAAGATGCAGAGGACAGGAAGAGATGGAAACGGATGATCCACTGTGGCGCCCCCTAACGGGAGCAGCCGAAAGTAGTAGTACATATATTTGTCTTTGTCTAATTTAAAGTCAGGTTGTTTGGCTAGTCAAAAGGTCCTGATTAAACTTAATCTTTTCTAAATCCACATAAGACTAATTACACGATTTTTGCCAGATCCCAATGAAACATCCTCCAAGTTTTACAATAACCGAGGCTCAAATGATAAAAGTCCCATGACGTCAGTACCTGTATATCCGGTTAGATGAAAAATTACCTTGTAAGACTCATGTTGAGGAACTGAGCAAGAAGCTTGAATTTGAATTAGGTCTCTGTTTTAGAAATAAGCAGTGCTTCACTTTTCGCAGTAGGTCGCAGGTTGTATAGGCAAAGTTGTCATCAGTGCTTGACTATGCAGATTTATTTACATGCATGCTGCTGCCCACACCCTCAGTCCCCTTCATGCTGTGGATCACAGTGACTTGGATTTATTACAGACAACAGTTTTAGAAGCAATCATTGTATGGGAAGCTAGGGTCACCGTCACTTTTCACTGGAAGGAAACAACACTGTCTTTTGTTATTTACAAGGCCATCCTTAATAAGCCACCATTTTATTTATCATCACTTTTGAGAATTAGAAATATGGGGCACCGTATTCGTTCACAAGACTGCATGATCTTGGATATAGCCTATATAAATACAGAACTGGGAACGCTGCGTTCACCTACTGTGCTGCTCAGGTGGAACAAGCGTCAGGACTCCCTTGAGTCGGAAAGTGTTTCCCCAGAACAGTTTGAGCTTTTGTTGGACGATGTGTTATGTAATGAATGTTCCTATTTTTCTTAACGTGTCTGCTTTGTCCCTGTGAAATGTACTTGTTTTACTGGGGTTTTGTGTGTGTGTGTGTGTGTGTGTGTGTGTGTGTGTGTGTGTGTGTGTGTGAGTATTTTGTATGTCATTTGACCTGTGTTTGTGTTGTATTTATATTTTGTATAATGATTTTTACACTTTCTATTGAATAACTTATTTTTGATTTATGTATTTGCACAGCACCATTGTAAATAAGAGCTTTGCTCTCAACTGGTCTTCCCCTGATTAAATAAAGTCTATCTATCTATCTGTCGGTCGGTCTGTCTATCTATCTGTCTATTCACACAAATGATAAATGTCAGAAAACATGATGTGAACGAGGATGTGTAACCACCCTAAATATCGGAAAACCACAAGAAACCAGCCAATGCTGTATCACTTTCAAGTCCTTTCGAAACTTTTATTCGTCTCCCTTCCTCAAAGACTTAACAGTGCTTATGTGGTGGTGAGATACCAAAACGTCCTCCAACCCATACGACCACATAGCTCGTTTGTCCTCTGACACGACTCACAGGAGCGTTTCCTGTGTTACCGCCCCTACCGGTGGCGAGAGGTATGCCACAGATACTTTCAGCCTCCGTGCATTGTGGGTTTTTTAAACAATGTGAGAACAACAGAATATGTAGTCAGTACGTTTTTGTGTTGTTTCGCCATCTGGTATTGTAACTAAGATTAGTAGTAGTATCGTCTAGTATTGTAAGTAAGATTAGTAGTAGTATAGTAACTAAGATTAGTAGTAGTATCGTCTAGTATTGCAAGTGAGATTAGTAGTAGTATAGTAAGTAAGATTAGTAGTAGTATAGTCTAGTATAGTAAGTAAGATTAGTAGTAGTATACTCTAGTATAGTAAGATTAGTAGTAGTATAGTAGGTAAGATTAGTAGTAGTGTAGTCTAGTATAGTAAGGAAGATTAGTAGTAATATAGTAACTAAGATTAGTAGTAGTCTAGTATAGTAAGTAAGATTAGTAGTATAGTAGGTAAGATTAGTAGTAGTGTAGTCTCGTATAGTTGTTGAGCTGGGGTGCACAATCTTCTTGTTGCGTATGGCGGATAAGCAAAGCTTGACTGTTTTCTCTTTAGCCTTTAACGTTGGGCATATTTATTCAGGCAAATACAACAGGTCTTAGCTCTCTACTACGACTCTTACAACACACACTGTTGCACACTGTGAACGTGGCGACGTCACATCCGAATGTACCGTAATACAGTGAGTAGGGGCGCCATCAAATAACAACACTTAACACCCCCACTCGCTCTTAGCTCATTGGATTACCTGAAAAACAAAACAACAACAACAAAAAATTTGGCTTCTTCTTTACCTTGACAATGAAACACACTTTTTGCACTTCCAAGTGCCAAACATGTCTTGAGTAAACCTCTTTAGCTTTAACTTGGTGGCTGGCTTTGTCATTACATCATCGATCATTTGCTCAGTAGGACAGTATTCCAAGATTAGCTTTCCATTATTTACAGTTTCCCTTATTAAGTGGTACTTGATATCAATGTGTTTGCACCTCTGCCTGTTTACTGGGTTTCTGGCTAGGGCTATAGTACCTTGGTTGTCTTCATACACCTTTTGTTTGTGCATACTGGTATTTGTCTATAACTCTGAGTAGCTGTTCTAGGTAGATACATTCCTGTATGGCTGATGCTACGGACATCTACTCTGCTTCGCAAGTAGATAGTGCTACTGTCGGTTGTTTTCTTGTCTTCCATGAGATCAAAGAGCTCCCTTCACTTAGACTGACACAACAGCCTGATGTACTACATCTGTATGTTACATCTGATGCCCAGTCAGCATCACTGTACACTTTTAGACCTAGTCTCTCTGTGTCATTCCTCTTGAAGCATAACTGCTGTTCTGCTGTACCTTTGAAGTATCTGAACACGTGTTTTACAGTGTTTCAGTGTTCTTCTGTTGGTTCAGCAAAGTGCTGAGATAGTTTACTGACCACAAAACGTATATCTGGTGGAGTGCATGTGGACAAGTAAATTAAACTTCCCTCTGCCTCTCTGTACTTTCTTGGCTCTTTCATTTTTTCAGCATTTTCTGAGTACTCAAGTTTTGGCTGACATGGAGTTTCTCTGGACCTACAATCCTGCATTTCAAATCTCTCCAGTATTTTGCTCACATATCTCTTCTGTGACATTTTAACTTGACCTTCTGCTTGCTCAAAATCTATCCCCAAGAAATGTTTAAACTTTCCCAGGTCTTTAATTTTGAACCTTTCGGTGAGCATCCCCTTTACACTTTTCAGTACACCCTTGTCGCTAGCTGCTATAATCAGATCGTCAACCCATATTATCAAGATTACCTTTTCGTTATGTTTTTCTCTTGTATACACACAGTGATCAGCGGGATTCTGTACAAAACCATTTTCACTCAAACATGTATGTAACATAGCATTCCAGTTTCTGCCTGACTGCTTTAGACCATAGAGAGACTTCTGCAACTTGCATACTAGCTTTTCATACGTTTCTGACTTTTTCTCATAACCTTCTGGTTGCTCTATATAGATTTCACAGTCAATTGGTGCATGCAAATAGTCTGTCTTAACGTCCATCTGGTGTAAGACTAGGTTCTCCCGCTTTGCCTTCTGCATGACCACTCTTACACTTGTCATATCAGCTGTGGGTGAGAATGTCTCCTCGTAGTCAGTTCCTGGTTTCTGACTGTAGCCTTTTGCTACAAATCTCGCCTTGTATTTATCAGATCCATCCATGTCACGCTTGAGTGTGTAGACCCATCTACCCCCCACTGCCTGTTTACTTGGTGGCAGCTGAGTGAGGCTGAAGGTCTCATTCTCCTCCAGTGATCGCATCTCCTCGTTCATGGCCTTTTTCCACTGCTTTGATTTGGTTGACGCTATGGCGTCCTGGTAGGTTTGAGGAATGATCTCTATAACAAGAGTCCACACATGTTTGCAGTTTGTCCTCTGTATCCTCAGTCTCAAATTCCTGTAGGTAAGCTGGTCTCCTCTTGGTTTGCGGTGTGTTCCTTCTGATTACAGTTTTGGTGACTTTGCCCAGCTGTGTGCATTCAGTCTGTTCAGGTAAAGGCCCAGAAACTCCACTCTGAACACCCTGACCTGGTACATTTTCCACATTTTCATCAAAAACATTTTCTTCACTGTCACTGACCCTAGGGTGTACATTCCTATGACCATATTCTATATGTGACTCAGGTGTTTGTGTTTCCTTTTCTGGGCTGTCTTGGTTGTGAATTTCACCAACCTGTACTTTTGGACCTTCTCTGTGTCTGGATAGTACACTAGATAAGCTGGGCTGTTTTTATCATAGCCAATGAAAACACATTGCTCACACCTAGAGTCTAGCTTCCCTTTCTCTTGCTTGTAAGCAAAACAGATTGATCCACATTTCTTCAGTTTGGATATGTTTGGTTTCTTGCATGTGAACAGCTCGTATAGCGTTTTCTTTGTGCGCCTGCTGTAGCACCTGTTCCTCACATAAGCTGCTGTCTGCATAGCGTAGTTCCATAGCTTATCTGGTAACTCGCTTTCTATCAGTAAGCATCTGCTCATATCATAGAGAGTTCGCCAACCTCTCTCTGCTGTGTCATTTTGGTGGGGTGAATAGGGTGCAGACGTCTCATGTCTAATCCTATCCTTGGTTAACAGTGCCTGCAAGTCTCGGCTTGTAAACTCAGTGCTGTTATCTGAACGGATACACTTGACTTCTCCGTAACGTGCTATGTCTGCTAAGAACCTTTCTGTGACTTGCACTGTATCACTGTTGGACCTTTAGAAAATACACCAACACGGTACCTGAGTAGTCGTCTGTAAAAGACTGTGCATATCTGTAGCCTTCTATGCTCGGTGTTGGCATGGGACTGGCGAAGTTAGTGTGGACTAGTTCTGAGGGTTTCTTAGTCTTTCTGTCCGGCTCCCTATTTCTCATCTGGGTGAATTTGCCCTGTGTACACACTTCACATAACTGATCTGGTCTGACTGCACTTCCTTTTATCTCCATGCCTTTCACTACACCTTGTAACTTTTGTACATCTTCGTCGTTACAATGACCCAAAATTTCATGCCAAGTTTGCATGTCGTGACACCCTTTCCATTGGTCAACACTCTCCTCAACAGTTGGCAAGTAATACAAATTACCACTCTCGTGGATGTCAAACCTGCTACCATCCTTGGTATGCGACTGTCCCCTTTCTTGAAAGTGATTGTCGCCCCTCCGTTTGTCGCTCTTGCCACCGAAAAGATGTCATGTGGGTATGAAGGCATGTACAGTGTATCCTGTAGCTGTGCTCTGTGCTGTCGTCCGGCGCTGTCTAGTAGACATACCATCACCGTCCCTCTTCGTTGTGCTATTCCACTGCACTTGGTGCCATCGGCTAATTCCACTGAATAGGTCTCAGGCTAGAATGAGTTGTCGAAGCTTTTAAACTTTCCGATGTCGTTCACGATGTAGGATGTTGCTCCTGCATCCACCATGATGCCTTTCATCTTCACGTTGTCTGATGGTCTCTCGTTCTTTGTGTGCTTGGCCTTGAAGAGATGGTCTTTGTCACTATTTTTTTCCTCCTCGACTTTTCTGACACCATCTTGTTCCCCCTTTTTCTTGCACAGTGATTCTTGGTATGTATCATTTTTGCAGTAACTACACCACACTTCGAAAACATTTTCTTGCCTTGTGCCCTTTTATTCCACACTTGTAACACGTCACGTTGGCACCTTCATCTTTTCTGTTGCTAGCGTGCATCTTGGTGGGGCCTCGGCCTTGCCTCACACATGTCTTCATCACATTATCCGTAGATCTTGCCGTGTTCATTTTTTCTGCCTCTTCATAGACCCGTAGTCTTCTTTTAAAGTCTGTGAACGTAACGTTATCTTCGTTTTCTGTTATGTGGACGGCTTGCGGCTTAAGAGTCTGGTAGCCCGCCTGGTATCATGGCTATGGTCAGTCCATCACTCATGGTCTCGCCTGCATCTCTCAGAGCCGTAATGAGGTTCTCCGCCCTTATTATGTGGTCGATAACACTCGCGTTGTCCGTCATGCGTAGCTTGGTCAACGACGTGCATAAATTTATGATCCACTTTTTCCGGAATAATGTTCTTTCAGTATTCTCAGAGCCTTGCTGCCATCATCAGCAGCTTCGTGTCTTATCAGCGATAGTCTTTTATCATCTATTAGTCTTATTAGCTCAACATATTGATCAGCATTCTTCCTCCTATCTTCAGCTAACTGTTCTTCGCTAGCGCCGGTGGACTCACGTAGAATAGTCTCTTTTAGCTTCAGAGTATGTAAGCAGCCTAGGAATCGTGTTTCCCAAAGGCCATACGTATCTTCGGATCCGTCGAACAAAAGCTGTGGTGCCAAGACTCCTGTTGCTCTGCTTGCCATTTTGTTAACGCGCTAATTTTACCGTGGCCTACTAGCTTGCTATACTTTTTCTTTGCTAAGCTAGCTTGTTAGCTTCATTGGCTAACGCATAATACGTCGCGTAAAACTTCTTCCGAGAAAATAAACACGGATTAAGAAACTCTGTGATGTAAACGCTCTCTTATCTCCAAGTTGGTCCACATAGCCTGTAGAAGTTCCGTGTAATACTTCGTGTTAAACTTCTTCCGGAATGCTAGCTTGTGCCCAACTCTGCCTGGGCCCACAACCTGTTGAGCTGGGGTGCGCAATCTTCTCCTTGCGTATGGAGGATAAGCAAAGCTTGACTGTTTTCTTTTTAGCCTTTAACGTTGGGCATATTTATTTAGGCAAATACAGCAGGTCTTAGCGCTCTACTACCGACCCTTACAACACACACTGTCGCACACTGAGAACGTGGCGACGTCACATCCGAATGTACCGTAATACAATGAGTAGGGGTGCCATCAAATAACGCTTAACAATAACTAACTAAGATTAGTAGTAGTATAGACTAGTATAGTAACTAAGATTAGTAGTAGTATAGTCTAGTACAGTAATTAAGATTAGTAGTAGTATAGTCTGTCTAGTATAGTAATTAAGATTAGTTGTAGTATAGTCTGTCTAGTACAGTAATTAAGATTAGTAGTAGTATAGTCTGTCTAGTATAGGAACTAAGATTAGTAGTAGTATAGTCTAGTACAGTAGTTAAGATTAGTAGTAGTATCATCTAGTATAGTAACTAAGCTTGCTATTGGCAGTATGTTTACTATGAATGACGTCATAAGAGCTAACTTGACGCTAGCCAGAAGTTAGAAAGTCAGCTAGCGTGGACATTATAACCGCTATGTGACAGTAAACTTTACTTTTATTAATATTCCATTGTTAAAGCAGTGGTTCGGCCTGGAGTCGCCTTGTCACGGAAGTGGCGAGGCGACTCCTTCCAGACTGCCGGCCGGAGGGATGCAGCTGGCGAACGCATGCAGTACGAGGGTGGGGGTTTGAACTAAAAGAGGGATCGACTGGCCACTAAATTGGGAGAAAAAAGGGAAAACCAGAAATAAATTAAAACAAAATAAATCACCATGCTGGGGTTGGTCGGTGTGTCACAGTGCTGCCACGTGTGTGGTCTGTTCTTGGGTTTGCCAGTAAATATCAGAGGACGGCTGCGTGAGGATCAAACCAAACACTTCACTTTACAGCAAACTGATCGTTGCAGTGGCGGATGGCTGCCGGTTGTGGGCCCCGTGAGGGAGTTCCCTCACGTGAGGGACCTCTCTCTCTCTGGGGGGCCCACAACCGCTGGGCGGCGTGATGCCGATCATGGCTGAAGGGGTCTTCACATGGCTGATAAGCTGATAAGCATTGATGAATGGAAATGGAAATGCTTTCCAGCATTTCGCCTTCAAAGGGAATTTCAGATACCCAGCAGCGATGGCGAGAGGAGGGAGAATATTTGAATATTTGCCCCCTTTTTTTCTTGCAATTAACAAGATATGTTCTCTTTTTTTCTCTTCTTTTTTCCGACGGAGAACAAAAAAATTGGAAATTGCTTTTAAGGTCGTGAAGGTCGAGTGCATCGAAGCATGGTGGCTTCGCAATTACTCTTTAGGCAGGGGCGTGATTGGGGGCTGCCGGATGGGCACGGACGGTCAAATTAACAAGACGGCCGGCTGCCTGTTGAAAAGATCACATGTGATTACCGGACATCAAACAGACAGACAGACAGACAGACAGACAGAGCGCCCACATTATCTCCCCCTCTCTCCTCCCTGGCAAGTCACACAGCCAGGACAGAGAGCAAAGACACACTGACTGATTAGTTAAAGGCTTTAAATGTCAAAATTTTCACTGTCCACAGACTGAATAATTCCTGACTAAATCTTTACACACTCACACACACACACACACACACACACACACACACACACACACACACACACACACACACACACAGAGCCACAGCCAGAGGTGGGAAGAAATGAATTACAACTACTCTCGTTAGAGTACTTTATCAGGCGTCCCTACAGACACAGTTGGCCGTGTCTGCGGGTGGGAAGCCGGATGTGGGTATGTGTCCTGGTCGCTGCACTAGCGCCTCCTCTGGTCGGTCAGGGCGCCTGTTCAGGGGGAACTGGGGGGAATAACGTGATCCTTCCACGTGCTGCGTCCCCCTGGTGAAACTCCTCACTGTCAGGTGAGAAGAAGCGGCTGGTGACTCCACATGTATGGGAGGAGGCATGTGGTAGTCTGCAGCCTCCCCCGATCAGCAGAGGAGGTGGAGCAGAGACCGGGACGGCTCGGAGGAGTGGGGTAATTGACCGGGTACAATTGGGGAGGAAAAAAGGGGGGGGGGATCCAAAGAGAAAAAAAACGAGAGTACTTTAGACAACTTGGTTACACTTTATTTTAGGGGGTCGGGAATTACCTGGTACTTTCCTAGTAATAAGGTGGTAATTATCAAATCAAGTCAAATCAATTGTATTTGTACAGCCCAATATCACACATTACAAATGTGCCTCAGTGGGCTTAACAGCAACGCAACATCCTGTCCTTAGACCCTCTCATCGGATGAGGAACACCTCCCTAAAACCCCTTTAACAGGGAGAACCCTCAGGGAGAGCAACAGAGGAGGATCTCTCTCCCAAGACGGACAGCGTGCAATGGATGTTGTGTTCACGCCGTTTACACAACACAACATTGAAAGAGGATAACAGAATTATAATGGACATCACATTTAAGAAGAACATGATGCACAGGATGCCAAGCAGTGTCCACGTGCCAACGGAGCAGTCCAGGACCCAAGCCACGTGACCAGCATCATCATGTAATAAGAGAAAAACTTAGGTGAGGAGAGGAAGGGCAGGCAGCATCCAAATGGCGACCACCATCACCACGGAGACCTGGGAGGAGAACCGACTGCACATGCGTGCAGGAGAGACTCCCATGACACCATTCACACACAGAGAAAAAGGAGAAAGGAGAAGACAGCATTCAGAGAGAGACAAGAGACATGTTAGAGAAGAGAACAGTTTGCAATAGTCATTAGCCATCATCAATTATCACGTAATTTCTTAGACATAAGGTTGACATTACCTTGTAATTTGGGTTAGGGTCGGGGTTAGCTGTAGAATTACCTGTAAAAACTACCACCTTATTACTAGATAATTATTTCTAAGAAACCACGTGATAATTACCACGTTGTTACTAGGACATTACTAGGTAATTTCGACCCCCTAAAATAAAGTGTTACCGACACTTTTACCCTGTAAAATGATCATTGATCCTGAATGGAGACAGAGCATAGTGGTAGCAATTTACGAGAAAATAACAAAAACACACAAAACACAAAACTCTGTAGTTACAACGTTGATGCTCAAAGTTGTAACTACAGAGGGACACAGTTGATGGGACATACAGTGAAGTTATGGGAGAGAGCGACTGGAGTGAGACTTAGGAAGGAAGTGATGGGGAAAGAGCAATTTTCATTCATGCCTGGAAGAAGTACCACAGATGCAATATTTGTACTCAGGACCTTCGCTGAACAATACATTAAAAGAGAGAAAGAATTGCACTACGTATTTATTGATTTGGAGAAGAAGGCATATGACAGAGTACCAAAAGAGGGGGTGTAGTATTGCCTGGGAGCGAAGGGAGTGGCAGAAATCACATCCGCATAACTCAGGACATGTACGGGGACTGTAGGACCGTAGTTAAATGTGCAGTGGGAACAACAAGCTAGCTTGAGGTAAAGGCAGGTCTGCATCAAGGATCGGCGTTGACCCCTTTCCTATTTGTGGCACTGATGGACAGCCTCACGGAACAACTTAAGACAGAGCCACCATGGAGCTTGATGTTTGCTGATGACATCGTGCTAGCAAACGAGGACAAGGAAAGGTTGGCGAGAGATCTTGAAGACTGACGAGAAGCACAAGAGATTACAGGACTAAAGATCAGCAGAACAAAGACTGAGTACCTGTGTATAAATACGCAAGTAGAAAGTTCAGGATTGACCTCAGGAGGAGATGTCCCAGAAGTTAACAAATTCAAGTATTTCATTCAAGGATCGACAATATAGACCAGGGTGGCTAACCACGTGCCATGGGGAGCCACGTGTATGCAGGTTTTCATTCCAGCCGGACTCCACACCAGCTGATTTCACTGATACAGTCTTCCTCTTTGGTTGAAGGTTGCTAATCAGTGAAATCACCTGGTGTGGAGTCCGGCTGGAATGAAAACCTGCATACACGTGGCTCTCCGTGGCACATGGTTAGCCACCCCTGATATAGACAGAAGACGGTGGTAAGAAGGGCGTAAATAAAAGGGCAAAGCCTGGGTGGAATTCATGGAGAAAGGTCGCTCGAATACTTGGTGACAAAAGAATGCCATTGCGGGTAAAGGGCAAAGTATACAGATTGATGGTTAGGCCTGCCATGCTCTATGGTATGGAAGCAGTGACAACAAGTGAGAGGCTAGGATCTAGATTACAGGTAGCAGAGATGAACATGCTGCGTTGGTCCTGGGGAGTGCTAGAAAGGACTGGAAGAGAAATGAAGAAGTGAGAGCTATGTCCAAGATCAGAGGAATGGATGAGAAGTTGAGAAAGACAAGATTGGGATGGTTTGGACAGGTACAGAGAGGAGACATAGACTGTATAGGAAAGAAAGAATTGGACCTGGGAATACCTGGCAAAAGAAAAAGAGGAAGACCAAGGAAAAGTTGGAGAAAGCAGATAGGAGGACACGAAGAGGTTGGACTGCGGGAGAGGGATGCATCAGACAGAAAGCTATGGAGGGCAAAAATCCGCTGTGGCGACCCCTGAGAAACGGAACAAGCCGAAAGAAGAAGTCAGTTTTACCCTGTAACTATACTGTTTCTGTATAATAAAATCATACTACTGCTACTTTGAGCTGATTTATGATAACGTATTCTTACTGTTGTTTCTGATTTAATAACTGTTACAGTGCAGAAAAATTTGTAAATTTGGAATTAGTGTGAATTTTTACTGTCAGTATAAAGATGGTTCGTTCATCTAGTGTGTTTGTAATGACACCGATGATGATGGATGTACTTTGGCCAAACCTGATAGTTTTTCCCTAACTATTGGCCATTCCTCCATCACCTCAGGTTAAGAGTCTGGGTGTCATCCTGGACAGCACATTATCTTTTGAAGTTCACATCAACAGTGTTACTCGGTCTGCATACTTCCACCTACGCAATATTACTCGTCTTCGCCCGTCACCTACACCTGACAGCACCGCCATACTCACTCACACCCTGGTTACATCCCGTATTGACTACTGCAGTTCTGTCCTCTTTGGTCTTCCCCTCAAGTGTCTTCATAAACTTCAGTTGGTCCAGAATTCAGCTGCCCGTATCATTACCAGAGTTCCTTCCATAGATCATATCACTCCTGTTCTTCAGCAGCTCCACTGGCTCCCTGTTAAATACCATATTGACTTCAAGATCCTGCTCCTCACCTTTAAGGCCCTTAATAACCTAGCTCCTTCATATCTTTCTGAACTCCTGTATAGCCACACACCCTCCCGCACTCTCAGATCCTCTTCTGCTCTCCAACTCACTACACCATTGGCCCGCTTGACTACCATGGGGACTAGAGCCTTCAGTCGTTGTGCCCCCCACCTATGGACCTCTCTCCCACAAGACCTTCACAACACTGACTCTCTTTCAGCCTTCACATCCCATCTCAAAATGCACCTTTTCAAACTGGCATATTCAGTCTGATCCACGCCTCACTGAGTTTTGTGCAGATGATGACTTTATATTATCTGTTGTGTTAACTTTTTATCGTCTACGCTGCTTTGTGTTGACTTTATGCTGTCTGATACAGTGCTGCTGGGTTTTTTGTTTTGTTTTTGTTTTGTTTTGCTGTGTTCTGTGAGGTGTCCTTGAGTGCTCTGAAAGGCGCCCACAGACACAACGTCTTATTATTATTATTATTATTAATGATGTGTGCTGTCAACTAAAGAATATTCCACATGTTTAATTTCTAGATGTGAAAGGAGCAAAAGTAACTCAAAGCGATTACTCCGGTAGTTTTTCACTGACAAACTTATTTACTCTGACTTGAGCCATTTTCTTCACCAATCCTTGTACTCGAGTAAATGATCAGTAAAGTAGTAGTACTTTGACTTCAGGAGTAATATTCAGTACCCTTTCCACCTCACGTGCAGAGGATCCGCCCGCTTGGCATGCTGAGTTCCTGCAAAGTTCGCTTGTTTTGAAGTGCCGACGCTCCAGCACCCATCAGTATGCTGCTGATCTACTCCAACATCATTCACACGGCTCAGCGTAACGCTGATCGCATGCAGACACGCTGCGTCCACAACAGACGCAATCACACAACAATCTAGCCGGCGAAGAGAAAGTCCAATTTTAATGTATTTGTATTATTACACTGGCGCTGTGTGCAAATAGGTGACAGGCAATTACTTTACATCGCTGTTGAATGACAAAGAAATGTATGTACGCACACACACACACACACACACACACACACACACACACACAGAGAAAAGCACCTTTTCAAGACCCTCTCCTCAGTAATGATCTTTTCAGATCATTCCAGAAAGCCTTTGCAATCCCTCCTTCATTTTCCTTTCCTTTTCTCCCAGATGAGTGGGGCCATCCCTTCATCATCATCTACACACTAATGCACTTCAGTCCGCGGAGGAGAGGAGAAAATGGGGGGCCAGATTGAAACCAGGTTCACATATGAGCTCGTCTGACATTAAGGGGATTTACATGATACGCTGAACTCATCAAGAGGTTTGTGTGATGGATCGACGGCTGAAGATACACCCGTCAACCTTCCAGGCTGGACCGAGTGTTGCCACTTCAGCATTTAACCATGAAAGACTGTTTAGGACAGAAATCACACTTACTCTCTCACACACACACCATCACAGTGTCACAACGTTATACCGTCACATCATAATACTGTCTCTCACACACACACACACACACACACACACACACACACACACACACACACACAAACCACCATACTGTCACAGGATATCCAGATACAACCTCAGGGAGGCCAAGAGAGGGAGTACAAAGACAGAGTCCCACTTCAAGTGCTCCAACCTGGGACACGTGTGGAGAGGACTACAGCTGATCACAGACTACAAGGGGAAACCCAGCTGTACCCCACAGTTTTTAGCCTCACTCCCAGATGAGCTTAACACCTTCTACGCTCCCTTCCAAGCTGCGAACATGAAACATACTGCAAAGACACCTGCAGCACCACAGGGAGCCGCGCTATCACTGACTCCGGCTGAGGTGAGAGAAACCTTCAAGATTAACTTCCCAAAAAACACCTGGCCCGGATGGCATTCCGGGGTCCGGTTCCCAAAGCCCGTGCTGACCAGCTGGCTGGCATGTTTATGGACATATTCAACATTTCTTAATACCAGTCTGCAGTCCCCACGTGCTTTAAAAAGACCGCCGTCCTACCAGTTCCCAGGAAAGCTAGAGTAACCAGCCTCAACAACTACCACCCCATAGCGCTCGCATCAGTCATCATGAAGTGCTTTGAGCGGCTTGTCAAGACCCACATCACCTCATCACTACCTGATAGGCTGGACCCACTGACCCACTCACCACCGAGCTGCACACTGCCGTTCCCCATCTGGACAAGAGGAACACATATGTCATAATGCTGTTTATTGACTGCAGCTCGGCCCTGTGATGGCCTGTCGGCCTGTCCAGGGTGTCTCCCTGCCTGCTGCCCAAAGACTGCTGGGATAGGCTCCAGCATCCTCGCGACCCTGACAGCAGGATAAGCGGTTTGGATAATGGATGGATGGATGGATGGATGACTGCAGCTCAGAATTCAGCACCATTGTTCTCTCACAACTGAGAACAGGTTGAGTCTCAGGACCTGGAACTCAACACCCCCCTCTGCAACTTGATAATGGACTTTCTGGCAGACACACCCCAGATGGTGGGCAGCATCACCTCCTCATTGATCCTGAACACCACTCGCACCACTCTCGCACCACTCTCCCTGTACACGAACACACAGGTGGCGAAAAGACAGCCTACAGGAAATAGGTGAAAGACCCGATGAGTTGATGCCAGGACAATAACCATTCCCACAACATCAGCAAAACCAGTGATGACCAATGATCATGTACTTCAGAAGACAACAGGAGGATGTGCATGCTCCCATCCATATCATTGGATCACCAGTGGAAAGGATCATCAGCTCCAAGTTCATCTGTTGTTCACATCACCAAGAACTAGTCTTGGTTTTTTTCATACGGACACTGTGATCAAGACAGCATGCCAGTAACTGTTCGTCCCATGGAGGCTGAGGAAATGTGGCATGGCCCCACCCTTACTAACTTTTACTGATGCAACATTGAGTTCATGGCTGCATCATTGCCTGGTACGACAGCTGTCCTGTCCTCCATCACGAGGGAAGTGAAAATGACAGCGTACATCATAGGGGGTGATCCCCCCACCACCACCATGCAGGAAATTTATTCCTGGCGGTGCCTGAAGAAGGCCCACAAAATAATCAGGGAAGTGAAGTGGTGAAAGCCGAGGTAGGGATTCTACTGGATCAGATATGTAGAGATGGAGGTCGTCAGCATAAAGTGAAACTTTATGGGTAGAGGCCCCTCTCACAATGCCAGCTATCTTTTCTTCTGCTTTAAGGGCTATAGTTAAGGGCTCAATAGCAATATTAAATAAATATGGAGATAGGCCGCAGTCTTGTCTAATGCTGCAATGGAGGAGAAAATAGTCTGAATATATGGAACTGGTTCACACTGATGCCTTTGGGGTTGCGTAAAGTAGTCTGATCCATGTAATGAATTCTGGGCTGAATCCAAATCTTTCCAGAACAGCCAAAAGGTACTTCCATCCGATCGAAAGCTTTCTTGGCTACTAGGGAAGGTAAACCTTCTGCCTACTGGGTAGAATGAGAAGAATAGAGAACATTAAACAGTCTAGACATGTTGTCAAGTCCATTTTATTTGTGTAGCCCAATATCATAAATTATAAATTTACCTCAGTTGGCTTTACAGCAACACACAACGTCCTGTCCTTACACCCTCGCATTGGATAAGGAACAAGCCCCCCCCCGCCCAAAAAAAAGAGCAAAAGCAAAAAACCAAAACCTTTAACATGGAGAAAAACATGGTTGTAGAAACATTGCCTACCTCGTATAAAACCTGTTTGGTCAGGTGCAATGATGCTAGAAATCACTGTTTCGATGCGTTGGGAGAGGATCTTGGTGAGAATTTTATAGTCAGAATACAGAATGTAGGCCGATAGGCACCACAGTCTAATGGCTCTCTGCCTCTCTTTTTTTTGGTTTTTTTGATATAATTGAAATGATTGCCTGGGTCATCATTTCATGTAGTTTTTGTTCCAGTAATGTTTCTTGGTATACAGAGGACAAGATGGGAGAGACGTTTGAAGAAAAATATTTATGAAATTCTATGGGAAACCCATCTGGCCCTGCTGCTTTGCCCCCCCCACATCGAGTTAACAGCATGAGTAATGTCTTCACATGTTATAATAGCTTCAAGCCTGCTTTGGGCTTCTGGGTCAGTCATTGGGATGTTTATTTTGTCAAGGAAAGCGTTAACCTTGGAAGTATCTACATTGGCCTCTGTTGCATAGAGATTACTATAAAATTCTTTGAAATGATCATTAATAGATTTAGGATGTATGGAAGTCACGCCAGGTGCCACACATATCTCTGGAATAGTTCTGTTAGCCACCGCTTGTTTAAGTTGATGGGACAACAGTCTACCTGTTTTGTCGCCATGTTGATAAAATGTTTTTCTTGATTTAAATAAAAGCTGTTCAGTGTGTCTGATTGACAAGTTGTCAAATTCAGTCTGTAGCAGCAAGCGTTACCTATATAATTCAGGTTTGGGGTCCGTAGGAAATCTCTTGTCTATATCTATTGTCTGAGTAGACAGTTCTGAAAGAGGTTTTGTGCATTTTTGCTTCTCAAAAGCTGAAAAGGTAGCCTAAGGTAGGCTTTCAGAGATTCCCAGATTACAGTGTATGACAGACCTGGGGTCGAGTTAGTATCAATTTGGTTATTCATCAACTTGATGAATTTATTGCTGGACAGCAGCAACAGAGGATATAGTCGTCAAGTGTGCTGTGGTGCTACACTATGGGGAAACGCATATCTAGCTGAACTGGGCTGTGGTACTGGCGATGACAGGGCTGTGGTACTGGCGATTTGTGACTAATGGGAGAGAACCGCTATCGAGCAAGAAACAAATCGATCCGTGAATACGAGAGGTGAACTGGCGAGAAACACGAGTATTGTTTAGCTGTAGGATTTGTGTTTGTCTATGGGTCTGTAAGTTTGTATAAATCCATAAATGACAGAAGAACCTTACCAGATTTGGGAATCGCACTATCGGGTCTAGGCCTGGACGTGTCCAGGCCTAGACCCGATAGTCCAGGCCTGGGTGCAGCATGCAGTTGAAGTCGCCTCCCAAAACTAAATGGTGTGTGTGGAGATGCGGTATTTTAGCTATAAAGCGGGAGGAAACTGTGGGTTAATAGTGATGATAAACATGGAATTTATAGAGCACTTTTCTAGACACCCAAAGTGCGTCACATTGAAGGGGGGAACTCACTTCAACCACCACCAATGTGTAGCACCACCTGGGTGACGCACGGCAGCCATTTTGCGCCAGAACCCTCACCACGCATCAGCTTGAGGTGGAGAGGGATGAATCATTGAGCCAGTTACATGGGGGATGATGAGGTGGCCAGATGGAGAGAGCCAGGTTGGGAATGTTGCCAGGACACCGGGGACCCCCTACTCTTTGTGATAAGTGACCACAATGACCACAGTGAGTCAGGACCTCGGTTTAACGTCTCATCCGAAGGACGGCATCTCCTACAGCACAGTGTCCCCGTCACTGCACTGGGGTTTTGGGATTTGAGGTATATATATTCGGACTAAAGGGAAGGCTGCCCCCTGGGCAGCATGTCAGTTTCCCCCCCCCCGGATGTACCCCATCCAAGTACTAGCCAAACCCATACCTGCTTAGCTTCCATCATTTGGCAGAGCCAGGGTAGCTGTTGGTATGCCTATCCCAGTTAGGACCGTAGACATTAGCTAAAACAACCTTTCAACCAAAAAGTTTATCAGCAACAATTATGCATCTGCCATTATCATCAGCAGCTACCGAAGTTGAAACAAAAGGGATTCCCCTTTTGATCAGAATGGCTGTGTCTCTGCACCTGTCTTATCGTATCCTATACCTATCAAAATATCTGCCCAGTCCAGCCCCTCTCAAGCTTGATGCGTTCGTTAGTGTGAAGGTGAGTCTCTTGCAGAAAAATCATTTCTGAGCCCAGGAATTTTAGGTGCGCAAACTCATGGCTGCGTTTAATTGGATGGTGAATACCTTTAATATTCCAGCTGGTGAGCCAAATACAGCCTAAAGTACTGTAAGTAGGTGATGCCATAATTTATTGCAAGTTGTGCAATGGGATCAAGTGGTATGGGTCTGAATAGTTTAGTACCGGTGTTTAGTCTTTAACAAATACATGTTTTCATAAAAATAGAAAAGAAAAAAAACAAATTAAAAAGGAACGGAAAAAAGAAAGAAAGGGGAGTCCTAAATCCCTATGCAGACCCCCCCCCCCAATGGAAGATCGCACCAACCTCCTTGAAACAAAAGAAGTAAAAGCACATGAAAGATGCTTGTTGTCCGGGAAACCGCTAAGCTAACTAAGGCCTGCAGAACGTGGCATAACAGCAACGGCAATAACAGTAATAATGAGGCAAACATAGCCCAAACCTGAGATAGAAACATTAGTATCAAATATAACCCTTAAAAAGAGTGTTACGGGTGGTGTTATAGCGCCACCCAGTGGACGTTATCTGTAGTCGATGTTACGTAAGGTAGACAGTCTCCTGCGTGCGTCAGTTCGCCTCTGTGTTGTTGGTACTTACAGTTCGACCCTACAGCCCCTAACTGTGACCTGGGAGTCTGCCTCGTGTTTACTCACCGCCAGCTCAAACATGGCGTCAGAAGTGGACCTTTGAATCGGCGATTTAGTGGCTGAAGGGACGTTGAGCCGTCAAGCGAGTTTTGCAGGTTTTTTGGTTTGCTAATGCTAGCTAGCTAGCTAGCCGTACCGCAGCAACAGCAGTGACTAGCCATGGCCGCCGCCATACCCCCCCCCCCCCCGCCAGCTCCCATGAAGCTCAGCGGCGACCTGGGTGTGAACTGGGAAATCTTCCGAGCAGAATCTTAAGGTTCTGCTTCAGCCCCAGGGCTGGTGGACAAGGACCAGAAGGTCCAGGCGGCGACTCTGAGGAGGGTCAGTTGAATGTCGACATGTCTACAACACAACTCAAATCTGACCGCCGCACAGCAAGAAGACGCGGCCGGCATGCTGGACTCATGGGAGAGGTATTTCCAACCCGCTAACAGTGGGATTTATGAGCGCTACGTTTCTGGCTGTTGTAAACAAGAGGAAGGTGAAACAATAGACTGTTCTGTGACACGGCTCAGGGAGAAAGCTTCCACATGTGAATATGGAGCCCTAACAGATGACTTAATCAGGGACAGAATAGTCATCGGCATTGCTAAAGAGGACACACGCAGACGGTTGTTAAGGGAAAAGGACTTGACTCTAGCCAGTGCTATTGAAGCATGCAGAGCAGCAGAGCTGGGTGATTTGCAGTTGAGATCCATGGAGCAGCAGAGATCCCTAGTGGACAATGTCAATGTTGTAGGGAAACAAACATTCAAAAGATCAGCCAGTACTACTGAGAAAATGAGTGGGCACCCCAGATCACAAGGTGGGGGCCTCTCCACATGCAAATACTGTGGCACAGCACATGAGTGGGGAAGAGCACACTGCCCAGCGTATGGCAAGACCTGCAATGCTTGTGGCACAGCCAATCTCTTTGCGAGAGTTTGCAGTAAAAATAAGAAAAAGGACGGTAAATTCGACAGAGATGGTCCTCCTTGCAGTGACAGAATCTCTGCACTCTGTGAGAGCAAACTCTGTCTCCTCTGTCCTGATACTCCTGGACCTGTCAGCTGCTTTCGACACAGTGAACCACCAGCTCTTCCTCTCTACCCTCGAGGGGATGGGTGTCACAGGCTCTGCACTCTCAATGTTTGCATCCTACCTGACGGGTCGCTCCTACCAGGTGACATGGAGGGGATCTGTGTCGGAGCCTCGCAGACTGATTACAGGCGTTCCACAGGGTTCGGTTCTGGGTCCTTACCATGCCTCTCACCAGAAATACAGTCATCAGAGCATATCAAGATGTCTTCACTGGTCCTGTGGAAGCAGTCCCCGGAGAGGTTAATTTCGACTTGGATCCAGCGGTTCAGCTGCTACAGAGTGCACTATGCAATGTTCCAGTGGCTATGAAGGAAGCTGTGAAGGCTCAGTTCGACCGATATGAAAGAAAGGGTCATATCACATCAGTCAGTGAGCCCACGGATTGGATCAGCAATATGGTCATAGTCAAAAGACCAGAAAAGCTGCGCATATGTCTACAGCTGCACCGTCTCAACCAGGCAGTCAGACGCTCGTATTATCTCATGCCCACACTGGAGGATGTGCTCTATAAGCTGCCTAAAGCCAAGGTCTTCACACTGATCGATGCAAGACATGCTTTTCTTCAGTGTAAAGCCTATAGCTGACGACATCCTAATCATTGGTTGTGGCGACAGTAAGGAAGAGGCAAAAAAGGACGATGATGACAAGCTAGTAGCCCTTCTGGACCGCTGTCGACAAGTGAAACTGTGGCTCAGTGTCAAGAAGCTGCAGTTTAGAGTGTCATGGATGCGGTTCCATGGCTACATCCTGTCTGCTGCAGGTCTAAAAATTGACCCAGAGAAAGTCAAAGTGGTTTTGGGCATGCCAGGGTGTGCAGAGACTCATCAGATTCGTCATGTACTTGGCTAAGTTTCTCCCGCAGCTCTCAGAAGTATGCGAGCCTTTGAGGAGACTCACAGACAAGGACACAGTCTGGCACTGGCTGCCAAAGAACAACGCAGCTGTCAGGGAGATAAAAACATACTACGATGTGTCAAAACCCGTCACAGTACAGAGTGTCTCCATCCAGCATTGCATGGGCTGCTGTCTGATGCAGGAGGGACAGCCTATTGCTTTCGCGTCGAGGACACTCACGCCTACAGAGCAAAACTATGTGCAGATAGAGAAGAAATGCCTCAGCATAGCATTTGCCTGCCAGCGTTTCCATCATTATCTGTACGGTCAAGACAATATCACAGCGGAGACAGATCACAAGCCCTTTGTAGCAATCTTCAGCAAGCCTCTCCTCAATGCTCCCAAGTGCTTGCAGAGCATGCTACTGGCTCTTCAGAATTACAACCTGAGGGTGATCTACAAACCAGGACCGGACATGTTTGTGAGTGACACATTAAGTAGGGCTGTCACTTCCACAACACACCCTGGCTCTATGCATGCAGAGCACAAAGTCTGCAGTATGGTGGACGAGCAGCTGGCAATTGAGCACATAAATATGGCCGACTATCTGAATGTCACAGACAAAAGGCTGCTACAGATACAGCAACACACAGACAACGACAGACAGCTGCAAGTCGTGAGGTCTACTATCCTGAAGGGTTGGCCCGCTGATAAGGATGAAACAGAGCAGGCAGTCAGAGAGTTCTGGCCTATCAAAGAGGAGCTAAGTGTCCAGAACGGAGTCTGGTTTAGGGACAAAGAGAGGTTATCCCAAAATCATTGCATCCGGAGATGCTTGCCAGAGTACATGGCAGTCACATCGGGGGCGAGGCCTGCTACAGACAAGCACGGGAGACCATATACTTTCCTGGAATGCAGAGTGAAATCAAGGATTATTTCAGTAAATGCTCTACATGCAGTGAGTATGTGATTGATCAGCAAAAGGAGACAATGGTGAGCCATGAACTGCCCACACGCCCTTGGCAAATCATAAGTCTGGATCAGTTCCAACACAATGGGAAAGACTCTGATGGTAGTTGATCACTACTCAGATTTCTGGGAAATTGATGTTCTGCCAGACCTTAGTGCGGAGACAACAATAAAATTATGCAAGGCTCAATTTCCTCGTTATGAGCAACCTGACAGGGTCATTCCTGACAACAGTTTGCCCCAGTTTGCCTGTACTCAGTCCTGCCAATTTGCTCTGGAGTGCAGGTTTGACCATATCATCTCCTCACCAAGGCATCCCAAGGCCAACGGGAAGGCGGAAGCAGCGGTCAAAATCACAAAGAACCTGTGCAAGAAAGCACTACGGGATGGCGAGGATGCCTGGAAGGCAATCTTACAACGGAGAAACACCCCAGTGGAGGGTATGGACAGCAGTCCTGCCCAACGACTGATGTCACGGTGTTTGAAGTCAGCTCTGCCAGTGGTTGATGCACTTCCTAAGCCACGTGTCGTTACAGATGTCGTAGACAAACTGTGGCACATCAAGACTCAAAACTCATCTACGACAGGACTGCTAAGGACTTGCCTGAGCTCGCAGTGGGAGAAGCAGTTCGGATGAAGCCACTACCAGGGGACAGGACTGGCATCAGGTGACGGGGAGTGTGTCTGCAGAAAGTGACCCCACGGTCATATCTGGTAGAAGTCCAGGGCTCCTTGTATCATCGCAATTGAGTCGATCTGCGTATGGCAGAGCCAAGGCCATCACAAAACCCTAGGGCTGGTACAGACGGGCCTTCATCTGAATGCAGTGGGTCTCAACCACAGAATGAATGACGGAGGGTGAGAGGGCATGCACGTTCTCTCCTCAACCCTCTCCCAGCAGGCTCTCCAGCAGTCCACGTGCTCCAGGCCCACCACAGACTTTGGACACCTCTGCTGTCCCCTCATCACCCCATTCCCCTGCTCTCTCGATATGGCCGTCAGATACGGCCTCCCAACAGACTGAACCTATAAGCTCACATGGACTGGCTCTAATGTTCAGTGTTTAGGCAGTCTGGGGATAGTGGCTGAAGGAAAGGAGGGGAGGGGGAAGACAGACAGGCTGCTTGATTGTTTTTGAGATCTAGATCTAACTATGTCTTGGGGGAAGTTCACAAGTTGTTATTTCAACAAGTGTTGTATTTACTTAAAGGAAAGGGAGATGTTATGGGTGGTATTATAGCACCACCCAATGCATGTTAGTTGTAGTCAATGTTACGTAAGGCACGCAGTCTCCTGCGTGCGGCAGTTCATCTCTGTACTGTTGATACTTGCAGTTTGACACTAAAGTCCCTTAACTGTGAACTTGGAGTATGCCTCGTTTTTACACACCACTAGCTCAAACAAAGCGCACCAAACCTATGAAATATTAAGACAAAACAGCCCAGAGTAAATACTCACGGAACTGTTGTACCCACTGTTAGCATCAGAGAGCACAGTTATATCTTCAAGTGTCAAAAGGTTTGGACTCAAGGTGACATTCCCAGTTTATGTGCCTTCATTTTGGTGTGGGCCTTCTCAAGTAACCAGGACAGTGTCTCTGTCCGCTCGGGCAGTATGAGTAATGATGGCCTGCATGACGTGGGATTGGGTCTCTTCTGGGTCCAGGAAGATCTTCTCCACGCTGTTATAGGTGAGCGTTACCAAACCGGACTCCCTCTAGTCCTCTGAGCTGCTGCCTGACACCATTTACATTTTAAATTTAAACGTTCATTTGGGAAGGGGCAATGTACTTTAATCAACATTCGAAACAAATGTAAATGTACCTGAGTTAGCTAATAGGCTAGTTTCCATCGGCAGTCCCTTTGCCTGATGTTGTTAGGCATCCTGGGATAATAAAATTGTAAAATAAATAAAATAAAATAAACATACCACATAGTTGATATACGATACAAGAACAACCAGAGCAAACAAACAAGAACATATATAAAGAATATACAAATAATGTGGAAAAAGATAATAAGGATAATATAGAAAATAATATATATAAAAAAGCAGACGACATATGACACAGCTAATGTACAATACAGTTACACAACATATGTGTGGGAATAGCATCGATGGTGACCTTGTTGGTTCTTATGAAGCCGTTTCTTGACATTACGCTTAGCTGAATGATAGGATGGGGACGCTGAAGGCCGCGCGTGCCTTGGCCACCCGTGCGGTGTAGTCAGGGTAGACTGATATGGCCATGTCCTTCACTTTAATCATCTGCTTCTCCCTGGCAAGACGCAATATATCGGCACAGTCGTGGTAGTAATGCAGGCGTGCTACGGTAGTCCCGGCGTTGGTGCCGGCTGTAGTGACCCGTGAGACCTGTCTGTCAACAGGGCGTCGTCTAGGTCGAATGCTTCCTGCAGCAGGTCTGCAGCTGAAGTTGTGGAGCAACTATTAGGGCCCTCTGGTACCGCCACGATCCTAATATTGGTCCTCCCGGATCTAGACTCTAGGTCTTCACCTTTATCTGGTAGTGACTGAGTCCGGGTTCCCAGCTGCTTTACCTTTCAGAGCCTCAACGCCGTCGGAGCAGGCGGTCAGGCTCCGTTCCGCGTCTCCTGTGGTGTCGCACAGTTCGGTTAATTCTGTTATTCGTGGCTGTTTTAGAGTCCTCGAAGTTCTCCACCCCCGCTCTAAGCGCAGGAACCTCTGCTGTAAATATCACAATTTCTCTCTCTGAACTCCGTTTTCATAGTGGCAGCAAAGTCCGCACGCAAGGAGGGAAGCAGCTCACGTTTAAAGTCTCCCGTGTGGGGGCTTCAGCGTCGCGGTCTCCTTCCTCACTCCACGTCGACGCTGCCGCGGGTGAAGTAGGCCTCGGTGTAGATACGGCGGTCTGGCGTCCTTCAGCGGACCTGTGCGCCGTGATACAGCGTGGATGTTAATCTAATACCGTGATGTCTTGATGCATGCTCAGTAACCCGGGCGAGAAAATCAAAGAAGGTGGAATCAGTTCATGTGGACACAACGTTTGTTGACAGACACGTTTCGTCATCATCTAAGACTGAAGATGTCACTCAGTTGAGTGATGAAACGTGTCTGTCAACAAACGTTGTGTCCACATGAACTGATTCCACCTTCCTCACTCGCACCTCGATCGTGCTGTGTCGCTGCATACACTTCCAATAAGGTGCCTTTGAATTCCTTATGTGGTTGCCTGCTCTGCAGAGGGCGGGGTCAGAGCAGGGCTAAACGACACACGGCCTACTCCACAGCTTGCTCCACAGCACCCCGAGTTTAAATACCTGGGGTCAGCTGTCCAAAGTAACGGGGAGAGCAGAAGAGAGGTGAAGAAGAGGGTGCAGGCAGGGTGGAGTGGGTGGAGAAGAGTGTCAGGAGTGATGTGTGACAGAAGGGTACCAGCAAGAGTTCAAGTGTGTGTGTGTGTGTGCACGTGCGCGTGTCTTTTTCTTTCACACTGGCCAAAACACCCGCTAACATCCGCCTTTTGACCAAAGGCGGATGTTAGCGGGTGTTTTGGCCAGTGTGTGTGTGTTTGTGTGTGTTCGTGTGCGTGTGCATGTGTGTGTGTGTTCACAGAGATAAATCTTGCATGCATGATTATGCATGGCTGTGCCGCCGTGTGTGTGAGAGAGTTAAGCGGGCGTGTGCGTGTGTGTGTGCGTGTGTGTGTGCATGTGTGTGTGCGTGTGTGCGTGTGTTCTCTGCGGCGCTGGGGGCTGATTGGATGCTCAGATACGTCACCACAACACATTTAAGAAAGCACGTGACGTGCTGCTGTTGGGGACTCACAGCTTATAACCACTGAATAAATAACAGCCAGCATGACAATGTCAATGGGCCGCTGCAATCCATCATTAGCATTAGCAAGGAAGAATGCATGGGCATGTGCACACCAGCATGCAGTGTGTGTGTGTGTGTGTGTGTGTGTGTGGGTCAAAGGGAGTAAGTGTGTATCGAGGAAGGAGTCCCAGGGAAACTTGATGCCTATTATCAATCATTTGCATTTGGAAGACTGTTTGTGTGTGTGTGTGTGTGTGTGTGTGTGTGTGTGTGTGTGTGTGTGTGTGTGTGCATGTGTGTGTGTGTGTGTGGAGGTGACAGACAGACGCTGAGCTCTGTGTGTGTTTCTTCAGAATGCTCCGTCTGTAATTCCTCATAGCAGTTAATTCATCATCCCTGTTGAGGCGGCCGGCCGTCGGCAGATGTACAGGACTAATATTTCAGCTCTCATTACGACGGAGGAACGGAGAGCCCGGGCTTTGGGTTGACCTTTGAACTCTGCTAGGGGAATCAAAGCCTGACCCCATCCATCAACAGGGAGACAGAGGGAAATATTAAGGGGATTATTATTAGTGAGATTATGGAGGAAATTTAGCTGTCATCTGAGCTGGGCTGGTCGGTGGCCTGTCATTATCTGTCCACATATCTGACTGTCCGTTTGACAGGCTGACACAACTACCTGCCTGTCTGCCTGTCTGTCTGTCTGCCTGTCTGCCTGTCTGTCTGTCTGTCTGTCTGTTTTTCCGATGGTCTGTCATAGTGTCATATCATTAGTGTACTCTTGCCTGGCCGCCTGTTTGTCTATTTGACATTCTTTCTGACAGAAATACAGTCTGGCCAGTCATTTGTGTTTGTCATCCTTTCCTATACAGCTAGCTCGTCTGTCTGCCTGCTTACCTGTCTGTCTGAACACCTGTCAAGCCAAGTCAGTTTTATTTGTATAGCCCATCATCACAAATTACAAACTTTCCTCAAGGGGCTTTACAGCAACACAACATCCTGTCCTTAGACCCTCACATCAGAAAACTAGGAAGAAAGCTCAGGGAGAGCAACAGAAGAGGATCTCTCCCCAACATGGACAACGTGCAACGGATGCTGTGTTTACACAATACATCACTGAAAGAGGATAACAGAATTATAATGGAATTATAAGATATATGAAGAATATGAGGAGCAGGATGCCAAGCAGTGTCCAGACGCCACCGGAACAGCACAGGACCTGAGCCATGCAACCACCGTGTAGACCTGGGAGGAGGACAGACTACACATGCACACTAGCGAGACTCACATGACACCATTCATACACACAGGAGAAGAGAAAAGAGAAGACATCATTCAGAGAGAGAGAAAAGACGTGAGAGAAGAGAACAGTTTGCGGTAGTCAGTAATCTATATAATCTATATACTGTATAATCTGTACAATCTGTACTCTACAATCTGTACTCTACAATCTGTACTCTACAATCTATACTCTACAGTCTGTACTCTACAATCTGTACTCTACAGTCTGTACTCTACAATCTGTACTCTACAGTCTGTACTCTACAATCTATACTCTACAATCTGTACTCTACAATCTGTACTCTATAATCTGTACTCTACAATCTGTACTCTACAATTTGTACTCTACAATCTGTACTCTACAATCTGTACTCTACAATCTGTACTCTACAATCTGCACTCTACAATCTGTACTCTACAATCTGTACTCTACAATCTATACTCTACAATCTGCGCTCTGTACTCTGTAATCTATAATCTATACTCTATAATCTATACTCTACAATCTGCACTCTACAATCTGTACTCTACAATCTATACTCTACAATCTGTAGTCTACAATCGGTACTCTACAATCTATACTCTACAATCTATACTCTACAATCTGTACTCTACAATCTGCACTCTGTACTCTGTAATCTATAATCTATACTCTATAATCTATACTCTACAATCTGCACTCTACAATCTGTACTCTACAATCTATACTCTACAATCTGTAGTCTACAATCGGTACTCTACAATCTATACTCTACAATCTATACTCTACAATCTGTACTCTA
Organism: Lampris incognitus; assembly: GCF_029633865.1. Lineage (NCBI taxonomy): Eukaryota > Metazoa > Chordata > Actinopteri > Lampriformes > Lampridae > Lampris > Lampris incognitus. Next base: position 3,605,503 of record NC_079226.1, read on the forward strand.
CAATCTGCACTCTGTACTCTGTAATCTATAATCTATACTCTACAATCTGTACTCTACAATCTGTACTCTACAATCTGTACTCTACAGTCTGTACTCTACAATCTATACTCTACAATCTGTACTCTACAATCTGTACTCTATAATCTGTACTCTACAATCTGTACTCTACAATCTGTACTCTACAATCTGTACTCTACAATCTGCACTCTACAATCTGTACTCTACAATCTGCACTCTACAATCTGTACTCTACAATCTGTACTCTACAATCTATACTCTACAATCTGCACTCTGTACTCTGTAATCTATAATCTATACTCTATAATCTATACTCTACAATCTGCACTCTACAATCTGTACTCTACAATCTATACTCTACAATCTGTAGTCTACAATCGGTACTCTACAATCTATACTCTACAATCTATACTCTACAATCTGTACTCTACAATCTGCACTCTGTACTCTGTAATCTATAATCTATACTCTATAATCTATACTCTACAATCTGTACTCTACAATCTGTACTCTACAATCTGTACTCTACAATCTATACTCTACAATCTGTACTCTACAATCTATACTCTACAATCTATACTCTACAATCTGTACTCTACAATCTGCACTCTGTACTCTGTAATCTATAATCTATACTCTATAATCTATACTCTACAATCTGCACTCTGTACTCTGTACTCTACAATCTCGTCAGCAGAACAGTGGTTGGTAAATTCATTGAGACACACCGACCCACCATGCAGTACAGGTTGTGAAGCACTCAATTTAAAGGCAACTAATTGTAAAATAAGGCAAAAAGATGAGTTTTAAGTTTGGATTTAAAGACTCAACAGACTCTGATTGTCTGATGGCAGCAGGCAGGTTATTCCACAAGAATGGAGCCCGATAGGAAAAGGCCCTGCTGCCACCAGCTGACTTCTTTTTAACTTTGGGTCACACAGGAGCCCTGTATTTTGAGAGCGAAGCGCTTGAGGTGGAATGTACGGTTTAAGGAGAGCAGACAGGTAAGATGGGGCAAGCCCATTTAGGATTTTATAAGTCAGCAGAAGCACGTTGAAGTCTAACATGGATAGGAAGCCAATGAAGGGTGTCTGCGTCAGCCATTGGCAGGAAAGACCAAATGGGAGCTATGTTGTGTAAGTGAAAAAAGGCAGTCTTGGAGATTTGTTCAATGTGCTTATCAAAGGAATGTCTGGGATCAAACGTAACACCAAGATTTTTGGCTGCCGCACTTTGCGAGATCACAGAGTTGTTGATTGTTATCATGACTTGATCAAATTGGTGTCTATGTCTAGCAGGGCCGATGACCAGCATCTCGGGCTTTATCCGAATTTAAAAGCTGGAAGTTTAGTGACATCCAGTTTGTCACAGCAGCCAAGCAGGCCTCTAAATTAATCATTTGAGGATGATCATCAGCCCTTATAGGCACATAAAGCTGAGTATCATCAGTATAGCAACGGAAATTTATTCCATGACTGCGTATAATGTGGTCAAGATGTGAAATATAAAGAGAGAAAAGTAGAGGGCCAATAACCAAGCCCTGAGGTGCACCATATTTAACATCAGAGAATTTCGATGTAAAATTATTATAGCAGATGCCTGTGTTCTTCCAGATAAGCCAAGCGAGCTAAGTCAGATACGCCAAAATTACAGTTTAATCTATCTTATAGTATACAGTGATCAATGGTGTCAAAGGCTGCGCTGAGGTCCAGTAGTAGAAGCACAGAAGTGGAATCAGAGTCAATAGCTAGTAAAAGATCATTCACCACTCTGGGCAGAGCAGTTTCAGTGGAGTGACAGGGCCTGAAAGCCAATTGAAAAGGTTCATATCTTCTATATGAGTTGAAAGTTGTTGATACACAACTCTCTCTAGTACTTTAGGAAAGAATGGAAAATTAGAGACTGGTTGATAGTTATTAAGGTGCGTTTTTTTAAGTAAAGATTTAACCACAGCTGTCCTAAAACTGCTGGGAACAGTGCCAGTAGTAAGTGATAAATTAACAGCATCTAGCATTCTAGGTCCCAGGAAAGGCCAGAGGTCTTTAAAAGGTTTTGCTGGTAAAAGTTAAATTAGGCAAGCATTTGGTTTAGAAGCTGACACGAGTTTAGTCAAAGTATCAGGAGAGATAGTCTCAAAAGCTGTAATGACAGACTGTCGGTGACTCATCGTGTAGATATGAATGTGGTAAGACAGGAGTAGATGGAGTTGAAGAGCTAATTTTGTTTAAAATCTCATCAACCTTATTGCAGAAAAAGTCTAGAAACTCACGGCCTTGAATGGTGAGCAGCTAATAGATGGCTGCTTTGTAGTAAATTGTGTGTCTGCCAGTGTTTGTCATAACGCCTTCGTCAGTGTAAGTTGGATGAAAGCAGCTCATCGGTACGTCTTTGTTTCTCCATTAAGTCTCAATACGGCTCTACGATTTAAAAAACCAAAACAGACTGTCACAGTGACATACATTCAGATAACGTCCTTCTATCCTGTTTTCTACTTTCTTAACAAACAACTCTTTGCTTTCAAGCAACTGAAGCCAACGTGAGGTCTCCTCGGAAAAAAACCCAAAACCTCAACTCTGCTTTTGTGCTTTTGACATTTCAAACCACGTGATGAGACGTATATGCAATATCTTTTTTTTTTTTTAAAGAAAAGGTCGTAAACGTTAAATATTATAAACTCTCCTTTTACTGCTGTTTAAAGTTGGTGCCCTTTAAAAGTGAAGGAGTCGCTGGGCCTCTGCAGCAGCCCGGAGAGACGGTTTCCAGCCGCGGCTGAGACACCGTCTGTCCTGCTGGAAGCTCGTCTGTTTCCTAGCTCTTGTCAGCGGCATCAGCAACACAACGGTTGTGTTTTGTCGTCGACAAGCCAAAAGACACCGGGGAGCAGGTTTCCTAGTGGCTCAACAGACCCATGGTCACTGGAATGCAACGCCGTGCGCGTCTGCAGGGGGGACACCTGTCCCCAAACAACACGCAACACACACCCATCACACCGACTGGGACACACAGCATGTGTGTGTGTGTGTGTGTGTGTGTGTGTGTGTGTGTGTGTGTGTGTGTGTGTGTGTGTGTGTGTGTGTGTGTGTGTGTGTGTGTGTGTGTGTGTGTGTCCTCGGGGGAAAACAGCAGGTTGATCTTCCTGATTCTGTCTCCTGTTTATTACCTGGTCTCAGCTCCCAAATACATTACACACATGCACGTCCATACACATCCTCCTCTCACCTAGTAACACAAACTTACACACACATCAAAGCCTGCCACACACACACACACACACACACACACACACACACACACACACACACACACACACACACACACACATATGCGCGCGCCAGTGATGTGTCATCATCCCCGCGGCTATTAGTAAAAATGAAAATGTTCGGTTGATGTCAGGTTTATTTTCTAGTTCGGTGCTTTATCGTAGGTCTGCATGTGGCAGTATGTGGTGCTCTGCAGAGCCTACTAAAAATGACTGGACATCACTCCACTCTCTTCTGATGAGGCAGAGGATGCTCGGCATCCCCCTCCCCCTCCCCCTCCTCATCATATTCTGCACCCGTTTTGTAAGTCCATGATAACTCTGTTATGCTCTTGCAGGGCCGGACTGTGTAAGGTGTGTAAACACAGCGCCATGGCACGCTGTCCGTCTCGGGAGACAGACCCCTCCTCGTACCCGTTGAGTTTCCGTAGCTGTGACGTAGGAGGTCGTAAAGCGTACACTGTCGTGCGTTCAGTAAACGGACACGTGTTGAACTGCAAGCTAGCTGTATGGCTCGTCATTACTAAACTAGTGTAACGTGCATGGATAAGAGGACACGCTGGCCGCTAGGTGGCGGGTCTGACCCTTTAGTCTAGCGGTTAGCGAGGCCTCCTCCGGTGCGGGCGGTACGGGTTCGCTTCCGGTGGTTGCGTTGTCCCCCGAATTCGCTACACTATTTCACATGGTGTCGGAAGGAACTTGGAATGGCACAGCTCCAGCCAGCGTCGACTCTTAGTCCGGAGGGGAATCTGGCCCAGAATTGGAAGGTTTGGATCCAGAACCTCGAGTTGTTCTTGGTCGCGAGTGGTATGGCAGGAAAGGATGGAAGGGACAGTGCGCAACGTTCCTGCGCGTCGTGGGGGAGGAGGCCTGTCAAGGTCTGCAATACTTCTACTTTTGCGCAAGCTGATCGAGGAACAATAGCTGCACTAAAGACGGAGTTTCAACAGTGTTGCGAGCCAAGAGAAAAACCCTCCTTACATTTTTCACAAGGGCGCAGGGTCAAACAGAAAGCATCGATGCCCACGTCACTGATCCCAAGAACAAGGCCAAAGACTGCGAGTCGGTGAGTTGCATGATTCCTTGGTGAGGGGCAGAACAGTGTGCGCCATAAGAGGCGGTCAGCTGAGAGTTGGGTTGCTGAGAGAGGCGCACCTGACGTTGAGCAGGGTCGTAGAAGTCAGTGGCGCCAGTGAAATCTCCTTTAACCAGCTAAAGGTGCTCCATGAGGAAGGTGAAGTGCACAAAATAAATGCAGTGGTGAAAGATATGAGAAGACATGATAAGAGTAAAGCAAAAGCTCAAGATGAACGAAAAATGGATGTAGGCTGCAACAGATGTGGTTACAAACACGAGCAAAGAAAATGCCTAGCTTATGGTCAAACACGCAAAGCTTGTCAAAAAAAAAAGAACCACTTTGCAAAAATATGCAAAATTCATTTCGATTAAATTAAATTCAATGTATTGTCATTAAAAACAATGTGCCGGCACACTGAAAAATGTTAAAATGAAATGAGGGCTGTGGCTTCACCAAACAGTGCAAGACAGACACAGACAAACACAGCAACACAGTACAAGATATACACACATGAAGACCAAAAGCTAAAAATAAGTTAAAAAAGAGCTGGAGTACAAAATATTTAAAATATCTACAGACATTCAGTGGGTGGCCAGGTTCAGGTGGGCAACAGCTTGTGGAAAGAAGCTGTTTTTGAGCCTGGTAGTGCGGGCTCTGAGGCTCCTGTAGCGCCTCCCAGAGCACAGGGGGGAGAACAGTCCATGGTTGGGGTGGGTGGGATCTCTGCTGATGCTCAGACCCCTTCGAAGGCAGCGTTTGTGATAAATGTCTTTTATGGCTGGGAGCTGGGTACCGGTGATATGCTGGACCACCTTGACGACCCGCTGCAGAGCTTTCTGGTCTGCTGAGGTGCAGCTGCCGTACCACACTGAGATGCAGATGGTCAGGATGCTCTCTATGGTGCAGTGGTAGAAGTTGGTGAGAATTTTGGGGGGTAGACGGGCGCTCCTCAGCCTCCTCAGGAAATGCAGGTGTTGTTGGGCCTTTTTCACAAGGGCCTGGGTGTTTAATGTCCAGGAAAGGTCCTCGCTGATGTGGGCTCCAAGCAATTGAAAGCTGGAAACATGCTCCACTTCCACCCCATTGATGTGGATGGGGGGGTGGCTGCAGCTTCTAGACCTCCTGAAGTCCACAATCAGCTCCTTCGCCTTCTGCACATTGAGGACAAGATTGTTGGTAGTACACCATGATGTGAGGTGCTGAATCTTGTCCCTGTATGCTGTCTTGTCATTGTTAGTGATATGGCCAATGACTGTGGTGTCATCTGCAAACTTAACTATAACATTTGAAGGGTGAGTTGGCAGGCAGTCGTGGGTAAAGAGGGAGAAAAGGAGGGGGCTCAGAACACAGCCTTGAGGGGCACCTGTGCTGAAGGTCAGGGTGGGGGAGGTGTGGTCACTTAATCTTACAGACTGAGGTAAATATAGTTGTGAAGACCTCAGCCAGCTGGTCGGCACATTCCTGGAGGACCCGACCCGATATGCCGTCCGGTCCGGCAGCCTTCCGTGTGTTCACTCTGCGCAGTGATTCTCTGACCTCTGTGATCAATAGAGTGAGCACCTGGTTTTCTGGGTGGGTGAGAATGTTTGTGGCTGGATCAGTATTGTCCTTGTCAAAGCAGGCATAGAAATAATTTAACTCATCTGGCAGGGAGGCATCATGGACAGTGGGACCGCTACTGGAGCTTTTGTAGTCTGTGATAGACTGAATGCCTTGCCACATTCGCCGGGGATCGGAGTTATTGTGAAAGTGGTCCTCTATTCGTAGGGAATATTTATGTTTGGCTGTTCTGATGCCCTTTTTGAGGTTGGATCTGGCTGTGCTGTAGGCCTCACAGTTACCTGACTTGAACGCTGCATCCCGGACTTGCAGCAGCTGCCGGACCTCACTGGTCATCCAGCGTTTCTGGTCTGGAAAGGCGCGGATTGATTTTTTTGTTGTGACACTCTCAGTGCAAAAGTTAATGTAGGCTAGTATGGCAGATATCTGTTCATTAATGTCTATATGGGAGCCATGGGTAGCTGAATGTGCAAAAATACTCCAGTCTGTGTTGTCAAAACAGTCCTGGAGTTCAGAGACTGCTCCTTCTGGCCAGACAGTGATTGTCTTTACTGCTGGCTTGACCCGTTTTATTAGGGGTTTGTAGGCTGGGACCAGGAACAGGCAGAGGTGGTCAGAATGCCCCAGATGAGGGCAGGGAGTAGCTTTGTATGAGTCCTTGATGTTTGTATAGAGATGGTCCAGGGTGTTTTGTCCCCTAGTGGGGCAGGAGACATGCTGATGGAATTTAGGCAATACAGCCCTGAGGTTAGCCTGATTAAAGTCACCACCTATGATAAAGGCATTGTCCGGGTGTTGGGTCTGTTGTCTGCTGATGGCACATTGTAGCTGCTTAAGTGCTACCTTAGCATTAGCATGTGGGGGGATGTATACAGCGGCGAATGTAATGGCCGTTAGCTCCCTGGGCAGGTAAAAAGGTCTTCACTGAATCATAAGGAGCTCCAGATCAGCAGAGCAATGCCTTTCAACCATCTTTATATTGTTGCACCAAGAGTTACTGACATAAATACTCAAACCTCCTCCGCGGGTCTTGCCGGAGTCCGCTGTCCTGTCAGCACGGAAGGCTGTGCGGCCCGCTAGCTCGACTGCCGAGTCGCCATGTTGCTGTTGAGCCAAGTCTCCGTAAACATCAGCAGACAGCAGTTCTGCAGCCTTTTCTGAGAGGACAGCCTGAGTCTTATCTCCTCCGTTTGTTAGCTAACCACCGGACATTAGCCATGAAGATGCTGGGGAGGGAAGCTCTGAAAGGAGCGCTACTTAGCTTAGCATGTATCCCGCCTCGTTTCCCCCTCTTCTGTTTATGTTACCGACAGGGGGCAGCATTTCCACTGCGAGACCGGTGAGCAGATCATATGGATGGGGGAGTTGTCCGTGATGGTGGAGGGAAGTGAGTAATCCCTTCTGAGGTTTAACACTTCCTGACGGCTGTAGAAGAGCGCAGGACCTACACTTGTAAATACACTTAAAACTAACGTATAAATAACAAAGAAAACACAACACTGAACAGGGAGCCGCAGTAGCTGCTGTGTCCGGCGCGCTGCCATCTTGCCATCTTGTACTCAAAGTACTCAACGCCACCCGAAAAAAGTGCATGTAGTTGAACAAGATGAAGAAAATGACAGCATGTTCGTAGGCACAGTAGAGGTAGAAATGACTGGAAAACTGAAACGGATTAATGCTGTAGTCAAAAAAGAGATGGATAGTGGCAAAGAAAAATGGACTGAGAAGCTGAAGATAAACAACAAAGATGTGACATTCAAACTAGACACTGGTGCAGAGTGCAACGTCATGTCAGCTAAAGTCTTCAAAGCACTTGAACTGAAAGAAAAGTTAAAACAATCCACCTGCAAACTACTTACCTATTCTGGCCACAAGATGTCAGCGGTAGGTCAAAAATCCATCACCTGTGTTTACAAATGACAGAGTTCCAGATCATTGATGAGGATGCTCCAGCCATACTGGGTCGAACTGCATGTCAAAACTAGGCATGGTCAAGAGAGTCTACGAAGTCAGAACAAAAGGGGATGACATTTTGAAAAACTGTGAGGATCTGTCCAGTGGCTTGGGTTGCATTCCAGGACAACACCCCATAAAAGTCGACAACACAGTCTTACCGGTCGTGCACACTCCAAGGAAAGTTCCAGTTGCTCTAAAGGACAAAACAGTCGAGGAACTCCACAGGATGGAACAAATGGGAGTGATAGTGAGACAGGAAGAACCTACAGACTGGGTCAGTAGCATGGTAACAGTGGTCAAGCCAAACAAAAGCAGGATATGTATAGATCCACAAGACCTAAACGGAGTGATCAAGCGTGAGCACTGTCCACTGCTCACAGTCGAAGAGATTGTAGCAAACATGCCAAAAGCAAGGGTATTCTCTGGCCTCGACGCAACCGAAGGGTTCTGGCAGATAGAGCTAGACGATGAAAGCTCCAAGCTCTGCACGTTCAACACACCCATAGGAAGGTACAGGTTCCTGCGTCTGCCCTTTGGCATCTCGTCTGCATCAGAATGTTCTAGAGAGCTGATGGTCAGATGATCGAAGGCTTGAATGGCGTGGTCAAAGTCATTGATGATCTCTTAGTCTGGGGAGAGACAGTGGAAGAACATGATCAAAGACTCAGCAACCTGCTGCCGAGAGTGAGAAAGAACAATCTCAAACTGAACAGGAAGAAATGCAAGATCAGGACATCAGAGATAAAATACGTCAGTCACATACTGAGTGCAGATGGACTGAAACCAGATGAAGAAAAGCTGAGAGCTGTGGTGCAGTATCCTCCACCTGAAGACAAAAAGCAGGACTATTGAGGTCCATGGGCATGATCCAATACCTTGCCAAGTTCATTCCCAACCTATCAGAGGTCAATGCTCCACTCAGAAAGCTGCTAGAGGACAACACAGCGTGGCACTGGGAAGACAAACAAAAGGAAAGCTTCGAAAAGCTCAAAGGATTCCAAACAAATGCACCAACACTGAAATTCTACAACATGAACGAGCCGCTGACACTATCAGGAGACGCCAGCTCAGAAGGCATGGGTGCAGTCATACTTCAAGACAAGAGACCTGTGGCATATGGGTTGCGAGCTCTAACCGACTGTCAGCGTAGGTACGCACAAATTGAAAAGGAACTGCTAGCCATCGTGTATGGATGTGAAAAGTTCCATCAGTACATATATGGCAGAGAGGTACACGTCTAGAGTGATCACAAACCACTTGAGAACATATTCAAGAAACCACTTCACCAAGCCCCGTCGAGGCTTCAGAGGATGCTGTTGAGGCTTCAGAGGTATAGTCTCACAGTCACATATAAGCCAGGCAAAGAGATGCAAATTGCCGATGCACTGAGTCATGCTTACCTCAACGAACAAAGCGAAAACCTACTGGGAGAGGAGTTGGAGGTCAACTGGATCACACCTCAGCTGCCTATCTCAGAGGAAAAACTACAAACTTTCAGGAAAGCAACACTGGAAGATCTACAAATGCAACTGCTGAGAGAGACCACAATGGAAGGATGGCCCAATGAGAGATCAGCTGTTGCGAAAGAAATCTAGGCATACTGGCCATTCAACGACGAGATCCGCTACTCATCAGGCTTACTGTTCAAGGCTGCAAAGCTGATAGTGCCAAGTCAACCGAGTCAAGAAATGCTAGAGAAAATCCACAAATCACACCTGGGAATCATCAAATGCAAAGAAAGAGCCAGGGACATTCTCTATTGGCCAGGTATGTCAACTCAAATAGAGGACATTGTATCTCAGTGTGCTGTCTGCAACGAGAACAAGAACAGCAACCCTAGAGAACCGTTAGTCTCACACTCACTACTAGCAAGACCTTGGGCTAAGATAGGAACGGATCTCTTCCACTACAACGGCTCAGAGTACTTACTGTGTGTAGACTACTACTCCAAATACCCTGAGATCACAAAGCTGAGTGACACTACAAGCCGTGGTGTTATCACTGCAATGAAGTCCACATTCGCGAGACATGGCATCTCAGATGTGGTCATTTCTGATAGTGGTCCACAATATGCCTGTGCTGAGTTCAGATGTTTCTCCGACAGCTGGGAGTTTCAACACACCACTTCCAGTCCTGGACACACTCAGTCAAATGGACAAGCGCAGAGAACTGTACAAACGATCAAGAGTCTCCTCAAGAAATCACAAAGTGACCCGTACGTCGCTCTTCTTTAGTACCGCAACACTCCACTAGATGGTGTGGGTGTCTTCCCGGCTCAGCTGCTCATGTGTCGTCGGCTGAAGTCAAAGCTGCCTACCTCCACCACACTGTTGACTCCTGAAAGCAAGATCAATGTACATGACAAACTGAAAGAAAGGCAACAAAAAAAGAAAAGAGACTTCGTCAGACAGACAAGACAGCTACCAGAAGTACAGACGGGTGGAAACGTCAGGATTCAACGAGGAAAGGTATGGCAACCAGCAGTCGTGCTGAACAGGCATGAACAGCCCAGATCCTATGTTGTTTGCACGCCTGATGGGGGAATATACAGGAGGAAGAGAAAACATCTGCTGAAGACCTCAGAAAGAGCACACCCAGCAGACAGGGCTGGCACAGAGACTCATGTTCCAGAGACTCTACTTGAGGCTGAGCAGTCAGCCGACATGGCTGCAACTCACAGTCCACAGCAGGTCATACCAGACAGACTTTATCCAAGGTCACAAGGTCACGCCACACGTTCTGGAAGGCAGATCTACCTACCTGCTAGGTACAAGGACTGAATATGCAAACATGTCTAGAGGCTGAAAAAAATCATGTTTGAGAAAGCACTAGTTCATGTTTTTGGTGTTTAAAATACAAAGCAAAGTGATAGCCTATGTATCTGGCAAAAGTGTTTAACAGTTAAGATGTTGTGTTTGTTTAATGTTGTGTAAGACGTCAAAAAATGAAAACACGATATGCTGTTACACAGAGAGACATTTTTTATTTTTTATTGAGATATCCAAAGTTGAGTGGTTGTTCTATGCAAAAGAAAACATCTTAAGGAGGGGGATGTGATGTACCTGTTGAGTTTCCGTGGCTATGACGTAGGAGGTCGTAAAGTCTACACTGTCATGCATTCAGTCAACGGACACATGTTGAACTGCAAGCTAGCTGTATGTCTCGTCATTACAAAACTATATTACAGTGTCCTGGTCGCTGCACTAGCGCCTCCCCTGGTCGGTCGGGGTGCCTGTTCGGGGGTGGGGGGTGGATAGCGTGATCCTCCCATGCACTACCTCCCCCTGGTGAAACTCCTCACTGTCAGGTGAAAAGAAGCGGCTGGTGACTCCACATGTATGGGAGGAGGCATGTGGTAGTCTGCAGCCCTCCCCGGATCGGCAGAGGGGGTGGAGCAGAGACCGGGACCGCTCGGAAGAGTGGGGTAATTGGCTGGATACAGTTGGGGAGAAAAAGCCCCCCCCCCCCCCAAAAAAAAGAGAGATCCCTCCTGTGTTGCTCTCCCTGAGGTTTCTCCCCATTTTTTCTCCCTGAAGTAGAACGACCAAGGCGGTCATTTTGACCCATTTGGATTTTCAAAGTTTAATAACTTTGTGGGGGGAAACATGATACAGACCTGCCGCTCCCTGAATTCTCCTAAAAACTACATATATTTGTATTTAAAATGAGTCCTCCAGTGCAGACAAACAGTGTGGACTTGATGAGTGATGGTGTCCAACGTGTCTGGGTACAGACGCACCATCACTACCACCGAGGCGCTGCAGGATTGACAGGACAGCGGCCATTTTAGATTGTTTAAAAACAGTATTAACGTTTTTAAAATGTTAATTTTGGTGTCGGTTAGTTGCATAACAGACATAGTGACATATGCAATGCATTAATCTCTCAACTGGTATTTACCTTGACACAATACAGAGTTTAAACGACCGTGGGCGGTCAAAGTGACCGCCCACGGTCGTTTAGGTAGGAGTGAAATCCCGGCCGTTCGTTCAGTAAAGTAGTTGCATGGTTGTGGACGTATTTGTCAACTGTGTCTCTCTTACACAAACAGTGCGCTGCAGTGCTACTGAGATGCAGCCTGCTGGGTGGGGGTGGGGGGTCGGGGGGGTAGCTGGCTGTTGTGGGGTAATTGTGTAAGTGTGGCATTGTATTTTACAACCTTGATTTTGAAGGATTCTCTGAGAATGGGTTGTGCACTTTCTACTTATTGATAGAAATCCTTATTGGTGGGTGCGTCGTGGTCTGACGACTGCCTACCTGGCCCTCCACACACACACACACAGACACACACAGACACACACACACACACACACACACACACACACACAGAGAGAGAGAGAGAGTACAGGTAAGGGCGCTGTGCTGTGCTCTGTGGTAATTCTATCAGGGGTCCAGTCTGTCTCTCCTGGAACCAGCAGTCCAATTCATTTGATTTCATTACAAGCAAATACTGGAGACAGAGAGAGAGAGAGAGAGAGAGCAAGAGAGAGAGAGAGAGAGAGAGAGAGAGAGAGAGAGAGAGAGAGAGAGAGAGAGAGAGAGAGAGAGAGAGAGAGAGAGAGAGAGAGAGAGCGAGCGAGCGAGCGAGCGAGCGAGAGAGAGAGAGCAAGAGAGAGAATGGAGTAAATGGGAAGGGGGAGAGCACAGGTACAGGATAGAGAAAAATGAAGATGGAGAGAGAGAGAGTGGACATGAGAGTGGGGGTAAAGAATAGAAGAGAGAGCGGTTGATTGAAAAAGAGAGGGAAAAAGAAAAGGAGGAATGGGGACGATAGAGGGGTTTGAATAGAGGAGAAGCCAGGGAAGGATGGAAGGAAGAGGAGGAAGGGATGGAGAATAAGAGCGTGAGCGAGCGATACTAGACAAAGAGACAGACAGAGAGAAAGAAAGTGTGTGTGAGAGAGAGAGGAGAGAGGGGGGAGAGAGAGAGAGAGAGACAGACTGGCAGACAGACTGGCAGACAGACAGACAGACAGACAGAGAGCAAGAGGGGGGAGGAGGGGGGGGTGGACGCTAGCTACTTTGCCGCAGTGGTTTTCATTAGGAGCTGCTTAGAGCTGCCATCCAGTGTGCAGTGCAGGCCTGCGGAGCGGAGCGGCTAGCTAGCTAGCTAGCGGGGCTGGGAGTGCTGTCTAATCAGCCCAGCTGGGACGCGCTGCTAGCCGACCGCTGTCTTCCATGGGGGGGGGGGCAGCAACTGGAGCTTGTGGGCGGTGCTCAACGTGGGGTTTGCGTTCTTGTTGGGGGTCCCCGCAGAAATGGAAAGGGCCCACAAAAGGATGAATAAACCAACGTGGTCAAGGTGTAGAAGAAGGCACCGACAGGGCTGGGGGTCTCATTCCCGCTGGGGGCCGATCGGCCTTTAGATTCCCGCACGTGGGAGACTGATTTTGGGAACTTATAAGGCGCTTACATATGCTGTTATGTCACCAAGCACACCGCCAGTGCCATCTTTGGGGTACCTGCATTTTGTTTTTGTCTTTTTATTGGGGTTTTTGGGGTTTTTTTTTCTTCTCCCGTTTTCCCCCAATTGTACTTGGCCAATTACCCCACTCTTCCGAGCCGTCCCGGTCTCTGCTCCACCCCCTCTGCCGATCCAGGGAGGGCTGCAGACTACCACATGCCTCCTCCCATACACGTGGAGTCACCAGCCGCTTCTTTTCACCTGACAGTCAGGAGTTTCACCAGGGGGACGTAGCACGTGGGGAGGATCACACTATTCCCCCCAGTTCCCCCTCCCCCCCCCCCCCGAACAGGCGCCCCAACCGACCAGAGGAGGCGCTAGTGCAGCGACCAGGACACATACCCACACCCGGCTTCCCACCCACAGACACAGCCAGTTGTGTCTGTAGAGACGCCCGACCAAGCCGGGAGTACCTGACTTTTTAGCAGATGGAAAAACATTGCAAACAAGGGGAGAGGACACTAAGTTGTCTTTCACTGCACACTTCTGAGGCTTCATATAATTGAATATGTACCCGTGTCAAGGAGCAGGCCTGTTTAGAAGGAGACGCAGTCATCTTTTCTCTGACACACCAGCCTGGTGGTCCTTGTGACTAATGGCACCTCATCAGTCCGCCGTTCAGAATGGCGGCGTGCTGGTCAAGTCTGACAGATGAGCTGTGTTGGCACACCAGACCTTTTTTATTTTACAAGTATTTTGTTGGTATTCCATTGAAGCAAAGCCTTTTCCATTTTTTTATGAAGTACCTCTGCTATCTTCTGATGTGTGTAAGAGTAAACAGTGGCTATTGGAGTTTTAATAATCCACAGTGAGACTAAACTGGGTGAGTTGAATTCTGTCGGCTTCATGATCAAACTCTCTGCACGGTACATTTCTAACTCTGGAGGGAGGGTGTGCAGGTCTTTTTCTAGACGCAAGAAGAGGATTGCAATGTCTGGGTGGAAATTTGGAGCTAAGGCATTAAGATTAATGATTCAGGTTCAATTTTCACAGTTAAGTCAAGTCAGTTTTATTTGTATAGCCCAACATCACACATTACAAATTTGCCTCAGGGGGCTTTACAGCAACACAACTCCCCAAAAACTCCCCCCAAAAAAACTTTAACGGGGGGAAAAAACAGAAAGAAACCTCAGGGAGAGCAACAGAGGAGGATCTCTCTCAAGACGGACAACGTGCAATGATGTTGTGTTTACACAATACAACATTGAAAGAGGATACCACAGTTATAATGGAGTTATAAGATATATGAAGAATAGGATGAGGAGGATGCCATTACATTTAAATTACATTCCAGTCATTTAGCCGACGCTTTTATCCAAAGTGACTTACAATAAGTGCATCATGTAACGTAGGAGATCAGGAGAACTACTAGTCATCAGAGGTCATAAGTGCATCTAAACTAGCATCTAAGAGCAAAGCCAGTGCTGCAGTAAAAGCGCAAGAAAGAGTTTTTTTTTAATGAGTGAATACAATAGTAAGTGCTAAGAACAAGTAACAGGGTAGTAGTTCTTGAAGACGTGAGTTTTCAACCTGCGCTGAAAGATGGGCAGGACTCCGCTGTCCTGACATCAGTGGGGAGTTCAGTCCACCACTGTGGGGCCAGGACAGAAAAGAGCCGGGACCGGGTCGATCGGCAGCAGGGGCCTCTGAGTGACGGGGCAACCAGGCGTCCCGAGGCAGCAGAGCGAAGTGGTTGGGCGGGGGTGTAGGGCTTGACCATGGCCTGGAGATAGGAAGGAGCTGTCCCTTTCCCTGCCCTGTAGGCCAGCACCAGAATCTTAAACTGGATGCGAGCAGCTACTGGGAGCCAGTGTAGGGACATGAGAAGGGAAGTTGTTTGGGAGAACTTAGGGCGGTTGAACACCAGACGAGCTGCAGCTTTCTGAACAAGCTCCAGAGGTCTGATGGCCGACGCCGGAGCGCCAGCAAGGAGGGAGTTGCTGTAGTGCAGCCGGGAGATGACCAGAGCCTGGATGAGCACCTGTGCCATCTCGTTGGTCAGGAATGGGCGAATCCTCCTGATGTTATAGAGGAGAAATCTGCAGGAGCGAGCAACCGATGCAACGTTTGCAGCGAATAACAGGTGGTCATCCAGGATCACACCCAGATTCCTCACAGTCCGTGTTGGCGTCACCACAGTGTTGTCAATGGTGATGGCCAGGTCTCGGTGCGTCTAACCTTTCCCTGGGAGGCACATCAGCTCTCTCTTGTCCAGATTGCACTTCAGGTGGTGTGTCGCCATCCACTCCGAGATGACAGTCAAGCACACAGCAATGTGTGCTTCTACTTGTGTGTCAGAGGGAGGGAAGGACAAGACAGCTGGGTGTCATCGGCATAACAATGGTAAGAGAAGTCATGCGAGCAAATAACAGAACCCAGGGATGTCGTGTACAGGGAGAATAGGAGAAGACCCAGAACCGAACCTTGTGGAACGCCTGTAGTCAGTCTGCGAGGCTCTGACACAGATCCCCTCCATGTCACCTGGTAGGAGCGACCTGTCAGGTAGGATGCAAACATTGAGATTACAGAGCCTGTGACACCCAGACCCTCGAGGGTAGAGAGGAGGATCTGGTGGTTCACTGTGTTGAATGCAGCTGACAGGTCCAGGAGTATCAGGACAGCGGAGAGAGAGTTTGCTCTCACAGTGTGCAATGATTCTGTCACTGCAAGGAGGGCCGTCTCTGTTGAGTGACCAACCTTGAACCCAGACTGGTTGGGGTCCAGGAGGTTGTTCTGGTGGCGGTACAAAGAAAGTTGGTTAAAGACAGCACGTTCGAAAGTTTTGGATAGAAAGGGTAGAAGGGAAACTGGTCTGTAGTTTTTGACGTCAGAGGGGTTAAGTGATGGTTTCTTGAGAAGGGGGGTGACTCTAGCAGTCTTGAAGGCAGATAGAAAGCATCCTGCCTGGAGGGAGGTGTTGATGAGGTGGGTTAGAAAGGGGAGGCATTCAGGCACTATAGACGGAAGAAGAGAGGAGGGGACTGGGTCAAGGGAGCATGTGGTGGGGCGACTGGATGTGATGAGGTTGAGGACCTTGTTGGGGGAGAGGGGAGCAAGGTGGGATAGGGTGGGACATGGAGAGGTGGGGGAGGGTGCAGAGGATGGGCTAGTGCAAGGAGCGCTAACCAGGTGGTGAGAAAAGGAGGATCTGATGTCATTTACCATCTTGTCAAAGAACTTACCAAAGTCATCAGGGAGAAGGGAGCAAGTAGAAGGAGGAGGTGCGGGTTGAAGAAGTATAGAGAAGGTTTTAAAGAGTTTCTTAGAATTAGAGGCAGAGGATTGGGTTTTAGAGTGATAGAAGGCAGCTTTAGCAGCAGAAAGGGAGGAGGAGAAAGTGGAAAGAAGAGATTGGAAGTTGAGAAGGTCCTCTGGGAGTTTTCCTTTCCTTTTCTCCATTTGCGCTCTGCCACTCTCAGGCTCCGTCTGTCAGTACATACTGAGTCGGACAGCCAAGGGACAGGTGGAGTTGGGCATGCAGGCCTGGAGGTGAGGGGACAGAGATTGTCCAGAGAAGAGGAGAGGGTAGAGAGAAGAAGATTAGTAGCAGTGTCAGGGGGTAGGAGAAAGATTCAGGTATAGGGAGGGTAGAGGTAACAGAGGAAGAAAGATCAATGGCAGAGAGAGAGCGGCGGTGTCTACGGATGGAAACCATGTGGGTAGGGGGAGGGGCTGAGGGGGGAGAAGAGAGGGAGAGAGAGTGGGACATGAAATAGTGGTCAGAGAGCTGAAGGGGAGTAACAGGGAGATTGGAAATAGGACAGTGTCTAGTAAAGATAAGGTCCAGCTGGTTGCTGGCCTTGTGGGTAGGAGGAGAGGGTGAGAGGTGAAGGTCAAAGGAGGAGAGGAAAGAGTGAAGAGGATCTAGCTTGTCAGTGTGGATGTTGAAGTCACTAAGAAGGGTAAGTGCAGAGTCATCAACAGGGAAGTGCGAGACAAGTGTGTCAAGCTCCTCCAGAAACTCACCAAGAGGGCCTGGTGGGCGGTACACAACCACGATGGTGAGTTTGACTGGATAAGAGACAGTAACAGCATGAAATTCAAAAGAGGGCGGAGAACATTGGGGAATGGAAACAAGAGAGTATTTCCATTTCAGGGAGATCAGCAGGCCAGTACGACCACCTCGCCTCCCAGCTCTGGGAGTGTGAGAAAAAGAGTACACATCAGACAGAGCTGCGGGTATGGTCGTGTTTTCTGGCATGATCCAGGTCTCAGTTAGAGCAAGAAAGTTGAGGGAGAGCAAGGATGCGTAGCCTGAGATAAACTCAGCTTTCGGCACCACAGACTGGCAATTCCAGAGCCCTCCCGCCACCACTTGCTCAACATGAGTGGAGAGAGTGGGATAGATGAGATTGGTAGGGTCACAGCACCTAGGAGTGACCCAACTTCTATGCCAGCCCCAGGAAGAGGACAGGACAGGAATGTGAGGGAAACACAGTCTATACTAGGTACACAAAATACAGACAACTGACCGGATCCTTGCTTGACGAAGTCTTGGCTTGAAAAAGTTGCGCTTGCCAAGCAGTGTCCAGATGCCACTGGAACAGCCCAGGACCTGAGCCACTGGACCAGCATCACCATGTTTAAAAATAAAATAAAAAATAGTCACATGTCTGAGTGAGAGAAGGATATAACATTGAAACAGGATAACAGGACAGAAACACGAAACTTGAAACAGGACCTGTGGACCACGTGACAGATCAGTCTGTGACCTGTGACTCTAGCCCTGTGACTGCTGTGGATGTTCCAGCACATGTGGGACAACCAAAACCTGCTCTCAACACCATGACCCTGACAGACAACACATCAGATGCTCTGCAAACTGTCGATCAGCCCTCACTTACTCACCGTAGTCGTTCTAACACACAGACACAGGCCAGGTCAAGATCTGGTTGCCTAGTCAAACCTGTGAACAGGCTCATACTAACCATGTCCAGGCAGCATGTTGTTCAGGACAAGTTCACTGTTAAGGGTGTTTGCAAATCTATGTTTCAGGCTTTTGTGGACTAACACCTTCATTAGATAGCCTATGCCTTTATGGGTCCAAATGTGTCTTTATTGGCATAATGTTCCACTGTTTTCATGGTCTTCCCTGGTATGGGCCTGCACGACAGTGTGTTAGGGTCTTGTGGGGTGTACAAGGCACCCTGTTGCCAGTTGCTGGACTGATAAGCGCTGCTCTCATACCCCTTCATCCTTACGGGATACACATGGTGTTGGTTTTCTTGAAGCTGACCCTTTGTATTTGTGAATTTGTAGAGTTTTCTTCTGCAAATACTGGGTAGATAGTGCTCACATTTGATACAATTCAGCGGAGGTGAGTGTAACAGAGTTAAAACACACTTTAATCATTCTTATTTCCAATTAGTATTCGTGAATTTTATCTTCTTGAGTAATTTTTATTTACCATTATTTTTAATGACGATTCCTGTGGAAATTACATTACTGCACATCACCTTTGCAGTTTTAGCCCCACACCTGTGGAATAATCTTCCCCAGTCCATGAGATTCACTGAATCTTTGGACTGTTTTAAGCGGCTTCTAAAACCCATATTTCCAGGCAAGCCTTTTTATGGAGTCCCACCCCTGACTTCTGTTTCGTTTCGTTTTTAGCTTGGTCAGTTACGCCCATGTTTTTATATTCATTTAATGTATTTTATGTATTTATTCATGTTTCGGGTATGGTGTGTAAAGCACTTTGTAACTGTATGTTTTTAAAGGGGACCTATCGTGCTGTTTTTCAACAATTCAATATCAGTCGTTGGGGTCCCCAAAACATGTCTGTGAGTATTTTTGCTAGAAATACCACTCAAATGAAGCGTTCTAGCACGCTTCTGTACCCCTCTGTTGACCTCCTGTTCAGGTTACTCGGATTGAGCGTATGCTAATTTGATGCAAATGAGCTGCTGCACCCCATGCCCCACCCCGTGATGTCATTCCCAGGTGAGAACGAGACGGAAACAGAACCTCTTGGGTCCACTCCACCGAGCTGACCGATACTGGAGGATCTTCTCTGAGTGTGATATCAGCCGTTGTGTCTGCAGCCATTCGCCGTCCCGCTGTACGGGCCGTGTCCTTACTCTCGCGTGGCTGAATCCCTGAGACGAGCACATGCTACCGGCAGCATCAAACCAGGGAGCCTCGTGTCGCCGAGCCCGGCTGAACGGACTGGGCTGGGCGGACCCGAAAACCGCAACCCCGTTGGTGGTGGGGTGTACGGACGAGTAGGTGACGGACCCCGTGTCCGGGTTCGGTAAACACCGGTCTGGAGTTCGGCCCTTGCTTTTCTTCAGCGTGCGCTGCAGCAAGCAGGATTTTGAGAAAAGGTCTTCCGGGAAGCGCCGTGAGGCACGCGCCGAGCTCTCGGACCGGGGGAGGGGCGGCGAACTTCGCGGCGGAAGGACAACCGGGACAAGCGGTCCGGTCCGGCTGAGCCCCGCCGCGAGAGCTGACGAGCGGAGCAACGGAGAGGACCAGGCGCCAGAGCCCCGCCCACTCGGCACTCCGCTCGCTGCAACAACAACAACAAATAAGTTCCGCAAGACCGGAGGAACCGACCACCCGAACGCCGGCAGAACCGGCCAGCGGAGGCCCTCCGAAGGCGTGTTAAGTTAAGTTAGCCCACTGATCAGGACACAAAGACACAAAGCGAGTCCGGGTATGGTGCAGGCAGCCCGGCCAAAGAAAACACCCGCGGGGCGGCCCACACTTCCCCTGGATCTCCACACCGGAACCTGCTGAAACCCTCCACACACTAACAGTGGAACGCTGCATCAAACAT
Organism: Lampris incognitus; assembly: GCF_029633865.1. Taxonomy (NCBI): domain Eukaryota; kingdom Metazoa; phylum Chordata; class Actinopteri; order Lampriformes; family Lampridae; genus Lampris; species Lampris incognitus. The sequence goes on from NC_079226.1 coordinate 3,625,618, forward strand.
AAACTTTACCCACTCACTTCTTCTGAACGTTGCATGAGAAATAAACTTCATCCACTCAGCTCTTCTGAACGCTGCATCAAACATAAACTTTACCCACTCACTTCTTCTGAACGTTGCATGAGAAATAAACTTCATCCACTCAGCTCTTCTGAACGTTGCATGAGAAATAAACTTTATCCACTCAGCTCTTCTGAACGCTGCATGAGAAATAAACTTTACCCACTCAGCTCTTCTGAACGTTGCATGAGAAATAAACTTTATCCACTCAGCTCTTCTGAACGTTGCATGAGAAATAAACTTTATCCACTCAGCTCTTCTGAACGCTGCATGAGAAATAAACTTTATCCACTCAGCTCTTCTGAACGTTGCATGAGAAATAAACTTTATCCACTCAGCTCTTCTGAACGTTGCATGAGAAATAAACTTTACCCACTCAGCTCTTCTGAACGTTGCATGAGAAATAAACTTTATCCACTCAGCTCTTCTGAACGTTGCATGAGAAATAAACTTTACCCACTCAGCTCTTCTGAACGTTGCCGTCAAAAATAAACTTTATCCACTCAGCTCTTCTGAACGTTGCATGAGAAATAAACTTTACCCACTCAGCTCTTCTGAACGTTGCATGAGAAATAAACTTTATCCACTCAGCTCTTCTGAACGTTGCATGAGAAATAAACTTTATCCACTCAGCTCTTCTGAACGTTGCATGAGAAATAAACTTTATCCACTCAGCTCTTCTGAACGTTGCATGAGAAATAAACTTTATCCACTCAGCTCTTCTGAACGTTGCATGAGAAATAATCTTTATCCACTCAGCTCTTCTGAATGCTGCATGAGAAATAAACTTTATCCACTCAGCTCTTCTGAACGCTGCATGAGAAATAAACTTTATCCACTCAGCTCTTCTGAACGCTGCATGAGAAATAAACTTTATCCACTCAGCTCTTCTGAACGCTGCATGAGAAATAAACTTTATCCACTCAGCTCTTCTGAATGCTGCATGAGAAATAAACTTTATCCACTCAGCTCTTCTGCCCCCTGAGGTTGGGAGCCGGTGTAGGGATGTGTGCGGGTTATTACAGCCAAGAACAGCGCATTTTCCGTGCGAAGACGTCATGCTAGCTCGCGGTACCTGCAAAACATGTCGAGCTTTATAGCCATGTGAGGCATGTGGGTGGAGCTATTCAACTGAAGACGGGATTATTATAATGAGGTTCCTTCCGTGACGTAAGGGGTGGAAGGATGTTTGAACGGCTTGTTGGGTCTGAACTGTTTTCAAAAGTTTTCGATTTGTCTGCTGCCCACGACTGCATGACTGGGACGTGTCACTTCAGAGTTTGTGTGTTAGTAGGCCCATCAGAGACTCAAACCTATGTGCAAAAACACTGAAAAGGCCAGTTTTGCATAATAGGTCCCCTTTAAAAGTGCTATATAAATAAGCTTTTGCTTGCTTGCCTTTCTGCACCTCCTGAGTTTCCGTACCCCCCCCCCCAAACACACACACACACACACCCACACACACACTGACGTTTTGTATTGTTGAGGGTAAGGTGTGTGGAAATATGCTGCCACGTTATTTTATTGTTTTCCTAGGAAATTGAGCTGTTTATGTTCTAACCTTTAATACATATTTTTTACTGTTAATACTATTGTGTTTCACGGCTGATTTGTGTGTCCTTGACCATTAATATAAGTTTTGTGGACTTTTTTCCTTTAACTTTCTGACACCATTTTGGTATTAGGGCAGGCAGCCCTGTGCCATGTGACCAGGTGTTGTGTAGGTCTAAGTCCTGTTGCTTGCATGTTTAGGAGTGAGTGTGCAGAGGCAGCGAGGTGCTCCAAAATGTGATGGAGCAACTGTTGGCTGGACAACCCTGTGAGATTGTAGTAGACGACATTTTAATCTGGGGACGTGCGCTGCAAGAACACGATGATCATCTGAGACGGGTCCTGAACAGAATTCGGGCCATCAACTTGAAGCTCAACCCCGACAAATGCAAATTCAGAGTCCGCTGTGTCCACTGTGTTGGCCACCAGCTAACCGCTGATGGTGTCAAGCCAGACCCTGAAAAAACTAAAGCAATGTGCGACATGGCAAAACCACAGGACAAAAAAGCCCTGCAGCAGTTCTTAGGCATGACAAACTATCTGTCAACGTTTATCCCTCAATACAGTGAGGTTGCTGGTCCCCCGAGACAAGTGAGACACCAAGATGTGGAGTGGACTTGGCATGAAGCCTACGATGCGGCATTCAACAAGCAGAAACAAGCAGTGACAAACCCACCAGCTCTACAGTTCTTTGACATATGGAAGCCAGTGGTCATATCAGCTGATGCATCACAACATGGTCTGGGTGTGATGTGTCTCCAGCAAGGGAGGCCTGTGGCATTCGCATCATGAGCCCTCACACCCACTGAGTCAAGGTGTGCACAGATTGAAAAAGAAATGTTGGCTCTCGTCTTTGCAAGAAGTTCCATGATTTCCTCTATGGACGTCCTGTCACAGTTGAAACCGACCACCAGCCTTTAATAACAATTCTGAGGAAACCGCTTCACACCGCGTCACCTCGTCTGCAGGGCGTGATTTTAAAATGACAGCGCTCCAACCTGGATGGGATTTACAGACGCAGTAAGGAACTTTTTGTTGCTGATGCTTTATCACGTGCACACCTACCGATGACTGAGCCTGCACTTACTGATGACCGGTTGGACGCCATGACAGTCCAAGTGCTCTCCTCACGTTGCACAGATGAGCTGAGAAATTCTGTGGCGAGGGATGTAATGTGTCAACAGCTCTCTGACATTATCCTGCACGGCTGGCTTAACATCTCAAGAGAATTACCCCATGCTCTGCGTCCCTTCTTTTCAATGAAGGAAGAGTTGACTGTCGAAGATGGACTTCTGCTCTGTGGACAAAGACTAATAATGCCCCCTGCACTTCAAAAGTTCTGTTGGCCAGCTGCACCAAGGTCATCCCCGTATCGACACCACCAAACGCAGAGCTCGGGAGACCATGTACTGGCCCTCAATGTACACAGACATTGAGAGGGAGGTGTCTCGCTGTGCGGCCTGCAATGCTCTCACACCTCACCACACAAAGGAACTACTGCACTTTCATGAAATCCCAGACCTACCATGGTCATTCACTGCAGCAGATATATTCGAATGGCATGCCAAAATTTATTTAGTGGTTGTGGACTCTTACTCGGGTTGGTTGGAGCTGGACTTACCTCCCTGATATGAAAAGCACCACAATCATTGCAAAGCTGAAGCAACACTTCACAACACATGGTGTTCCTCATACCCCCATGACTGACAATGGGACCCAATTCACTGGTAAGGACTTCTCAGACTTTGCACGCACGTGTGACTTCAGACACATGCGGAGTAGTCCTCATTTCCCGCAATCAACTGGCCTTGCTGAGCATGTTGTATGATCCGCTAAGCACCTCCTGGAAAGGTGCTACCATGATGGCATGGACATCCAAGCGGCTCTCCTCCATGCTTGCAACAATCCCTGTTATGGACTCCCCTCTCCCGCTCAGCGCCTTCTGTCCAGGCGGACGAGAACATTCATACCAGTGACCAAAGCCATGCTGCAGCCAGCTATCCACACTAATGTGAAAGCCACCATCACAAAAAGAGGACGAGGGGGAAAGCATATCATGATCACAATGCCCGGCACCTCCCTACATTAAGTCCAAGTCAAACCGTCAGGGTGCAGACTGCACGTGGTTTTGACAGGTTAGCAAGAGTAGAGGGCCCAGCCCCTCAGCCTAACAGCTACATAAAAACATCCCAAGGAACCAACTACTTCTCCGAGTTGATGAACCCCCACCGGCCATCTCTGAGGACGACCTGCCACAAATTCCCGCTTCAGCAGCACCTGATACAGAAGCTGTCCGCGCTGACACCGCACCACTCACACCGTCCATTGCCACACCAGAAATAACCTCAAGTGATTCAGGTGGTAGACAACCTGTGGTGACTCGCTCAGAAATCACCTCAACTGATTCAGGTGGTAGACAACCTGTGGTGACTCGCTCAGAAATCACCTCAACTGATTCAGGTGGTAGACAACCTGTGTTGACTCGTTCAGAAATCACCTCAACTGATTCAGGTGGTAGACAACCTGTGGTGACTCGTTCAGAAATCACCTCAACTGATTCAGGTGGTAGACAACCTGTGGTGACTCGTTCAGAAATCACCTCAAGTGATTCAGGTAGTAGACAACCTGTGGTGACTCGCTAAGAAATAACCTCAAGTGATTCAGGTGGTAGACAACCTGTGGTGACTCATTCAGAAATAACCTCAACGGATTCAGGTGGTAGACAACCTGTAGTGACTCGCTCAGAAATCACCTCAACTGATTCAGGTGGTAGACAACTTGTGGTGACTCGCTCAGAAATCACCTCAACTGATTCAGGTGGTAGACAACCTGTGGTGACTTGCTCAGAAATCACCTCAAGTGATTCAGGTGGTAGACAACCTGTGGTGACTCGCTCAGAAATCACCTCAACTGATTCAGGTGGTAGACAACCTGTGGTGACTCATTCAGAAATAACCTCAACGGATTCAGGTGGTAGACAACCTGTAGTGACTCGCTCAGAAATAACCTCAAGTGATTCAGGTGGTAGACAACCTGTGGTGACTCATTCAGAAATAACCTCAACGGATTCAGGTGGTAGACAACCTGTAGTGACTCGCTCAGAAATCACCTCAACTGATTCAGGTGGTAGACAACTTGTGGTGACTCGCTCAGAAATCACCTCAACTGATTCAGGTGGTAGACAACCTGTGGTGACTCGCTCAGAAATCACCTCAAGTGATTCAGGTGGTAGACAACCTGTGGTGACTCGCTCAGAAATCACCTCAACTGATTCAGGTGGTAGACAACCTGTGGTGACTCATTCAGAAATAACCTCAACGGATTCAGGTGGTAGACAACCTGTAGTGACTCGCTCAGAAATCACCTCAACTGATTCAGGTGGTAGACAACTTGTGGTGACTCGCTCAGAAATCACCTCAAGTGATTCAGGTGGTAGACAACCTGTGGTGACTCGCTCAGAAATCACCTCAAGTGATTCAGGTGGTAGACAACCTGTGGTGACTCGCTCAGAAATCACCTCAACTGATTCAGGTGGTAGACAACCTGTGGTGACTCGTTCAGAAATCACCTCAACTGATTCAGGTGGTAGACAACCTGTGTTGACTCGTTCAGAAATCACCTCAACTGATTCAGGTGGTAGACAACCTGTGGTGACTCGTTCAGAAATCACCTCAAGTGAGTCAGGTGGTAGACAACCTGTGGTGACTCGTTCAGAAATCACCTCAACTGATTCAGGTGGTAGACAAGCTGTGGTGACTCGTTCAGAAATCACCTCAAGTGATTCAGGTGGTAGACAACCTGTGTTGAGTGGCTCAAGAAGAGTCAGCCACCCCAACCAGCGTTATCGGGATTACGTCACCACTGAGCCCCAGTGACTGATAAAACTAATGTGTGCACTCATTGATTATATATGGAGTTTCCTTGTTGGTTATTCTGTACCTTATTAGTTACACATGCCATCTCAACTTTTTTTGGCGTGTGAGTTTGTCAGGTTCCTGTTATGTGCTGTAACACCCCACTCATGCTGTTGTGCTCAGGGATCTGTGCCACTCAAATTATGCAACATACGTAGCTGTCGTTTGTGTTGCTGTATTGTATTTTGTGTTACATCTAGAAGAGGGGGAACGTAGCGTTATGGTGTGGCCACTTTAAATTACAGGCGAGTACTTATGACGTACACAAGTGGCGACCTCAGTTGTAACTTAGCACGGAGGGTGGTTAAAGCAAGTTCGAGTGTGTAAAATTTAACTGGTCTACTGTGGAGTTTGTATATTAATTTTGTTGGGCATGATAGGACACGTGAATCATACCGAACATAGCCAGGAAAAATGTTGAGGTGGCATGACAAAAGCAGCATACTTGCAATTGTTTTGTTATTCTTGTGATAAAGGAAAGGTATGAAATATATTGAAACTACATTAAACTAAGATAATAGGATTGTTATCGGGTTTTTTTTATCTTTAACGAAGAAAATACATTTATGGTGTTTTGATTGCTTGTGCTGTGTTGGCCGCCATCTTGCCAATGATTTGCAAGGCATTCTGGGAGATTTGTCATAACACTCGGTTTGGAGTGTTCCTCCCTTTGGAGGGCCATGTAGCCCTACAACTTCGCCCTACCCCTCTATCCCAACAAGAATTGGGACACCCTACCTCTACACATGAACGTGTAAAATGGAGGGATAGGGTTAAGTGGTAGGGGCAAGGAGTGTGTTGGGGTGGGGACTGATTGTCTCTGGTCCCTTTCTGTTGAGGAGTAATAATGAGATGTACAGTAGGCTCACCTCAATGAACTGCTGTCTGGCTCGATACTGTAATGAGCAGGGATTTGGTTTTGTCGATAGCTGGCCTTCTTCCTGGGGCCTCTCTTACCTGCTGAAAGTGGACAGCATTCACCCTACTGGGGACGGCGCCACTCTTTTGTCTAGCAGTACGTGGAGTTTGACACTAGGGACTGATCATTCAGCAGGTCGCAGGTGATTAGAGAGGCTGCTAGGTTTAAATCTAGTGCGGATGTGGAGTCAACTAGTTTAGTCAGGGAATTTCTTATAGTATAGACTGAGAGCTTGGTCTATAACATTGAGACCATCTCCCTACCCTGCTGTATTGGTCCCAAGCTCTCCTCTCCTAAATGTGTGAATCACAATATTCTAATAATTATTCCTGCCACTGGTGGTGGTGGTGACATGTGCAATGAAGCACGTAATAATCTACAGAGCCAAACATCTGATGTTATCAGAAGTGTGACCACATGGAGTGTCCGGGTGGCGTGGCGGTCTATTCTGTTGCCTACCAACACGGGGATCGGTGGTTCGAATCCCCGTGTTACCTCCAGCTTGGTCAGGCGTCCCTACAGACCCAATTGGCCGTGTCTGCAGATGGGAACCCGGATGTGGGTATGTGTCCCGGTCGCTGCACTAGCGCCTCCTCTGGTAAATGGAGCTTCTCCACCTGACTATACTTACGCCCATTTAGCTCGGGCAAATAAACAAGGTGCGGGTGTCACATTAACATTTAAGTCTATTTTCAATTTAACTCCTAAACTTCAAACTAAATTCAAGTCTTTTGAGGCTCTTATTCCAAGTCCATCTCCCCCAGCGACGAACAGTTTCTGCTCAGTCCACATTGGGATACTCTATCAGCCTCCTGGCCCTTACTCACCATTTCTTGAAGAGTTTTGTGACTTTATCTCAGGTCTTGTAACTCATGCTGGCGAGATTCTGATTCTTGGCGATGCCAATATTCATCTGAATAAGGCTGGTGATCCTCTAGCTAAAGCCTTTCTGGTGCTTGCTTGTTGATGAGTTTGGGTTCACTCAGTTTGTTCAAGAGTCGACTCATTGCAGTGTTTGCGCCCGTGATTTAGTTTTATCTAAACAGATGGCTGTTTCTGATCTGACTGTCTTGCAAACCATGTCCACTGTGTCGGATCATTTTCTCATAAATTTCCCCCCCTTATCTTCCCAATTGTATCTGGCCAATTACCCCACTCTTCTGAGCCGTCCCGGTCTCTGCTCCACCCCCTCTGCTGATCCGGGGAGGGCTGCAGACTACCACATGTCTCCTCCCATACATGTGGAGTCACCAGCCGCTTCTTTTCACCTGACGGTGAGGAGTTTCACCAGGGGGACGTAGCACGTGGGAAGATCACGCTATTCCCCCCAGTTCCCCCTCCCCCCTGAACAGGTGCCCCGACCGACCAGAGGAGGCGCTAGTGCACCTAACAGGACACATACCCACATCCGGCTTCCCACCCGCAGACACGGCAATTTTGTCTGTAGGGACGCCTGACCAAGCCGGAGGTAACACGGGGAATTCGAACTGGCGATCCCCGTATTGGTAGGCAACAGAATAGAATAGACCCCTAAATTTTAAGAATTATTGGCCTATCCAGTACTGTTGACACAAATGTTATTGCCACCCACCACATTGGTCCCTCCACTGTAGCTGCATTTGGCCAGCAGCTGCCCGAAGTCTTGACTCCTTTCACTGTAGAGACTGACTGCTGAAAATCTGACTAGTGCTTTAAATGTGGCCCTCTCTAGTCTCCTCGATTCAGTTGCAGCTCTCACTACCAGAGCTAGGTGACTAAAGAGGCCTACGCCCTGGTTTAACGACGAGACACGTGCTCTGAAGTGGGCCTGCAGGAAATGAAACTCAGAGTTGGAAATTTCTCCCCTGTGTTGGCACGAGTGTTTATTGAAATACAAGCGTACTTTATCTGCCACGAAAGCAGCGTATCTCTCTCTCAATCAACATTAATAAACATAACCCCAGATTTTTCTTTGACACTGTAGCTAAATTTACCAAAAAGCAGCCATCTATTAGCTCCTCACCATTCATGGCCCATGAGTTTCTACACTATTTCTGCAATAAGGCTGATGAGATCAGAAAAAAACATAGTTCTTCAACTCCAGCTTCTCCTGCACATCCTATCTTACCAAATTCATATCTACACAATGAGTCACTGATAGTCCCTGTTATTACAGCTTTTGAGACTCTCTCTCTTGAGATGCTTTGACTAAGCTCATGTCAGCTTCTAAACTAACTACTCGCCTACTTGACCCTGTACCAGCAAAACTTTTTAAAGACCTCTGGCCTTTCCTGGTGCCAACAATGCTAGACACTGTTAATTTATCACTCGCTACTGGCACTGTTCCCAGCAGTTTTAAGACAAATGTGGTTAAACCTCTGCTTAAAAAACCCCACCTCGATCCAGGGTCTCTTAATAACTATCAACCAGTCTCTAATCTTCCATTATTTTCTGAAGTACTAGAGAGTGTTGTGTGTCAAAATCTTTTGACCCGTAAAGCAGAAACCGATCTATATGAACTTTTCAGTCGGCTTTCAGGGCCTGTCACTCCACTGAAACTGCTCTAGCCAGAGTGGTGAAGGAACTTCTTCTTGCTATGGACTCTGATTCTGTCTCTGTGCTTTCGCTGCTGGATCCCAGTGCAGCCTTTGACACCATTGATCACTGTATACTATTAGATAGATTAAATTGTAATGTTGGTGTCTCTGGCTTAGCGCTCTCTTGGGTTAAGTCCTACTTATCTGGAAGAACAGTTTGTCTGCTATAATATTACATGGAAATTCTCTGACGTTAAATATGGCATACTTTATGGCTCAGCTCTTGGCCCTCTACTTTTCTCTCCTTATATTTCCCCTCTTGGCAAATTATACGTGGGCATGGAGCAAGTTTCCATCACTATGTGGATGATACTCAGCTGTATGTGTCTGTAACGGCTGATGATAGCACTTCAAGCACTAATATAGAGGCCTACTTGGCTGCTGTGAAAAATTGGACGTCACAAAATTTCCAGCTTTTAAATTCAGATAAAATTGATATACTGGTCACTGGCCCAGCTAGACACAGACACAAATTTGATTGAGTAACAGTAACACTGGAAAACTCTTGTGGTTTCACAAAGTGTGGCAGCCGAAAATCTCGGTGTTACGTTTGATCCCAGCCTTTCCTTTGATAAGCACATTAAAGAAATCACCAAGACTGCCTTTTTTCACTTACGTAACATAGCTAAAATTCAGTCCTTCCTGTCCTTGGCTGACGCAGAGACTCTAATACATGCATTTGTTTCATCCAGACTTGATTACTGTAATGTTCTGTTCTCAGTCTTCCACATGCTAGTACTAAAAGTCTTCAGATGGTTCAGAATGCTGCTGCTAGAATCCTAACTAAATCTAGGAAATTTGGCCATATTACACCAATTCTTGCCACTTTTTATTAGCTTCCTATCCATGTTAGATCAGACTTCAAGGTGCTTCTGCTGACTTTTAAAATCCTTGATGGGCTTGCCCCATCCTACCTGTCTGATCTCCTTAAACCGCACATTCCACCTCGAGCTCTCAGCTCCCAAAATGCAGGGCTCCGGTGTGTACCCAAAGTTAAAGAAGAAGAAATCCGACAAAGAAAGCCACTTTATTTTGTTATTGTATGGTTGCAACAAAATTCGGCTTCTGCATGTAAACCATCCTATTGTGTAGGAGCAGTGGGCAGCTGCAGTGCCCAGGGACCAACTCCAGTTCCTTTTCCTATTGCCTTGGTCAGGGGCACAGTCAGGAGTATTAACCCTAACGTGCATGTCTTTTTGATGGTGGGAAGAAACCGGATCACCCGGAGGAAACCCACGCTGACACGGGGAGAACATGCAAACTCCACAGGAGAAAGGACCTGGGATGGCCTGGGGTTTGAACCCAGGACCTTCTTGCTGTGAGGCCACAGTGCTAACCACTGGGCCACCGTGGCGTCAGCTGGTGGCTGGACCTCTTCCAAACACCTCGTTCTTGTGGAACAACCTGCCTGCCGTCGTCAGACAATCAGAGTCTGTTGAGTCCTTTAAATCCAAACTTAAAATCATCTTTTTTGCCTTAGCCTACAGTTGGTTGCCTTTAAGTTGAGTACTTCATGACCGGTACTGCGTGGCAGGTAGGTTTTTGTCTCAGTGAATTTACCAACCACTGTTCTGCTAATGAGATTAGTCAGCAATTTGACCCACATTAGCTTTTCTGTGGTATTGGACCATAAGGGCCAGCCTTCACTCTCCATGCACATCAATGAGCCTTGGGCACCTCTGACCCTGTCACAGATTTACCGGTTGTCCTTCCTTGGACCACTTTTGGTAGGTACTGACCACTGCATACCAGGAACACCCCACAAGACCTGCCGTTTTGGAGACACTCTGACCCAGTCATCTAGCCATCACAATGTGGCCCTTTCTAAAGTTGCTCAGATCCTTATCTTTGCCATTTTTCCTGCTTCCAACACATCAACTCCAGGAACTGACTGCTCACTTGCTGCCTGATATTTCCCAGCCCTTGAAAGGTACCATGGTAGCGAGATAATCAACGTTATTCACTTACCTGTCAGTGGTTGTAATGTTTTGGCTGAATGGTATAATTCCATTATAATTCTGTTATCCTCTTGCAACTTTTTATTGTGTAAATTGTGTAAACACAACATCATTGCACGTTGTGCGTCTTGGGAGAGAGATCCTCCTTGTTCCTTAACTGATGCAAGGGTCTAAGGACAGGATGTCGTGTTGCTGTGGAGCCCCCTGAGGCACATTTGTAATTTGTGATGTCACAGAGGGTTGAATCAGTTCATTTGGACACAAAGTTTATTGACAGAAACGTTTCATCATCATGTAAGCGACCTCTTCAGTCTGAAGAGGTCGCTTCATAATAAGACATCGCTAAACACTTCTTATCGTAGTTTTCATTTGTCTTTCTATGACACGAGTGGAGAGTGGCTATGTGGGTTGCATGCAGCACTGAGATCTGTTTATTCTTGCTACATGACGTTAGGATGTGTTTTTCTTTTTTCTTTCTCTCGTGTTTTTCTTTCCTCTTGTTGTTCACAGTAGGTCAGTTTGTGTTGTGCAGCACAACTTGTATTGAATGTGAACTGTCCAGGGTGTCCCCCCCCCCTGCTTGCTGCCCAATGGCTGCTGGGATAGGCTCCAGCATGCCCGCGAGCCTGGGAGCAGGATAAGCGGTTTGGATGATGGATGGATGGATGGATGGATGGATGGATGGATGGATGGATGGATGGATGGATGGATGGATGGATGGATGTACAGTAGCTGAATTAACTGAGGAGTAGGTGAGAAGGGGTCGGGAAGAATACGTGTGTACTTCCTCCTGCTGCTTTTCCAACAGTAACAAAGAATCTGATGTATATGCAGATGTGTTCACTGAGTTCCATGCGTGGACTATTCAGTCACTTCAGATTATTGGCAATGGATTATCTGTGTTATATCCTGCTTACTTACATGTTCAAATTAAATCATCATCATCATCATCATCATCAACAGCCCCCCCCCTCCTCCTCATTGCTCCGCTCCCGTCGCGCCCTTTGATTGGTTATCGGCGTCCGAGTGCTGCAGGGAGATCTACCTCCCAAAAAAAGAAAAGAAAGAAAGAAAACAGCCGCAATTTAGTCGCAGGATCTGCAGCTGAAGTTCAGAG
>NC_079226.1:3637909-3652909 GCF_029633865.1 Lampris incognitus
GACAGACTGGAAGAGGTGGTGTTTAAAGCTACAGTCAGTAACTTTCCTCCATTAATAAGTGTTTCTTTCCTCCATGTCAGAGGTGGAGGTGATGTGGTGGTGGCGTTGGACAGACAGTCGGTGTTCCAGTCGAACAGTGTTGTGATATAGTGGATGTAGGAGGCAGAGAGAAACGGGCCTGTTGACTCTGATGTTCTGGGACTACAAACCAGGTGTAGCGGGACTACAAACCAGGTGTAGCGGGACTACAAACCAGGTGTAGCGGGACTACAAACCAGGTGTAGCGGGACTACAAACCAGGCGTAGCAGGACTACAAACAAGGTGTAGCGGGACAACAAACCAGGTCTAGCGGGACTACAAACCAGGTGTAGCGGGACTACAAACCAGGTCTAGCGGGACTACAAACCAGGTGTAGCGGGACTACAAACCAGGCGTAGCGGGACTACAAACCAGGTGTAGCGGGACTACAAACCAGGTCTAGCGGGACCACAAACCAGGTGTAGCGGGACTACAAACCAGGTGTAGCGGGACCACAAACCAGGTGTAGCGGGACTACAAACCAGGTGTAGCGGGACCACAAACCAGGTGTAGCGGGACCACAAACCAGGTGTAGCGGGACTACAAACCAGGTCTAGCGGGACTACAAACCAGGTGTAGCGGGACTACAAACCAGGTGTAGCGGGACCACAAACCAGGTCTAGCGGGACTACAAACCAGGTCTAGCGGGACTACAAACCAGGTGTAGCGGGACTACAAACCAGGTGTAGCGGGACTACAAACCAGGTCTAGCGGGACTACAAACCAGGTGTAGCGGGACTACAAACCAGGTCTAGCGGGACTACAAACCAGGCGTAGCAGGACTACAAACCAGGTGTAGCAGGACTACAAACCAGGTCTAGCGGGACTACAAACCAGGCGTAGCAGGACTACAAACCAGGTGTAGCGGGACTACAAACAAGGTGTAGCAGCCATTGTGGCTGGTGTGCCGTCAGCTCAGCAGTGAACAGCTCCACCCTTGTAGAGATGGATGCTGGGACCAAAGCGAACACACACGGTGTGATGTGTTACACACTACGTCACACTGCATGGGGACACTGTGGTACAGTCGTCCTGTGGTTGCCATGGACACGTCAGCGTCACGTCTCGGTGTTTTCCCAACACGTACGTGTTTGCTGCTGCACCGGTGTTCGTCCTGCCCGGTCAAGACATCTCAGCAGCGGTGTGCGGAGACGGGAGAGGGCCTCCACCCGTGGTGTAGATGACTGGTGGTGTGATGCAGCCTGCCTCCGTCATACACATGGAGACAGTAGGCCGTTATTAATGGAGCTTTGAGAACAGAGCAGCAGCAGCGGCGGCGGCGGCGTGGTTGTGTGTGGGCGGTGTGTCTGGGAATGGGTGGTGTGGGCAGAACCGCTCGGCACCACCAACCCGGGGAAAGACGTGCGGGCGGCGGGTCGTCGTCGGCCTTGTGAAAATGCGTCAGTGCGGTTCTTGATTTGACGAGGTCGCTGTGCAGCTGATGTGCATGCAAACACGCCGGCGGCGGGACCTACACCTCCAGCCGCCGCATGTCGGCTGGGTGTCTGGCTGAAAATTGCTCCGCTTTTCAAAATGAATTCTCTCTAAAATTGGTCCGGCCGGCAATCCAGCGCCCCTCCGCACCGCCTCCGGGAATAACAATGATGATGTCTGAGTGGCCAGCAGCAAACCTGCAGACTTGGGTGTTGTCTCAGAAGAGACATTTATTTATGTAAAATATAGTGCTCCTCGATTCCCATGCGGCGTATTTCGACAGTGCAGCCCTTACAGAGTGTTAGAGGGAGGTGTGGGGGAGAGAAGGCGGAGGAGGAGGACTGACACAGGTGGACAGGAGGTGCGGTTGGAGATCCTCTCCGTGTTGCGACCAGACGCCCGGCTGTCACGTACTCTGTGCTGGGACGTGACGTGTCGTTCAGAGGCTCACCAGCAAAGCCTTTTGTTGGGCGAGTGGTGAGAGTAAAGCACAGAGGGGAGGGACGCACCTGGTCCGCCACATAGACTTTGCAGAACCACGATGTGCGGGTTTCTTCTGGACACTGGATCGGAAACAGCCCGGCACTCAGTAATCCTGGAATGGAAACGGTGCCCTTAATGACCTGCAGGTCCAGTGAGGGCTGGTGGTCTAGGTAGTCTGGTAAAACTAAAGACGCTTCGGTTCAACTCGTTTAACTGAGAAATCACTGTTCTCCTGCTAAGATATATGGACTACGTGTACCAGAATGCATTGCTCCACATATTCTCACTGGTGGAGATTAGAAACCAAGCAGCTGAGCCAGCCAGGCTTGTAGTTCTTCTGTCGTCCACTGACACCATGGAGCTGTGTGAGTAGCCACACTACGGCTGTAGTAGCAACATGGTCGTAGCACTGGAGAAATACAGCATAGTAAAAATGAAAGGATGAAAACTGCCTCGCTGAAAAATCTAATATGAATTGACCGTACACTGTTCCAGAACAAAATGGCAACCTTGCGTGGTTCCCTTGGAGATATGGGTTGTTACTGCCCAATGACTGCTGGGATAGGCTCCAGCATCCCGCCACCCTACTCAGGATAAGCGGCTTGGATAATGGATGGATGGACCTTGGAGATATAGGTTGTTACCTTGGAGATATACGTTGTTACCTCGGCGGTTGTTACTTTGGAGATATAGGTTGTTACCTTGGAGATATAGGTTGTTACCTCGGCGGTTACCTTGGAGATATAGGTTGTTACCTTGGAGGTTGTTACCTTGGAGATATAGGTTGTTACCTTGGAGATATAGGTTGTTACCTTGGAGGTTGTTACCTTGGAGATACAGGTTGTTACCATGGAGATATAGGTTGTTACCTTGGAGGTTGTTACCTTGGAGATATAGGTTGTTACCTTGGAGGTTGTTACCTTGGAGATACAGGTTGTTACCATGGAGATATAGGTTGTTACATTGGAGGTTGTTACCTTGGAGATATAGGTTGATACCTTGGAGGTTGTTACCTTGGAGCTATAGGTTGTTACCGTGGAGATATAGGTTGTTACCTTGGAGGTTGTTACCTTGGAGATATAGGTTGTTACCGTGGAGGTTGTTACCTTGGAGATATAGGTTGATACCTTGGAGGTTGTTACCTTGGAGATATAGGTTGTTACCGTGGAGATATAGGTTGTTACCATGGAGATATAGGTTGATACCTTGGAGGTTGTTACCTTGGAGCTATAGGTTGTTACCGTGGAGATATAGGTTGTTACCTTGGAGGTTGTTACCTTGGAGATATAGGTTGATACCTTGGAGGTTGTTACCTTGGAGATATAGGTTGTTACCGTGGAGATATAGGTTGTTACCATGGAGATATAGGTTGTTACCTTGGAGGTTGTTACCTTGGAGATATAGGTTGATACCTTGGAGGTTGTTACCTTGGAGATACAGGTTGTGACCATGGAGATATAGGTTGTTACCTTGGAGGTTGTTACCTTGGAGATATAGGTTGTTACCTTGGAGGTTGTTACCTTGAAGCTATAAGTTGTTACCTTGGAGATATAGGTTGTTACCTTGGAGGTTGTTACCTTGGAGATATAGGTTGTTACCATGGAGATATAGGTTGATACCTCGGAGGCTGTTACCTTGGAGATATAGGTTGTTATCTTGGAGATATAGGTTGTTACCTTGGAGGTTGTTACCTTGGAGATATAGGTTGTTACCATGGAGATATAGGTTGATACCTTGGAGGTTGTTACCTTGCAGATATAGGTTGTTACCTTGGAGGTTGTCACCTTGGAGATACAGGTTGTTACCATGGAGATATAGGTTGTTACCTTGGAGGTTGTTACCTTGGAGATATAGGTTGATACCTTGGAGGTTGTTACCTTGGAGATACAGATTGTGTGAGACATAGCCACTTGCTGTCAGTTCAGCGGGTTGAGTAAGGATAGTACAATAGATTTATGATGCATGCTAAACAGGTCTTAACTAATAGTAAGTACTAAACAGTACATAATACCGACTGTATGCAGTATTTATTAGTATGTAGTACACAGCAGGATATTCAGATGCGGCCAATAGGAGGTGGGCCACGTCGACACAGGCACCACTGACAAGCGCTGAGTACGTTATAGGGACGCTGCCGCGACGATCAATACATGGAAATGAAGCTGAAAAGCTGTGTAATTCCCCTTTAATTGAACGACTAAAGCTGGAGGTGTATGTGCTCCTCCGGTGGAGTCAGTTATTGTGTAGTCGACAGGAGGTGTCTGTTTGTCCTTCTTTTGAGTTCCCCACCTTCTGCATTGTGTATCTTTCGGTTCTCCTCTTCTTCCTCCCTCCACAGCTCTCTCCTCCCATGTCGTGTCGTGTCGTGTTGTGTAGACGGAGGATGTAATCACGCCGGCCTGCTGACGGTGCAGCTCCACACCTTACTACCAATATCTACCTGTCCTTGAAAACACACACTTCAATTACACCACACCCTCCATTGCTTTCAACACACACACACACACACACACACACACACGCAACACATACAGCGTCATACACAGACACACACACACACACACACACACACACACACGCAACACATACAGCGTCATACACAGACACACACACACACACTCTCTCTCTCGTGCTGTGTGCCTGTCAGCCTCCTTCACTCTTTCATTTACTCTTTCAGTGCTTTCTCCCTGTATGCACCACTCTTTCTTTCTCTCTCCCCATCCCTCCCTTCATCCCTCCCTTCATCCCTCCCCTCGTCCCTCCCTACATCCCTCCCTTCATCCCTCCCCTTCCCTTCTGTCTCAGATCTCCATCCTTCAGTCTTAGTATCACTCTGTCTGTCTCTTCTCTCCACCTCATTTCTCTTTTCTGTCCTTCACTCTTTCATCCTCTTTTCTCCCACTCTGTCTCCCACTCTGTCTCCCACTCTGTCCCCTGCTCTGTCTCCCTCTCTGTCTCCCTCTCTGTCCCCTGCTCTGTCTCCCTCTCTGTCTCCCTCTCTGTCCCCTGCTCTGTCTCCCTCTCTGTCTCCCGCTCTGTCTCCCGCTCTGTCTCCCGCTCTGTCTCCCTCTCTGTCTCCCTCTCTGTCTCCCTCTCTGTCTCTCTCTCTCTGTCTCCCGCTCTGTCTCCCGCTCTGTCTCCCACTCTGTCTCCCTCTCTGTCTCTCTCTCTGTCTCCCTCTCTGTCCCCTGCTCTGTCTCCCTCTCTGTCTCCCTCTCTGTCTCCCTCTCTGTCTCCCACTCTGTCTCTCTATCTGTCTCCCTCTCTGTCTCCCGCTCTGTCTCCCGCTCTGTCTCTCTCTCTCTGTCTCCCGCTCTGTCACCCTCTCTGTCTCTCTCTCTCTGTCTCCCTCTCTGTCTCCCACTCTGTCTCTCTCTCTCTGTCTCCCGCTCTGTCTCCCTCTCTGTCTCCCTCTCTGTCTCTGTCTCTCTCTTCCCCTCTCTCACTCGCTCTCTCCCCCCTCCCCCCTCACTCTCTCTCACTCGCTTTCTCTCCTCCCCCTGTCTCTCTCCCCCTCTCCCTGTCTCCCTCTCTGTCTCTCTCCCCCCGCCTCTCTCTGGTGTGACCCGGTGTCTCGTGGCGGTCGCCTCCCTGTGGAGATGGTAATGTGTACGGAGGAGATGGGAGGCCAGGATGCTGTTTGCTGCGCTGCGCTCATCAAAGTCACACTCATTGATTTGTGGACCTAAACACACACACACACACACACACACACACACACACACACATATATATATGTGTGTGTTTTGGAAAAAAACGCTACACACACACACACACACACACACACATATATATATATGTGTGTGTGTGTGTGTGTGTGTGTGTGTGTGTGTGTGTGTGTGTGTGTGTGTGTGTGTGTGTGTGTGTGTGTGTGTGTGTGTGTGTGTAGCGTTTTTTTCCAAAACCGTCGGTGGTGTTATAAGGGCTCAAGTAATGAGGAGCAGAATATCAACACACACACAGGAAGAAAAGTTTTAATACACTGCAGTACTGCTCTGTTGCAGTACTGTTGCAGTACAGGTCTGTTGCAGTACAGGTCTGTTGCAGTACTGCTCTGTTGCAGTACTGTTGCAGTACAGGTCTGTTGCAGTACAGGTCTGTTGCAGTACAGGTCTGTTGCAGTACTGGTCTGTTGCAGTACTGGTCTGTTGTAGTACAGGTCTGTTGCAGTACAGGTCTGTTGCAGTACTGGTCTGTTGCAGTACTGGTCTGTTGCAGTACTGGTCTGTTGCAGTACAGGTCTGTCGCAGTACTGGTCTTTTGCAGTACAGGTCTGTTGTAGTACTGGTCTGTTGCAGTACAGGTCTGTTGCAGTACAGGTCTGTTGCAGTACTGGTCTGTTGCAGTACTGGTCTGTTGCAGTACAGGCCTGTCGGAGTACTGGTCTGTTGCAGTACTGGTCTGTTGCAGTACAGGTCTGTTGCAGTACAGGTCTGTTGCAGTACTGGTCTGTTGCAGTACAGGTCTGTTGCAGTACAGGTCTGTTGCAGTACTGCTCTGTTGCAGTACTGTTGCAGTACAGGTCTGTTGCAGTACAGGTCTGTTGCAGTACAGGTCTGTTGCAGTACTGGTCTGTTGCAGTACTGGTCTGTTGTAGTACAGGTCTGTTGCAGTACAGGTCTGTTGCAGTACTGGTCTGTTGCAGTACTGGTCTGTTGCAGTACTGGTCTGTTGCAGTACAGGTCTGTCGCAGTACTGGTCTTTTGCAGTACAGGTCTGTTGTAGTACTGGTCTGTTGCAGTACAGGTCTGTTGCAGTACAGGTCTGTTGCAGTACTGGTCTGTTGCAGTACTGGTCTGTTGCAGTACAGGCCTGTCGGAGTACTGGTCTGTTGCAGTACTGGTCTGTTGCAGTACAGGTCTGTTGCAGTACAGGTCTGTTGCAGTACTGGTCTGTTGTAGTACAGGTCTGTTGCAGTACAGGTCTGTTGCAGTACTGGTCTGTTGCAGTACTGGTCTGTTGCAGTACAGGTCTGTTGCAGTACAGGTCTGTTGCAGTACAGGTCTGTTGCAGTACTGCTCTGTTGCAGTACTGTTGCAGTACAGGTCTGTTGCAGTACAGGTCTGTTGCAGTACAGGTCTGTTGCAGTACTGGTCTGTTGCAGTACTGGTCTGTTGTAGTACAGGTCTGTTGCAGTACAGGTCTGTTGCAGTACTGGTCTGTTGCAGTACTGGTCTGTTGCAGTACTGGTCTGTTGCAGTACAGGTCTGTCGCAGTACTGGTCTTTTGCAGTACAGGTCTGTTGTAGTACTGGTCTGTTGCAGTACAGGTCTGTTGCAGTACAGGTCTGTTGCAGTACTGGTCTGTTGCAGTACTGGTCTGTTGCAGTACAGGTCTGTTGCAGTACAGGTCTGTTGCAGTACAGGTCTGTTGCAGTACTGGTCTGTTGTAGTACAGGTCTGTTGCAGTACAGGTCTGTTGCAGTACTGGTCTGTTGCAGTACTGGTCTGTTGCAGTACTGGTCTGTTGCAGTACAGGTCTGTCGCAGTACTGGTCTTTTGCAGTACAGGTCTGTTGTAGTACAGGTCTGTTGCAGTACAGGTCTGTTGCAGTACAGGTCTGTTGCAGTACTGGTCTGTTGCAGTACTGGTCTGTTGCAGTACAGGCCTGTCGGAGTACTGGTCTGTTGCAGTACTGGTCTGTTGCAGTACAGGTCTGTTGCAGTACAGGTCTGTTGCAGTACTGGTCTGTTGCAGTACTGGTCTGTTGTAGTACAGGTCTGTTGCAGTACAGGTCTGTTGCAGTACTGGTCTGTTGCAGTACTGGTCTGTTGCAGTACAGGTCTGTTGCAGTACTGGTCTGTTGCAGTACTGGTCTGTTGCAGTACAGGTCTGTCGCAGTACTGGTCTTTTGCAGTACAGGTCTGTTGTGGTACTGGTCTGTTGCAGTACAGGTCTGTTGCAGTACAGGTCTGTTGTAGTACTGGTCTGTTGCAGTACAGGTCTGTCGCAGTACTGGTCTTTTGCAGTACAGGTCTGTTGTAGTACTGGTCTGTTGCAGTACAGGTCTGTTGCAGTACTGGTCTTTTGCAGTACAGGTCTGTTGCAGTACTGCTCTGTTGCAGTACTGTTGCAGTACAGGTCTGTTGCAGTACAGGTCTGTTGCAGTACTGGTCTGTTGCAGTACTGGTCTGTTGTAGTACAGGTCTGTTGCAGTACAGGTCTGTTGCAGTACTGGTCTGTTGCAGTACTGGTCTGTTGCAGTACTGGTCTGTTGCAGTACAGGTCTGTCGCAGTACTGGTCTTTTGCAGTACAGGTCTGTTGTAGTACTGGTCTGTTGCAGTACAGGTCTGTTGCAGTACAGGTCTGTTGCAGTACTGGTCTGTTGCAGTACTGGTCTGTTGCAGTACAGGCCTGTCGGAGTACTGGTCTGTTGCAGTACTGGTCTGTTGCAGTACAGGTCTGTTGCAGTACAGGTCTGTTGCAGTACTGGTCTGTTGCAGTACTGGTCTGTTGTAGTACAGGTCTGTTGCAGTACAGGTCTGTTGCAGTACTGGTCTGTTGCAGTACTGGTCTGTTGCAGTACAGGTCTGTTGCAGTACTGGTCTGTTGCAGTACTGGTCTGTTGCAGTACAGGTCTGTCGCAGTACTGGTCTTTTGCAGTACAGGTCTGTTGTAGTACTGGTCTGTTGCAGTACAGGTCTGTTGCAGTACTGGTCTGTTGCAGTACTGGTCTGTTGCAGTACAGGTCTGTTGCAGTACTGGTCTGTTGCAGTACAGGTCTGTTGCAGTACTGGTCTTTTGCAGTACAGGTCTGTTGCAGTACAGGTCTGTCGCAGTACAGGTCTGTCGCAGTACAGGTCTTTTGCAGTACAGGTCTGTTGTAGTAAACTGATGGGTGACCTGGGAAGCGTTGGCAGTGTGTGGTGTTGTGAAGATGTGCGTTGCTGTGTTGTGTTGTGTTGTGTTGTGTTGTGTTGTGTTGTGTTGTGTTGTGTTGTGGAGGGAGGCTGAGCTGGTCTTAGGGAGCGTCCTGACATGATTTACATTCTGTCAGTCTTGTGATACTGACCATGTTGGTCTCTCTCTGTCTCTGTCTCTCTCGGTCTCTCTCTGTCTCTCTCTGTCGGTCTCTCTCTGTCTCTCTCTGTCTCTCTCTGTCTCTCGCTGTCTCTCTCTGTCTCTGTCTCTCTCTGTCGGTCTCTCTCTGTCTCTCTCTGTCTCTCTCTCTCGGTCTCTCTCTGTCTCTCTCTGTCTCTCTCTGTCTCTGTCTCTCTCTGTCTCTCTCTGTCTCTCGCTGTCTCTCTCTGTCTCTCTCTGACGGTCTCTCTCTGTCTCTCTCTGTTTCTCTCTGTCTCTCTCTGTCGGTCTCTCTCTGTCTCTCTCTGTCTCTCTCTGTCTCTGTCTCTCTCTGTCTCTCTCTGTCTCTCGCTGTCTCTCTCTGTCTCTCTCTGACGGTATCTCTCTGTCTCTCTCTGTCTCTCTCTGTTTCTCTCTGTCTCTCTCTGTCTCTCTCTGTCGGTCTCTCTCTGTCTCTCTCTGTCTCTGTCTCTCTCTGTCGGTCTCTGTCTCTCTCTGTCTCTCTCTGTCTCTCGCTGTCTCTCTCTGTCTCTGTCTCTCTCTGTCGGTCTCTCTCTGTCTCTCTCTGTCTCTCTCTGTCTCTGTCTCTCTCTGTCGGTCTCTCTCTGTCTCTGTCTCTCTCTGTCTCTCTCTGTCTCTCTCTGTCTCTCGCTGTCTCTCTCTGTCTCTCTCTGACGGTCTCTCTCTGTCTCTCTCTGTTTCTCTCTGTCTCTCTCTGTCTCTCTCTGTCTCTCTCTGTCGGTCTCTCTCTGTCGGTCTCTCTCTGTCTCTCGCTGTCTCTCTCTGTCGGTCTCTCTCTGTTTCTCTCTGTCGGTCTCTCTCCCTGTCTCTCTGTCGGTCTCTCTCTGTGTCTCTCTGTCTCTCTCTGTCTCCCTCTCTCTCTTTGTCTCTCTCTCTGTGTCTGTCGGTCTCTCTCTGTCTCTCTCTGTTTCTCTCTGTCGGTCTCTCTCTGTGTCTCTCTGTCTCTCTCTGTCTCCCTCTCTCTCTTTGTCTCTCTCTCTGTGTCTGTCGGTCTCTCTCTGTCTCCCTCTCTCATGTCTTTTCCGCTTTCTTTTTTCGCCTTTGCTCATTTCTGTCTCTCTGTTCTCTGCCCTGGGCGGGGTCGCCTCCTCCACCCCGGTGTGCAGGAGGGGAACTGAGGGGCAATGACTATTGATTATTACAGAGAGGGAGAGAGGGGGGAGAGAGGGAGAGGGGGAGAAAGAGAGAGGGGAGAGATGGAGAGGGAGAGAGGGGGGAGAGAGGGGAGAGAGGGGGATGGATATGTGATGCTTTAGAGAGAGTCCACAGAGCAGCTGGAGTCAGGCGGGACAGTGATGAGAGTAAACAGCGTCAGGAACAGAAGGCCGCAGGCTCAACAGCTGACACCTGATGGACACACACACACACACACACACACACACACACACACACACACACACACACACACACACACACACACACACACACACACACACACACCAAGCACCAACACCAGTCATGCTTAGGTGTGTGTGTGTGGTCAGGTCTTTACTGTGTTTATTATTCATGGTTAGGTGTGTGTGTGTGTGTGTGTGTGTGTGTGTGTGTGTGTGTGTGAGTGTTTGAGTGAGTGTGTGTGTGTGTGTGAGTGTGTGTGTGTGTGTGTGTGTGTGTGTGAGTGTGTGTATGCTTGTGAGTGTGTGTGTGTGTATGTGTGACTGTGTGTGAGTGTGTGAGTGTGTGTGTGTGTATGTGTGAGTGTGTGTGTTTGTATGTGTGTGTGTGTATGTGTGAGTGTGTGTGTTTGTATGTGTGTGTGTGTGTGTGTGTGTGTGTGTGTGTGTGTGTGTGTGTCTGCTGGAGAGTGTGGTGAGCTGTTGCGTGGTAGATGGTGACATTAGGGAGAAGACACCCCATGCTGATCACTGATGAGCACTCTTCAAAGACCCGCACGTCTTCTGAATGGGTCTACCATCCTCACACACACACACACACACACGCACACACACACACACACGCACGCACACACACACACACACACACACAGACATACACAGACATACACGTGTGTGGGGCGGGGGGGGGTTATTACAGTGTGTGCTATTACGATGTGTGTGTTATTACAGTGTGTGTGAGTGTGTGTTTACAGTGTGTGTGTGTCATGCAGTAAAATGTGTGTGTTATTAATGTGTTTGTTATTACAGTGTGTGTGTGTGTGTTATTACAGTGTGTGTGGTATGTGTGTGTGTTATTACAGTGTGTGTGTGTGTTTGTGTGTGTGTGTTTGTGTGTGTTATGCACTAAAAGAAACTGTTATCTCTGAAAGTCTTGATCCAGATGAGTACTAACCTACAGACACACCTGTGGCCCAGCTGTGCAGGTGTGGCCCAGCTGTGCAGGTGTGGCCCAGCTGTGCAGGTGTGCCACAGGTGTGGCCCAGCTGTGCAGGTGTGCCACAGGTGTGGCCAAGGTGTGGCCCAGCTGTGCAGGTGTGCCACAGGTGTGGCCCAGCTGTGCAGGTGTGGCCCAGCTGTGCAGGTGTGCCACAGGTGTGGCCCAGCTGTGCAGGTGTGGCCCAGGTGTGGCCCAGCTGTGCAGGTGTGCCACAGGTGTGGCCCAGCTGTGCAGGTGTGGCCCAGCTGTGCAGCCAGCAGGGAAGGTGATGTGTACCTTCAGTCCACAGCGCACCGCGGTGTGGCGGGAGAGTCAGTAAGTTCACAGGGTTTAGGCAGCATACCACACGTGTTGCAGAGCAGGATCTGCCGTGGCCAGCAGCAGACCGGGTGTGACGGCCTACCTGTCCGCTCACGTCACACTGTTACTGCAGGAGTCCGCCACAACACGACCCGGTAGATCTGTACAACCCGGACCACCAGGCTCAACGTGTGTCAACGATGAAGTCCACCTCTGGAGCAGCTTGTCGTGCAGTCAGCCTGCAGACCGGTTGGCTGAGAGCTGTGCAGAACTTCAGTTAGCTCAGACACACACCCTGCGGTGCTCCACGTGACCGTAGCACACACATCTACGTGACTGCGATACACACATCTGCATGACTAACTCACACATCTGTAGATGGAAGCGTCACGTGAGGAAGCGGCTGTACTGACTGCAATACGATTCTCATTTCCTGCTGAAGACCATCCAGATGTTTATGCTTTCTATCGTACGCAGGACGGCGCAGCTCCAGCCAGGGCCCACCTGTTTTTCATATTGTCCATCTGCTTATTCATTCCGTTTATTTCCTTGTGTGCTGCGGGATTTGAACCGGGAACTTTGGGGACACGGCAGCGGGATCAGTGTAACCTTCAGGCGAGCCAGCAGGGCTGCCGTGTTGTTGTCTTTCCGCCATGATGGATCTGCTGCGCTCTAATTTCATGCACGCGTCCCCCGTTATTGATGTCTGTACTTATTCAGCCACTTGACTTCTGCCCTGCTGCCACACACACACACACACACACACACACGCAAACACACACACACACACACACACACACACCGCTGGATGACTGGGTCATTAGGTGCAGTACACGGACGGAGGCGGTGTGGTGAATCCTTATTGTGTATGTGTGTGTGTGTGTGTGTGTGTGTGTGTGTGTGTGTGTGTGTGTGTGTGTGTGTGTGTGTGTGTTAACCTTGTTCTGGACATAAGTAAACTTCCACATCCTCACAACTTGTATCAGTCAGACGAGTGTAACGTGTGATTGTGAAACATCAAAGCTACACAGCTACAATCTGCTGCATTACAGCACATAGTTCTCTACACAGCACACGTGTGTCTTCTGGACTGCTGGGCCACGTGGGTTACCTACCGCCTGGCACGTGTCCTGACAGGAGCGGAATACCGTGAAGAGGAAACACAATTAGTGAGTTTCCTTTTCTGACCAGATACCAGGAAGTTGTCAAGATGTGATGGAGAATATCAGCATGTCACTGTAGAGCACCGTTACTGAGATGAAGAGCAGGAAGTAGTTCAGAAGTGATGGAGAACATCAGCCTGTCGCTGTACAGCACCGTTACTGGGATGAAGAGCAGGAAGTAGTTCAGAAGTGATGGAGAACATCAGCGTGTCGCTGTAGAGCACCGTTACTGGGATGAAGAGCAGAAAGTAGTTCAGAAGTGATGGAGAATATCAGCATGTCACTGTAGAGCACCGTTACTGAGATGAAGAGCAGGAAGTAGTTCAGAAGTGATGGAGAACATCAGCCTGTCGCTGTACAGCACCGTTATTGAGATGAAGAGCAGGAAGTAGTTCAGAAGTGATGGAGAACATCAGCGTGTCGCTGTACAGCACCGTTACTGGGATGAAGAGCAGGAAGTAGTTCAGAAGTGATGGAGAACATCAGCATGTCGCTGTACAGCACCGTTACTGAGATGAACAGCAGGAAGTTGTCAGGATGTGATGGAGAACATCAGCATGTCGCTGTACAGCACCGTTACTGAGATGAAGAGCAGGAAGTAGTTCAGACGTGATGGAGAACATCAGCATGTCGCTGTACAGCACCGTTACTGAGATGAAGAGCAGGAAGTAGTTCAGAAGTGATGGAGAACATCAGCGTGTCGCTGTACAGCACCGTTACTGGGATGAAGAGCAGGAAGTAGTTCAGAAGTGATGGAGAACATCAGCGTGTCGCTGTACAGCACCGTTACTGGGATGAAGAGCAGGAAGTAGTTCAGAAGTGATGGAGAACATCAGCGTGTCGCTGTACAGCACCGTTACTGGGAGGAAGATCAGGAAGTAGTTCAGAAGTGATGGAGAACATCAGCATGTCGCTGTGCAGCACCGTTACTGAGATGAAGAGCAGGAAGTAGTTCAGAAGTGATGGAGAATATCAGCATGTCACTGTACAGCACCGTTACTGAGATGAAGATCAGGAAGTAGTTCAGAAGTGATGGAGAACATCAGCGTGTCGCTGTAGAGCACCGTTACTGAGATGAAGAGCAGGAAGTAGTTCAGAAGTGATGGAGAATATCAGCATGTCACTGTAGAGCACCGTTACTGAGATGAAGAGCAGGAAGGAGTTCAGAAGTGATGGAGAACATCAGCGTGTCGCTGTAGAGCACCGTTATTGAGATGAAGATCAGGAAGTAGTTCAGAAGTGATGGAGAACATCAGCATGTCGCTGTACAGCACCGTTATTGAGATGAAGAGCGGGAAGTAGTTCAGAAGTGATGGAGAACATCAGCGTGTCGCTGTAGAGCACCGTTACTGGGATGAAGAGCAGGAAGTAGTTCAGAAGTGATGGAGAACATCAGTATGTCGCTGTACAGCACCGTTACTGGGATGAAGAGCAGGAAGTAGTTCAGAAGTGATGGAGAACATCAGCATGTCGCTGTAGAGCACCGTTACTGAGATGAAGAGCAGGAAGTAGTTCAGAAGTGATGGAGAACATCAGCGTGTCGCTGTAGAGCACCGTTACTGGGATGAAGAGCAGGAAGTAGTTCAGAAGTGATGGAGAACATCAGCATGTCGCTGTAGAGCACCGTTACTGAGATGAAGAGCAGGAAGTTGTCAGGATGTGATGGACAACATCAGCATGTCGCTGTAGAGCACCGTTACTGGGATGAAGAGCAGGAAGTTGTCAGGACGTGATGGAGAACATCAGCATGTCGCTGTAGAGCACCGTTACTGGGATGAAGAGCAGGAAGTAGTTCAGAAGTGATGGAGAACATCAGCATGTTGCTGTAGAGCACCGTTACTGAGATGAAGAGCAGGAAGTTGTCAGGATGTGATGGAGAACATCAGCATGTCGCTGTACAGCACCATTACTGAGATGAAGAGCAGGAAGTAGTTCAGACGTGATGGAGAATATCAGCATGTCACTGTAGAGCACCGTTACTGAGATGAAGAGCAGGAAGTAGTTCAGAAGTGATGGAGAACATCAGCGTGTCGCTGTAGAGCACCGTTACTGAGATGAAGAGCAGGAAGTAGTTCAGAAGTGATGGAGAACATCAGCGTGTCGCTGTAGAGCACCGTTACTGGGATGAAGAGCAGGAAGTAGTTCAGAAGTGATGGAGAACATCAG
>NC_079226.1:3655409-3670409 GCF_029633865.1 Lampris incognitus
GGGTAGAGAGAGAGGTAGAGAGAGAGCAGGGGTAGAGAGAGAGCAGGGGTAGAGAGAGAGCAGAGGTAGAGAGCGAGAGGTAGAGAGAGAGATAGAGGTAGAGAAAGAGGTAGAGAGAAAGCAGGGGTCGAGAGAGAGGTAGAGAGAGAGAGAGGTAGAGAGAGAGAGGGGCAGAGGGAGAGAGAGAGAGCGAGAGAGAGAGAGGTAGAGAGAGAGGGGGTAGAGGTAGAGAGAGAGAGAGAGAGAGAGAGAGAGAGGTAGAGAGAGAGAGCGAGAGAGAGAGGTAGAGAGAAAGCAGGTGTCGAGAGAGAGGTAGAGAGAGAGGGGCAGAGGGAGAGAAAGAGGTAGAGAGAGAGAGCAGGGGTACAGAGAGAGGTAGAGAGAGAGGTAGAGAGAGAGAGCAGGGGTAGAGAGAGAGGTAGAGAGAGAGGTAGAGAGAGAGGGGCAGAGGGAGAGAAAGAGGTAGAGAGAGAGAGCAGGGGTAGAGAGAGAGGTAGAGAGAGAGGGGCAGAGGGAGAGAAAGAGGTAGAGAGAGAGAGCAGGGGTACAGAGAGAGGTAGAGAGAGAGGTAGAGAGAGAGAGCAGGGGTAGAGAGAGAGGTAGAGAGAGAGGTAGAGAGAGAGGGGCAGAGGGAGAGAAAGAGGTAGAGAGAGAGAGCAGGGGTACAGAGAGAGGTAGAGAGAGAGGTAGAGAGAGAGGGGCAGAGGGAGAGAAAGAGGTAGAGAGAGAGAGCAGGGGTACAGAGAGAGGTAGAGAGAGAGGTAGAGACAGAGGGGCAGAGGGAGAGAAAGAGGTAGAGAGAGAGAGCAGGGGTAGAGAGAGAGGTAGAGAGAGAGAGCGAGAGAGAGAGCAGGGGTAGAGAGAGAGAGAGAGAGAGAAAGAGAGAGAGAGAGAGGGAGAGAGGGGTAGAGAGAGAGGAGCAGAGGGAGAGAAGTAGAGAGAGGGAGAGAGGAGCAGAGGGAGAGAAGTAGAGAGAGGGAGAGAGGAGCAGAGGGAGAGAGGTAGAGAGAGCAGAGGGCTGCAGAGGGAGAGAGAGAACGAGAGAGAGAGAGAGAGAGGGAGAGAGGGGTAGAGAGAGAGGAGCAGAGGGAGAGAAGTAGAGAGAGGGAGAGAGGAGCAGAGGGAGAGAAGTAGAGAGAGCAGAGGGCTGCAGAGGTAGAGAGAGAGGGAGAGAGAGAGAGGGAGAGAGGAGCAGAGGGAGAGAGGGAGGGAGGAGCAGAGGGAGAGGAGTAGAGAGAGCAGAGGGCTGCAGAGGGAACAGAGGTGTGAGTGGTGGTAAATAAAACTGCACAATGTGAACAGCAGCACCTGAGACCACATGTGACCGTATCGGCTTTTCTCATCAGTGTAACGAGTCTTCCTCATCATCAATAACCAGTATAGACTGGTGACGTCAGACTGGAGGGGACCAGTCTGATCTCAGGACTGCCGCTGTGGTGCCCATGAGCAAGACACTTAATAGAACGACCAAAACGGTCAATTTCAAAGTTTAATCACATTGTGATAAAAAAGACGCAGACCCGCCGCTCCCTGACTCCTCCCTGACTGCTCCTGACTGCTCCCTGACTGCTCCCTGACTGCTCCTGACTGCTCCTGACTGCTCCTGACTGCTCCCTGACTGCTCCTGACTGCTCCCTGACTGCTCCCTGACTGCTCCCTGACTGCTCCTGACTGCTCCCTGACTGCTCCTGACTGCTCCTGACTGCTCCTAACTGCTCCCTGACTGCTCCTGACTGCTCCTGACTGCTCCCTGACTGCTCCCTGATTGCTCCCTGACTGCTCCTGAATGCTCCCTGACTGCTCCCTGATTGCTCCCTGACTGGTCCCTGACTGCTCCTTGACTGCTCCTGACTGCTCCCTGATTGCTCCCTGATTGCTCCCTGACTGCTCCTGACTGCTCCCTGACTACTCCTGACTGCTCCTGACAGCTCATATATCTGCTTTAACACGACTTTTACATTAATCACACAAAAGTCCTGATCAGATACGACCATGAGCGGTCAACATGACTGCCCCGTAATGTGTGCGTGATGGTGTGCGTCATGTCAGTATTTGTGACGTGTGTTGTCGCGTCATCTCCTGTGTGAAGTTCGTTGCTGTGTCCTAGAAACACACTAGCGCCCCCCAGTGCAGACGAATAGTCTGGACTTGATGCGTGATGATGTCCAACATGTCTGGTTACAGACGCACCATGACTACCACCGAGGCGCCGCAGTATTTACAGGCGTTGGACAGCGGCCATTTTAACTTGTTTAAAAGCAGTATTAAAGTTGTTAAAGTGTTAATGCTGGTGTCACTTAGTTTCATAACAGACACACTAACATATGTATGTAATGCATTAATATCTCCACTGGTATTTATCTTGACACAATATAGAGTTTAAACACCGCAGCGGTCATTTTGACCGCCCATGGTTGTTTTAGGTAGGAGTGAAGTCTTGTCCCAGTAAGCAACTGGTTTTACTGGGCTGCTCCCAGCCGGCCCGCCGCGTGTGAACGTGAGGCTGATGCTCACGCCATGTTCCCTGCGTGGATGAATTAATCTGTGTATTGATTGTATTGGGGTCATGTGATCAGGATGGTGCTGATCAGTGTCTGAACTCGATAAATGATCAATGAAGCCGAATTACCAAAACTGTCAACCATCAATTCCACGAATCTTTCGAAATCCCCCCTGAACAAAGCGCCAGAAAACTACCCCGCTGAAAAGAATTTAAAAAGCAAAATATGAAGAGTAATATATACCGCATGTTGCGAAGCGGAAAGGGAAACATTATGACGTCACATGTCAACCCGGGCGTCCAGCCTGACGCGTGGTGACGTAACACAGCGGGGAATCCAAGAGAGGCTCACCCAAACAGAGAACACTGTCTTGACTCAGCCCGCGTCCCCCGCAGACAAGACTCCAACACAACTAGTCCGGCATATCTACACACACACACACACACACACACACACACAGAGCACACACACAGAGCAGGGCATAGGCAGGGCTGACGGCACACACACTGGCCGTGAATATTCACTCGTGTGTTTGTGTTTGAGTGTGTGTGTGTGTATGTGTGTGAATGTATATGTATGAGTGTGAGTGTATATGTGTGTGTGTGAGTGTATGTGTATGAGTGTGTGTGTGTGTGTGTGTGTGAGTGTATGTGTATGAGTGTGTGTGTGTGTGTGTGTGTGTGTGTGTGTGTGTGTGTGTGTGTGTGTGTGTGTGTGTGAGTGTATATGTGTGTGTTTGTGTGAGTATGTGTGTGTGTGTGTGAGTGTATGTGTATGAGTGTGAGTGTATATGTGTGTGTGTGTGTGTGTGTGAGTGTATGTGTATGAGTGTGAGTGTATATGTGTGTGTGTGTGTGTATGAGTGTATGTGTATGAGTGTGAGTGTACATGTGTGTGTGTGTTTGTGTGAGTGTATGTGTATGAGTGTGAGTATATGTGTGTGTGTGTGTGTGTGTGTGTGTGTGTGTGTGTGAGTGTATGAGTGTGAGTGTGTGTGTGTGTGTGTATGAGTGTATGTGTATGAGTGTATATGTGTGTGTGTGTGTGTGTGTGTGTGTGAGTGTATGTGTATGAGTGTGAGTGTGAGTGTATATGTGTGTGTGTTTGTGAGTGTATGTGTATGAGTGTGAGTGTATATGTGTGTGTGTGTATGAGTGTATGTGTATGAGTGTGTGTATATGTGTGTGTGTGTGTGTGTGTGTGAGTGTATGTGTATGAGTGTGAGTGTATATGTGTGTGTGTGTGTGAGTGTATGTGTATGAGTGAGTGAGTGTATATGTGTGTGTGTGTGTGTGTGTATGAGTGTGAGTGTTTGATTTTGAGCCATTTTAACATCACACTTTAGTATGTGATGTTTCTTCTTACTGACAGTAAAACGTGGGCCGTGTGTGGACCCCCCTCCTCCACAGGTCGGGGTCACGTGATGGACCCCCCTCCTCCACAGGCCGGGGTCACGTGATGGACCCCCCTCCTCCACAGGTCGGGGTCACGTGATGGACCCCCCTCCTCCACAGGCCGGGGTCACGTGATGGACCCCCCTCCTCCACAGGCCAGGGTCACGTGGTGGACCCTCCTCCAGAGGCCGGGGTCACGTGATGGACCCTCCTCCAGAGGCTGGGGTCACGTGGTGGACCCTCCTCCAGAGGCCGGGGTCACGTGATGGACCCTCCTCCAGAGGCTGGGGTCACGCGGTGGACCCTCCTCCAGAGGCCGGGGTCGCGCAATGGACCCTCCTCCACAGGCTGGGGTCACGTGATGGACCCTCCTGCACAGGCTGGGGTCACGCGATGGACCCTCCTCCACAGGCCGGGGTCACGTGATGGACCCTCCTTCACAGGCCGGGGTCACGTGATTGACCCTCCTCCACAGGCCGGGGTCACGTGATGGACCCTCCTCCACAGGCCGGGGTCATGTGATGGACCCTCCTGCACAGGCCGGGGTCATGCGATGGACCCTCCTCCACAGGCCGGGGTCACGCGATGGACCCTCCTGCACAGGCTGGGGTCATGTGATGGACCCTCCTCCACAGGCTGGGGTCACATGATGGACCCCCCTCCGCCACAGGCCGGGGTCACGAGGTGGACCCGCTGCTTGCGTTGTGAGCTCGGGGTGGTGGGCTGTGTGTTTTCTGGGCAGTGTTGAGCAGTGGTGTGACCTCGGTGTGTGTTTACCGGCGGGGCGGCTGCAGCCTGGCAGCATATTGTTCCTCCTCCGTCAAATTAAAGGAAAGTTTCATTAATTTTTCAGAGAAGCTTCCGCCGGCCGCCGCTGGAATTTACATATTTATCTGCAGCTTAGCCGCCGCCTCGTTAAGGAAGAAATGCTGAAATTGTAAATTGCAAAAGTTTTGCGGAAAATAAAAGTGCAATCACTCACACATTTCCCAACGCTTCGTTCCAACACACACACACACACACACACACTCACACACACACACACACACACACACACACACACACACACACACACACACACACTCACACACACTGACACAGGGGCCTCTTGCCGCCAGGCGAGCACGGGGCCCGTGTGTGCATACCTATAGCTCTATATGTGGGTTAATTGAAGTGTGAGGGCCATGACAGCTATCACAACACAGCTCCGGCTAATTCAGAAAATTAATGAGAATGATCGCAGCTTTAAAAAGACTGTTCCAGACTCTGCCCAAACTCATTAACGCAGTCTCTCATTTAAATACGTCCTAAATACTTCTCCCTCTCTCTCTCTCTCACTCTGTCGCCCCTTCTTCCTCTCTTTCCCTGTCTCCCCCCTCTCTCCCTCTCTCCTTCTCCTCTCATTCCCTCTGTCTCCATCCTCTCTCTCTCTCTCTCTCTCTCTCTCTCTCTCTCTCTCTCTCTCTCTCTCTCTCTCTCTCTCTCTCTCTCTCTCTCTCTCCCTCCTGGGCCGGATTATCCGTATATGACATTGGGTGAGTGCCTGGTGGCACCGTGCTGGGGGGTGGGGGGGTGGGCGCCAAATGAATAGACCCGACTAGACTTTTAAAATATTTGAAATTTATTTTTAAATATTTGTCATTTTCTTCAGAGGCTACTTCACTCTGTGCGTCTGTCGTGCTGTCTGCCAGTGACGGGAGCAGTGGGCGTTTGGGTGTAATTCTCCCATCCGGCCACAACGTGTGTTGCAACGGCAGCGTGGCGCTGTTGGTCTGCTCGCCACGGGACAGACGGGCGGTCCCTCCATCTTTGTTCGATGGTAGTGCGCCACGCTCCGTTTGCTGATAGCGCATCAAGACCATTGTACTAATCCACCCTCCTGTGTGAATAAGTGCAGTACCTACTTTTCTGTTTCACAAAGTTGAGAAGTTTGAGAAAACCAAGTCCTTCATAAATGTTGTGTCTGCCGTTTCTGACCAGGAAAATTAAGAACGCCTTTTCATTTGTGGCTTTTTGCAGTGAAAATCAAATCACTCTTGTGATTTGATCTAATCAATTTCTGTTTCTGAAAACAGCACAACAACAAAACAACCACAATTTCGAATAGTGTACACGCAACAGTACGTTGTTTCAATGTGCTGTTCCCTCTACCGCCACATCAGCTCACCTGGCGCTGTGATCATTCAGCTGTAGAAACAGCTGCCCGCGACGAGTTCAGAATGTTTGTAAACAAAGAGCGCCAAGCTACTTCCGGGTGGATGCTAGTAGCTGGGTAGGGCCTAGCAGCTAACGTACATAACGGTTAGCTAGCACTCGTTGAACAGACAGATTAACTTTCCAAATGCCGAAATCGTGCTGCCATGTGCGTGTGTGGGGCTGTAATGCCAAATGTACCCCGGCAAAACACGTTTTTAGGCTTTTCCCGTTTTCCATCGGATGAATCTAAATCTCCCCAGCCAAGTGTTGGGGTACAGAGGGTCAAACGGACGAAGAGCACCGCTGACGTTACCAGGCTAGCGACCTTGCCAGGAGGACTGGCTGGTGCTGAGCTGGGAGGAGGATGGAAACCAGCCAGGCATGGCCGGACTTGTGGGAGACACTTTATTACAGGTACGAATGAACGTTGCTGCCGTGGTGTAGCGGGAGATTAATGGTGGTGGGCTAGACTCGGGCCATGTAGGATAGGCTTGGTAGAAAATAGATACCTGGTTAGCTTCACAGAAGAGGTCGGCTATATAGCCTAATAATCAAACACATGCGCCTATTATCCACAAAATAAACACTGGTGTACCAGAGCCATTGTTGTGGCACCGGCATCACATTACCCAGACGTCAGTAGAGTTCCCCCCAACCCCGCCTGGCTAGCTAACCTTAACCACATGCTACATCAGTCATAGCAACGTCAATCCCCGAGCGCGTCATTACTGAACACTACTCTGACCCTTTAGCCGAGCGGTTAGTGATGTCGCCTTGTGGTGCAGTACACCCCGTATCGAATCCCGCACCGGGCAAGAAAATAACCGGTTACACTGGTGGCAGCGGCGGGATCCGGAAGTGTGCAGATCCTCAGAAGTCTCTTCGGAGCGCAGGAAGAACAAAGCGCGAGAGCGCGCTTCCGGGGAGGGTGACGACTGTAAACTACTATTAAGACACGTTAGCCCCTAGCTAACGGGTCTGACCCTTTAGCCGAGCGGTTAGTGATGTCGCCTTGTGGTGCAGTACACGTCGTATCGAATCCCGCACCGGGTAAGAAAATAACCGGTTACATTACCAATGAAAACAACATAGAATATTGTAAACTACTATTAAGACACGTTAGCCCCTAGCTAACGGGCCTGACCCTTTAGCCGAACGGTTAGTGACGTCGCCTTGTGGTGCAGTACACGTCGTATCGAATCCCGCACCGGGCAAGAAATAACCGGTTACAATATTGTTCATGACACACCCAGCTCTCTATAGCTGGGCCAACTACTTTATTTTTGTTTCAACAGAATTATTAATGAATTAGTCGCGAACACTTCCCTACCTTCTCATTCAGCTAGGCGACCCAAAAATGTCCCAAATGTCCGTTAGGAGCAACACGTCCAGAGGTGGACAAATGTCTCGAGAGATACGTCTCGAGACGGGACATAGTAGGCATATTATGCCTCGAGACCGGTTTGAGCTGAATGTCCCACTGTTGGACGAGGCTCCAACACAAATAACGTTAGCTAGGCTAGAGAGCATAATCCAACAAACTGTTGTATTGATGTTTACACACGTTATTCACAGCAAGTTGAAGATAAAATGAACACAAAGACAATAGTTTAATTTAATCTGCACTCAAAATTACTTTATTATGCTCTTTATTTCACACACACATGGCACAAACCTTACAGACCCCTTGCTACAGACGCGTTTCCACTCTGCCTTCTGTGTTGTGTAAACACTGCACTCCGCGAAGCTAGCCACCCGGAAGAAGGTTGTTTGTTGTTGTGACGTCACGCTGATCTCTCGTATTGGACTTGTCTAATTTGGTAGATGAGTATGAGGATTTTTTTTTTTTAGAAATACTCTAATGGTTTTGCATGTAGGCCTGATACAGGCCATTTTTGATAGAAATAATTATATATATATGTACATATATTATTATTATACAATATATATCATATTCAATGTACAGATCACGGCAACCCTACTGGCCTTGATCTGTACATTGGGGGAACTAAACAGACGCTGACCAAGAGGATGGCACAAAACAGGAGCGCTAACACGTCAGGCCCGGACTCCACAGTCTACACCATCTACAGGCCAGTGGCCACTCTTCCAAGATGAGGATGTGCTCGTCCTTGATAGGGAGGAAGGATGGCTTGAACGGGGGGGGGGGGGGGGGGGGGGCTAAGAGTACATCTGTCGCCATCTTACAATGCTGTAATTGCAAACATTCCCTAGTCCTCTGTGAATAGCACACATGAGCATTGTAACTCTAGTTAATGGTCACACCAATATTTGCATATGAAACCGGTCGTTGGTTTCGGCTTTTATGCCACTGTATTGTTTATAAGGGTGGGACACCTGCAGTCAGTTTAGACTGAAGAGGTCACTTAAATGAGTGATGAAACATATCTCTCAAAAAACGTTGTGTTCAGATGAACTGATTCAACTTTCTGTGCTTTTCTTACCTGGATTATTGAGCATGCATAATGACACTCTGCCTGCACGTTTTATATAGCTCCGGTATGGCAACCCGGCTAAAATATGTGTGGGATGACATTCTTTCTTGCGCGTTTACTTTAGCACTGGTTTTGCTCCTAGATGCTTGTTTAGTTGCACTTATGACCTCTGATGACTAGTAGTTCTCCTGATCTCCTACGTTAAATGATGCACTTATTGTAAGTCGCTTTGGATAAAAGCGTCGGCTAAATGACTGTAATGTCATGTCATGTCATGTGATGTCATGTAATGTAATACTGTACCATTTATCAAGTGTGCTTGCTAAAGCTGTAAACTCGGCCTTAGTCATCATGTTGAGGGGCATCCTATCTTTCCTTATGAACTCCGCTATTGCCTGAGAAATTTCACGGTACGTTCCCTAATGTCCAAAAAAGGAGATCTGGCATTATTTAAGAAGTGGAGGTCAGTTGCCCTCCTCTATACAGACTATAAGGTGCTTTCCGGAGTCATATCAAACAGATTTAAGGACATCATGGAAATAATTGTACATATAGATCAAACCTGTTGTGTACTTGACAGAACAATCGTGGACAATATTTTCCTTATGCGAGATGTTATTGATGTTATTGATGTGTGTAAATCTTATAATGTATATTTTGGTATTGTCTCGTTGGACCAGGATAAAGCTTATGACGGGGTGGATCACTTTTACTTGTTTCCTGCACCCAGGGCTTTTGGTATAGGTGATGGTTTTCTGGTTTGTTTTGGTTTATTGTGCAGCCATTCTCAATGTATGTTGAAGATGGGGGCAGGGCTGAGTCGGCCAATCTCTGTACATCGAGGGATCAGACAAGTTGTTCTGTTTCAGGTCAACCATATAGTTTAGCTACGGCGCAGTGGGGTTGTGTAGTGTGTCGGGCGCAGTGGGGTTGTGTAGTGTGTCGGGTGCAGTGGGGTTGTGTAAAACAGAATAAAACAGTCATTAATACTGTTCATATTTTCAGCAGCGGGACTTGACAACACACCAAAATCCCCAGAGCTCCTGGATATAGGACGTTACCAGAGAGGACAAATAACAATGTCCAACTGCTGCCAACCGCAAACTAAGGGGTGAAATCACTTGTGTGTGTGTGTGTGTGTGTGTGTGTGTGTGTGTGTGTGTGTGTGTGTGTGTGTGTGTGTGTGTGTGTGTGTGTGAACATTTGGACAGTTCCCATGCAGCTCACCAGATGAGCCTGGCATCTGCTGCTTGGCATGCCTGAGAGAGCAATGAAGTGTGTGTGTGTGTGTGTGTGTGTGTGTGTGTGTGTGTGTGTGTGTGTGTGTGTGTGTGTGTCTATATGTACAGCGTGCTGGATATCAGTGTGTGTGTGGTTGTATTTGAGACCTCATGAATTTCAAGTATGTGTGTGTAGAGATGCGCCGCTCCTCTATTTTCCGGTTCCGAGTCCGATACCTGAATTTGGACATTTGCCGGTACCGAAACCAGAACTCGTCTTTCTTGATTATAGTTATTGTTGTTGTTCTTTGTGTTGTGGTATTATGTGTGAGGCTGCACGACGAGGCTGTAGTAAAGCACTTGGTATCAGGAGCGAGACCTGCACAGTCTTGCTGATCCCTGAGCAGTGTGTGTGGCCGGGGGTTTGAACAGGCGTCACATACCAACAGCTGTCAGACTGGGAACTGCCATGGCAACTCATTCAATGACTTCAAGAGTCAAACTATGCTTTTCTTCCTCTCCAAATTACCCAAAATAATCCCATTTTTTTACAAAACGACCTCTCCTGTAGTGACGTGACCCTCCGCCGACGGAAGGGTTCGGACTGGTGTTGTGAAGGACACAAGCCACGCTGACCAAGCGGTGGTCTGTAAAAGCAGCTGGCAGCATGCTGCTCCTGACTGACCTGCTGTCCAGGCGTCTGCTGACGTGCTTCCTGTCTAGTCCGGCGCCACGGGCCCTGGTCCCTGATCCTTTACCCACGTGTCCTGTCCGCTGTGTGCCGTCGTTGCTCTCCAAGCATCGGCTGGTGACCCGGGAATGAGGGAAGACCGTAAACGTGGGTCTTCCTGTCCTGCCGCTTGTCACCGACAGCCAGGAGGAGGAGGAAGATGATGACATCGTCATCCTCCTGCTCCTGGCTGTTCCGCCGCCGCCTCCTCCCCGTCACTCTGCGCCTCCTGCCCGGGCTCGGCTGCAGCAGCTGCCGGGGAGGCTACACGCAGCGGTGCCGCCGTCTCCACGCACCCCGGGCCCTCTGACGCAGTTACTACGTCATCTACGGCCATTTCGTCTTTCTCTGAATGGCTGTGGAGTCTAGGAGACTCCAGGTCTACATGTTGTAGGGTTTCACCTGTTTCTCCGCAGCCATCTGCCTCGTTACCCCCCCCCCTCCCCCCCGCGCCTCCTCCCCACTCCCCCGCGCTTCAGTCGCCTGGTCCCTATGTGGGCAAGCGACGTCACACTACCCGAACTTTATCTACCAGTTTGGCTTTCGGCCTAAACTTGCATTATTACACATTGCTAAAGTCACCAGACTCTGGAATCTGGATCGGTCCTGGGTCAGTAGTCAGGCCGACATCCAATGAGGGAATTCCTCCCGTATCGGCCGGATCGCTCCCAAATCTGTGTGCAGTGTGTGTGTGCTTTAGCGCCACCTTGCGTCTGCTCTGTTTGGAAAAAGAGGTGACATAACAAGATGTGTGTGTGTCCGAACACTTCTGCTCCCCTTTCATCTCACAACAAAGCAAGGATTTCTTTTCTTCCTTCCTTCCTTCCTTCCTTCCTTCCTTCCTTCCTTCCTTCCTTCCTTCCTTCCTTCCTTCCTTCCTTCCTTCCTTCCTTCCTTCCTTCCTTCCTTCCTTCCTTCCTTCCCTCCCTCCCTCCCTCCATCTCCACAACCTCTCCACCCCTCTCCCATCAGTCTCATAACGCGCTCCCTCTGTTTAAATGCTGCCTGTCCTCTGTCTCCGCCCCTCACTTCTGTCCCCGCCCCTCTCGTCTGTCCACGCCCCTCTCGTCTGTCCCCACCCTCTCTGTCCCGCCCATAACATCTGTCCCCGCCCCTCGCATCTGTCCCCGCCCCTCTTCTATGTCCCCGCCCATAACATATGTCCCGCCCCTCTTCTATGTCCCGCCCCTCTTCTATGTCCCCGTCCATAGCATATGTCCCCGCCCCTCTTATGTCCCCGCCCATAACATATGTCCCCGCCCCTCTTCTATGTCCCCGCCCATAACATCTGTCCCCGCCCTCACCCGTGTCCCCGCCCCTCACCTCTGTCCCCCACCCCCTTTCACTTCGGGTTCAGTTCAGTCCTCTCCATCTTCATACATCTCTCTCCCTTTTCACCTTGCTTCCTTTTTACCTCTCTCTCTCTCTCTCTCTCTCTCTCTCTCTCTGTCTGTCCGTCTCTCTGTCCGTCTGTCTCTGTCCGTCTGTCCGTCTTGCACGGTTGTCGGCAGACCGCCAGGGTGTGGTTGGAGGTCCATGAGTAGCATCGTTAGCTGCAACAAGAGTAATCCAAGAAATAACGTCAAACAAATCCTAAATAACCCGAACAGGGATGCAGGGGCCCCTATTGCTCCTCCACACCTCCTTCACTGGAGGAAGAGGAGGACAATAGGAGACAGAGAGCAAAAGAGGTGGGAGTTGAAACAGAGAGATATGTGACGTTCAGAGGGAAGAACGACGCTCATTCTCTCTCTCTCTCTCTCTCTCTCTCTCTCTCTCTCTCTCTCTCTCTCTCTCTCTCTCTCTCTCTCTCTCTCTCTCTCTCTCTCTCTTTTCCCTCTCTCTCTCTCTCTCTCTCTCTCTCTCTCTCTCTCTCTCTCTCTCTCTTTTCCCTCTCTCTCTTTTCCCTCTCTCTCTCTCTCTCTCTCTCTCTGTTGATAGTCATTCCAGTCGTTGTTTGAAGGATTTTATGAAATCCTTTTTCCCCCCAAATTCTGTCCCCCTCCATCTTTAGCTTCGTGTTTATATCTTTTTTAATTTATATTTTT
Source organism: Lampris incognitus (assembly GCF_029633865.1). NCBI lineage: Eukaryota > Metazoa > Chordata > Actinopteri > Lampriformes > Lampridae > Lampris > Lampris incognitus. The sequence continues at coordinate 3,667,955 of NC_079226.1, forward strand.
TCCTTTTTTTAACCCATTTTTCGTATCAGTGTTCATGTAATTAAAGAAAAGAATTTTGACCTTGTTTTCTTCTGTGATTCTGGTTTACTTTGACATCTTTCTCTCTCATACTGCAAACATGCGTGTTTAATTCAATTCAGTTCAGTTTATTGTCGTTAAAAACAATGTTAAAAATGAAATGAGGGCTGTGGCTTCACCAAACGGTGCAAGACAGACACACAAACACAGTATAAGATATACACACACACACACACAAACACAGCAACACAGTATAAGATATACACACATGAAGACCAAAAGCTAAAAATAAGTTAAAAGAGAGCTGGAGTGCAAAATATTTAAAGTATCTACAGACATTCAGTGGGTGGCCAGGTTCAGGTGGGCAACAGCTTGTGGAAAGAAGCTGTTTTTGAGCCTGGTAGTGTGGGCTCTGAGGCTCCTGTAGCGCCTCCCAGAGCACAGGGGGGAGAACAGTCCATGGTTGGGGTGGGTGGGATCTCTGCTGATGCTCAGACCCCTTCGAAGGCAGCGTTTGTGATAAATGTCTTGTATGGCTGGGAGCTGGGTACTGGTGATATGCTGGGCCGCCTTGACGACCCCCTGCAGAGCTTTCTGGTCCACTGAGGTGCAGCTGCCGTACCAGACTGAGATGCAGATGGTCAGGATGCTCTCTATGGTGCAGTGGTAGAAGTTGGGGAGACTTTTGGGGGATGGACGGGTGCTCCTCAGCCTCCTCAGGAAATGCAGGTGTTGTTGGGCCTTTTTCACAAGGGCCTGGGTGTTTAATGTCCAAGAAAGTTCCTCGCTGATGTGGACTCCAAGGAATGTAAAGCTGGAAACACGCTCCACTTCCACCCCATTGATGTGTGTGGGGGAGTGGCTGCAGCTTCTAGACCTCCTGAAGTCCACAATCAGCTCCTTCGTCTTCTGCACATTGAGGACAGGATTGTTGGTAATAATGATAATAATAATAATTTAGTATTATAATTATAAGTATTAATTATAATTAAGTATTCAGTTCAACATTTCATATGTTAGCATTTAATTACAAACAAAGCTGCATTCAGACTGAATGAGAGTCAGCAGGGCTGTTGTGTCAGAAACAAACATAAAACCTGGTGGAACCTGAGTTGTACTTATTGATGTAGTACTATGTGTTAGTAAAGGTCTTCTACCAACTTGTTCTGTCGTACCTGCTGGTTAGACACAACACCTTCACTTCTTCTTCACACTCAACACTACCTGCCCTCTTCTTCTTCATCTGGCTGCTATGATGAAGATAGAAAACACTATCACCCTGTCATTTTTCCTGGCGAAGTCCTACCAGACACTAACCATCCACATCACACACTGCTACAGTCTGCAGGATGTGATGCTACAGTCTGCAGGATGTGCAGGATGTGATGCTACAGTCTGCAGGATGTGCAAGATGTGCAGGGTGTGATGCTACAGTCTGCATGATGTGCAGGATGTGATGTTACAGTATTCAGGATGTGCAGGATGTGCATGATGTGATACTACAGTCTGCAGGATGTGCAGGATGTGCAGGGTGTTATGCTACAGTCTGCATGATGTGCAGGATGTGATGTTACAGTCTTCAGGATGTGCAGGATGTGCAGGATGTGATGCTACAGTCTGCAGGATGTGCAGGATCTGCAGGATGTGCAGGATGTGCAGGATGTGATGTTACAGTCTGCAGGACGTGCAGAATCTGCAGGATGTGCCAGGTGTGCAGGATGTGCAGGATATGATGCTACAGTCTGCGGGATGTGCAGGATGTGATGCCACAGTCTGCAGGGTGTGCAGGATCTGTAGGACGTGCAGGTTCTGCAGGATCTGCAGGATGTGTAGGATGTGTCAGGTGTGCAGGATGTGCAGTATGTAATGCTACAGTCTGCAGGATGTGCAGGACCTGCAGAATGTGCAGGATGTGCAGGATTGATGTGTCTCACACACACCAGATGTTTAACGTCAACATTGGGTTGTGAACTAAAAGAAAAGTTATTTCTGCTCCTTCCTCTTGTCTGATGGAGGAGAAATTAGAAATGTTAGTTTATTGAATTGGTGGACTACAAAATGTTTAAAAAGTGTTCTGCCCTTCCTCCTCCTCTTTACATTCACCCATCCATCATCTGCCCATCATTTAAGACCAGTGTCTCCATTCAAATCTATTTCAGTTCATCACTTCTCTCTGTTATTTTCCTTCATTTTCCCCCGCCATCTCTCCTTTATGCTATCCATCCACACATAAGTCCTTCATTCCCTGTTATACAACGATTCTCTTTCTTTCTATCCCTCTCTCTGTTGTTCTTTCAGCCCACGTGGAACTCTTATCTATACAGTGTCTTTCCATCCCCCACTCGTCCTCCCTCTCTCATCCCAAACTATCACATTCCTGTCTGCGTCCCCCTCCATCTATTCCTCCGTCCCCTGCCCCCTGCCTGTCAGTCTCTCT
>NC_079226.1:3672909-3727909 GCF_029633865.1 Lampris incognitus
GTGTGAGTGGGTGGGTGAGTGAGTGTAGTATGTATGCAGTGTGTGTGTGTGTGTGTGTGTGTGTGGGTGTGTGTGTGGGTGAGTGAGTGGGTGGGTGAGTGAGTGTAGTATGTATGCAGTGTGTGTGTGTGTGTGTGGGTGAGTGAATGTAGTATGTATGCAGTGTGTGTGTGTGTGTGTGTGTGTGTGAGTGTGAGTGGGTGGGTGAGTGAGTGTAGTATGTATGCAGTGTGTGTGTGTGAGTGAGTGTAGTATCTATGCAGTGTGTGTGTGTGTGTGTGTGTGTGTGGGTGAGTGAGTGGGTGGGTGAGTGAGTGGGTGGGTGAGTGAGTGGGTGGGTGAGTGAGTGTAGTATGTATACAGTGTGTGTGTGTGTGTGTGGGTGAGTGAATGTAGTATGTATGCAGTGTGTGTGTGTGTGTGTGTGTGTGTGTGTGAGTGTGAGTGGGTGGGTGAGTGAGTGTAGTATGTATGCAGTGTGTGTGTGTGTGTGAGTGAGTGTAGTATCTATGCAGTGTGTGTGTGTGTGTGTGTGTGTGGGTGAGTGAGTAGTATCTATGCAGTGTGTGTGTGTGTGTGTGTGTGTGTGGGTGAGTGAGTGTCGTATGTATGCAGTGTGTGTGTGTGTGTGTGTGTGGGTGAGTAGTATCTATGCAGTGTGTGTGTGTGTGTGTGTGTGTGTGTGTGGGTGAGTGAGTGAGTGAGTGAGTGTAGTATGTGTGCAGTGTCTGTGTGTGTGTGTGTGTGTGTGTGTGGGTGTGGGTGTGTGTGAATGTGTGTGTGGGTGAGTAAGTGTAGTATGTGTGCAGTGTGTGTGTGTGGGTGAGTGTGGGTGTGTGTGTGGGTGAGTGTAGTGTGTATGCAGTGTGTGTACAGTTCAAGTCAGAAGTGTACACACACTTACAGGACACGTGTGTCATGGCTGTTTGCTGATGATGTTCCTCTCTCTGCGGCACAACGATGGCAACACAACAATGGCAACACAACGATGGCAACACAGTGATGGCAACACAACAATGGCAACACAACGATGGCAACACCGTGATGGCAACACAAACTTCCCTGTCACAAAACGGAGTCACATGTGTAGTTATGTGGTCAGGTGTTGAGTCGTGTCTGTCACCGCTGGCAGATAAAGGGGCGGCTGGCCGAGCAGCGGCCCGCGTGTCCCTCCGCCCGGTGCTGCCGGTGGCTTTCCGCCTGGACCTTCCAGCATGTTCCACGTGGTCCGATCCGGGTGCAGGTCGGGACTCCGGGATTCAGCCCTTCCAAACGTTCATCCCAGCTTGATGTGGCCGTTCAGAGACCGGGGGAGACACGTGCTTGGGTCATCGTCCTGTGGAAACGCCCAGATGTGTCCCAGCTGCAGGTAGTCCTCCTCCTTCCTGGTTCCATCCACCTTCTGCAGTGCAGCAGCTCCACTCGCAGAGGAGCCGGAGGGCTGCAGACTACCACACGCCTCCTCCCCCCATACATGTGGAGTCACCAGCCGCTTCTTCTCACCTGGCAGTGAGGAGTTTCACCAGGGGGACGTAGCGCGTGGGAGGATCACGCTATTCCCCCCAGTTCCCCCTCCCCCCCTCACAGGGCCCCGCCAGGCCACCACAGGGCCCCGCCAGGCCACCCCAGGGCCCCGCCAGGCCACCCCAGGGCCCCGCCAGGCCACCCCAGGGCCCCGCCAGGCCACCCCAGGGCCCCGCCAGGCCCTCACAGGGCCCCGCCAGGCCCTCACAGGGCCCCGCCAGGCCACCACAGGGCCCCGCCAGGCCACCCCAGGGCCCCGCCAGGCCACCCCAGGGCCTCGCCAGGCCACCACAGGGCCCTGCCAGGCCACCACAGGGCCCCGCCAGGCCACCACAGGGCCCCGCCAGGCCACCCCAGGGCCCTGCCAGGCCACCACAGGGCCCTGCCAGGCCACCACAGGGCCCCGCCAGGCCCTCACAGGGCCCCGCCAGGCCACCACAGGGCCCCGCCAGGCCACCCCAGGGCCCTGCCAGGCCCTCACAGGGCCCCGCCAGGCCCTCACAGGGCCCCGCCAGGCCCTCACAGGGCCCCGCCAGGCCCTCACAGGGCCCCGCCAGGCCCTCACAGGGCCCCGCCAGGCCACCACAGGGCCCCGCCAGGCCATTACAGGGCCCCGCCAGGCCACCACAGGGCCCCGCCAGGCCACCCCAGGGCCCCGCCAGCCCCTCACAGGGCTCCGCCAGGCCATTACAGGGCCCCGCCAGGCCACCCCAGGGCCCCGCCAGCCCCGCCAGGCCACCCCAGGGCCCCGCCAGGCCACCCCAGGGCCCCGCCAGGCCACCCCAGGGCCCCGCCAGGCCACCACAGGGCCCCGCCAGGCCCTCACAGGGCCCCGCCAGGCCCTCACAGGGCCCCGCCAGGCCACCACAGGGCCCCGCCAGGCCCTCACAGGGCCCCGCCAGGCCCTCACAGGGCCCCGCCAGGCCACCACAGGGCCCCGCCAGGCCCTCACAGGGCCCCGCCAGGCCACCACAGGGCCCCGCCAGGCCACCACAGGGCCCCGCCAGGCCACCCCAGGGCCCCGCCAGGCCACCCCAGGGCCCCGCCAGGCCCTCACAGGGCCCTGCCAGGCCACCACAGGGCCCACACCCAGCTGGGATCTGTAATAGTCTCACAGTGGGTTGTGCAGCTTTTACTCTGTGTCGTCACTTTACGACAGCCGCCAACCATCAGTCAATCCAACCTCAGCTAATGTTTTTTTTTAAACTTTTTTTAACTCTCTTTTTTTGGGGGGGAGGATTTCCCCCCCAATTGTATCTGGAAAATTAATTACCCCACTCTTCTGAGACGTCCCGGTCGCTGCTCCATCCCCTCTGCCAAACCAGGGAGGGCTGCAGACCACCACATTGCTCCTCCCATACATGTGGAGTCACCAGCCGCTTCTTTTCACCTGACGGTGAGGAGTTTCACCAGGGGGACGTGGCGCGTGGGAGGATCACGGTATTCACCCCAGTTCCCCCTCCCCCCCGAACTGGCGCCCCTGATTGACCAGAGGAGGCGCTAGTGCAGCGACCAGGACACATACCCACATCCGGCTCGACCAAGCCGGAGGTAACCCTGGGATTTGAACTGACGAGACAGCTGCTGTTATCGGTACAGTTGTGGGACCCCTGTGCGCCATGCAGCTGGGTATTCGGTGCAGTGATCAAGGCTCTCGTGGGAATTGGTGGGCGAGGCAGGCCGACAGATGTCTGCTTGGATTTTGTTGTTTTTAACAACTCGGTTATGGAGTCGAACGTGCACTGTTCACTGCCAGCCCTACGTTCCAGCAGTCCATTTCTCATCAGGTTCCCCTGGTTCCCCAACACCTGATGCGGACCTCGTTAACCCGGGTGACGTCTGAGCTGGTATGACTCTATTCATGTTACTCATATCCGGGGTAGCTGGCTTGTATAGCATTAGGAGTCTAAGCCGTGCACTCTTACTGGCAACCCGGTCTCACCAGTCTGCCTACAAGCAACAAGATTTTACACTTTACCTGCAGTGCAGACGCCAAAACCCAGTTTGGCATGCAGATGCTGCGCCAGTCCTTTCCATTAACTTCTATGGAGAGCTGATGCGTCCAAATACCACCCATCACCTTGAACAGTCATGACGTCACCAGCGAGGCTCAGTTCGCCCAGTTCACCAGAAGCGCAGGCATCCATAACCAGGGTTAGAGTCAGGGTTAGAGTTAGGGTCAGGGTCAGGGTCAGGTTTGGGGTTAGGGTTAGGGTCACGGTCACAGTTAGGGTCAGGGTGTGGGTTAGAGTTAGGGTCAGGGTGTGGGTCAGGGTTAGGGTCAGAGTTAGGGTTAGGGTCAGGGGTAGGGTCAGGGTCAGAGTTAGGGTTAGGGTCAGAGTTAGGGTTAGGGTCAGGGTTAGGGTCAGGGTGTGGGTCAGAGTTAGGGTTAAGGTCAGAGTTAGGGTCAGGGTCAGGGTGTGGGTCAGGGTTAGGGTCAGAGTTAGGGTTAGGGTCAGGGTCAGGGTGTGGGTCAGAGTTAGGGTTAGGGTCAGAGTTAGGGTTAGGGTCAGGTTTAGGGTCAGGGTATGGGTTAGGGTTATGGTCAGGGTGTGGTTATGGTCAGGGTTATGGTTAGGCTTAGGGTGTGGGTTAGGGTTATGGTCAGGGTTAGGGTTAGGGTCGGGGTTATGGTCAGAGTTATGGTTAGGCTAGGGTGTGGGTTAGGGTTAAGGTCAGGGTCAGGGTTAGAGTCAGGTTCAGGGTTAGGGTCAGGGTTAGGGTAACGGTCAGGGTCAGGGTCAGAGTTAGGGATATGTTCAGGGTGTGGGTTAGGGTCAGGGTTATGGTCAGGATCAGAGTTAGGGATATGGTCAGGGTTAAGGTTAGGGTCAGGGTGTGGGTTAGGGTCAGGGTCAGGGTTAGGGTTATGGTCAGGGTGTGCGTTAGGGTTAGGGTCAGGGTGTGGGTTAGGGTTATGGTCAGCGTGTGGGTTGGGGTTAATAAAATTACTAAAATACTACCGTTAATATCATTATTTAATTAAAAAGATTGCTTCCCCTGCTTACCTGCTTGTAGGTGTCCGTGCTTCAGGTGAACTGGGCGACGTAAGCCTCGCTGGTGACGTCATGACTGTGCACGGTGGTGCGTGGTATTTGGACGCATCAGCTCTCCACAGAAATCATGGAAAGGACCGGCCCGCCATCTGCACACAGAACTGGGTTTTGGCGTCTGCATTGCACGCAAAGTGTAATATCATGTTGTTTGTACGCAGACTGGTGAGACCCATCACCGCTGCAGACTGGTGAGACCCATCACCGCTGCAGACTGGTGAGACCCGGCACCGGTGCAGACTGGTGAGACCCATCACCGCTGCAGACTGGTGAGACCCATCACCGCTGCAGACTGGTGAGACCCGGCACCGCCGCAGACTGGTGAGACCCGGCACCGCCGCAGACTGGTGAGACCCGGCACCGGTGCAGACTGGTGAGACCCATCACCGCTGCAGACTGGTGAGACCCGGCACCGCCGCAGACTGGTGAGACCTGGCACCGGTGCAGACTGGTGAGACCCATCACCGCTGCAGACTGGTGAGACCCGGCACCGGCGCAGACTGGTGAGACCCGGCACCGGTGCAGACTGGTGAGACCCATCACCGCTGCAGACTGGTGAGACCCGGCACCGGTGCAGACTGGTGAGACCCATCACCGCTGCAGACTGGTGAGACCCATCACCGCTGCAGACTGGTGAGACCCGGCACCGGTGCAGACTGGTGAGACCCATCACCGCTGCAGACTGGTGAGACCCGGCACCGGTGCAGACTGGTGAGACCCATCACCGCTGCAGACTGGTGAGACCCGGCACCGGTGCAGACTGGTGAGACCCGGCACCAGCGCAGACTGGTGAGACCCATCACCGCTGCAGACTGGCGAGACCCGGCACCGGCGTAGACTGGTGAGACCCATCACCGCTGCAGACTGGTGAGACCCGGCACCGGCGCAGACTTGTCCCAACCGGGGTTTGAACCCCCATCTTCAGGGAAACCAGTCCGTGTGAACACTAGACCTCAGCATCCTGTGTGTGTGTGTGTGTGTGTGTGTGTCTGTGTGTGTGTGTGTGTGTCTGTGTGTGTGTGTCTGTGTGTGTTCGCGTGCACGGCTTACGCTTGTTGTAGTGGTTGTAGTGTGTGTAGATTTCCAGTCGTAGACTCTCTCCCTACTTTCTCATTCCCCCATTCCTTGGTCAAAAACATCACACACACACACACACACACACACACACACACACACACACACACACACACACACACACACACAGAGCTACAGTTTTGATCAGTTGCTGCAGTTGTGACGTGCAGCTGATGTGTAAAGCGCTCCGTCCGTCCGCTCATCCGTCCGTCCGTCTCTGTCTGTCTGTCTGTCTGTCTGTCTGTCTGTCTGTCTGTCTTCACATTGGCTTGTCTGTTTTGATCACCTGTCCGTTTGTCTGTCCATCTGCACATTCCGCAGACTGTCTGGAGAGCCAGTGAGGTGAGACCAGCAGGACTGGATTACTGGGCTTCAGGCCACAGCAAAAAGAATCAGATGTGTGTGGGAGAGAGAGAGACACACACACACACACAGACTGAGAGACAGAGAGGGAGACAGACTGAGAGACAGAGAGGGAGACAGAGAGGGAGACAGGGAGGGAGACAGGGAGGGAGAGGATGGTTTCAAATGAAATATAAAAAGAAGCCCTTTTATCCCTCCAACTCCTTCTCTCTTTCTTCCTCTCTGTTTCGCTCCACAGAGAGAACGAGTGGATAGTCCACTGGGACGGCTTAATCCATACTCTCTCTCTCTCCCTCCCTCCCTCCCTCCCTCCCGCTCTTTCAATCTCTCTGTCTGGTGCCTGTCTGTGGCTAATGATGCGGTCTTGCTGTCGAGAGTTCACTGCAGATTGTTAAATTATCTTTCATATATATATTTCTCTCTGTCCGCCCCACTTCTCACTTCTCACTCCTCACTTCTCGGTTTTCTTTTTTTGTTTGCTGTCCCCCCCACCCCCATTTTCTCCCCAATTGTACCCGGCTAATTACCCCACACTTCCGTCCCGGTCTCTGCTCCACCCCCGGTCTCTGCTCCACCCCCGGTCTCTGCTCCATCCCCAGTCTCTGCTCCACCCCCTCTGGAGAGGCTGCAGACTACCACATGCCTCCTCCCATACATGTGGAGTCGCCAGCTGCTTCTTTTCACCTGACAGTGAGGAGTTTCGCCAGGGGGACGTAGCGCGTGGGAGGATCACACTATCCCCCTCCCCCCCGAACAGGCGCCCTGACCGACCAGAGGAGGCGCTAGTGCAGCGACCAGGACAAATACCCACATCCGGCTCCCCAGACACGGCCAATTGTGTCTGTAGGGACGCCCGACCAAGCCGGAGGTAACACGGGGATTCGAACCGGCGATCCCCGTGTTGGTAGGCAACGGAACAGACCGCTACGCCACCCGGACGCCTTCACTTTGTGTTTTTAAACGTTTCGTTGTGTTTCTGTGTTGTGAGGAGCAGACTGCGGTCCTCAGTGTTGGACTGATGATGACGTCATTTACTGTTGCGCGTCACGAGTCTCCTCCGAATAAAACCACACCAAGTGAGACCGAGGCGCTGCTCACCTCCTGCTCCTCACTCCTGCTCCTCAGCTCCTGCTCCTCACCTCCTGCTCCTCACCTCCCGCTCCTCACCTCCCGCTCCTCAGCTCCTGCTCCTCGATATGGCGCCCGAGGAAAACCATCCAAACATAAATCTACAGCAACAAGGCAACACAACAACCCAACACTGTCATCCTCTAGAAAACAATGAGCAGACGCCACAACACACGCAAAACATGGACACAAACCACACAAAAAGACACAAATCAACCAGTTCAACAGGATAAAACGTCAAATACCAATAAAATAGCCGAATCGTCAATAAGGATGGGCTAAACGATTGTTAGTTTTTAAGATCTTCCGTTGGTCAGATCGTTTATTAGTAATCCGTAGAGATATTTGGCACATTTTGACTTCATTAATGTCAGGGACTTCACATAGAGTCGAGTTGCAGCATTTATTTTGGTGTTGACATTGTAGCGAATTAGGGGGGCAACCCGGGAACCGTCGCCACAGCCGGGACGCGAACCCGTATCTCCCGCTCCGCAAGCGACAAGCTTATCCAGTCGACTAAAGGCTCCGACCCGTTAGCCAGGGGCCAACGTGTCCTCTTATCCATGCACGTTACACTATAGTACATAAACTTAGCAGAACAAGTCAGGAAATGTGTGTGTGGTAGATTGTGTCTGTGGTGTAACGAGGCTTCTTGGCAGTAAATCTTCTATCTGGCAGCTGATGGGCAGCACCTGGGGGACCAGAAGCTCAACACAAGAGTCAGTAGCAGCAGCAAGATAAGCTGTTGGGCATCGGCAGAGAAAGTTTGGCAAATGTTTCATGGGAGCAACCCACATGCTCAGCTCTGCTGCTCATCCCACAAACGCATGTTCCTCACACATGTGGCGCCATTTACAGGGGGAGTAAACAGGCTTTCCAACGGTGTAAGACTTACTGCCAAGAAGCATCGTTACAACACAGCCGTCATCCGCCAAACACACATTTCCTTACTTTTTGATCAACGTTTCCCTTGTTTTGGCGCCTGAGAAACAACCTGGCACGTTTTCTCAGAAAACCCCAAATCTCACACCTCAACCTTGGTGTCACCGCACTTCCGTGGTTGAATCCGTTTAGCTGTCCAGGTGGCGCAGGCTCGTCTCTCATTGGTCACCCGCAATGCCAATCAGAAGAGCGTCGTGACAGTTTCCGCTGGTACGGGTTCCACGGCGGCGGCGGCGGTCCTCCTCCGTCCGCCTGGAAACAGAGTCCTCGCAGCACGACCAGGGCCGTGTTGTTCCGTGTTCACGTGAGAACCAGATGCAGCTCCTCTCTGGCCGGCTTAGGAGGGAGTCTTAAAAATCATGCCTGAGCCGGTCCGGTTTTTGGGGACCCCTTCGATCCAAACTTCCGAGAGGTTGGCTATGAAGGCTTCCCGACGCGGTCCCCGGCCAGGGGTGCACGGTACGTGGCGTGTTCCCTCGTTGCGTTGGTCTCTGCAGCTTCTTCAGGCCGTTTTAACCAGGAGCGGCTTGTGTCTTTTAGGAGCACTTGTAGTTTCAGAATACGTTAAAAGATAAGGTATTGATGAATACGGCTCCTTTGTTCCGCTTCCGGTGTGGGAGGATGGCTGTGCGAGTTCGCGTTTGCGGCGGCCTCACCCAGCACCGTCCATGCAGGGTCTTTGTCCACGTCTGTGTCTAAGTTTTGTCTCCGTTTGGTGGCTGGGAGAGCTGGTGCTGGATCAGCTGGGAGAGCTGGTGCTGGATCGGCTGGGAGAGCTGTGCTGGATCAGCTGGGAGAGCTGGTGCTGGATCGGCTGGGAGAGCTGGTACTGGATCAGCTGGGAGAGCTGGTGCTGGATCGGCTGGGAGAGCTGTGCTGGATCAGCTGGGAGAGCTGGTGCTGGATCGGCTGGGAGAGCTGTGCTGGATCAGCTGGGAGAGCTGGTGCTGGATCGGCTGGGAGAGCTGGTACTGGATCAGCTGGGAGAGCTGGTGCTGGATCGGCTGGGAGAGCTGTGCTGGATCAGCTGGGAGAGCTGGTGCTGGATCGGCTGGGAGAGCTGGTGCTGGATCGGCTGGGAGAGCTGTGCTGGATCGGCTGGGAGAGCGGGGCAGGCTAAGCTAACTGCTAGCCCATGCAGACCGGCAGCTCCGATAACACCGAGGGCGGTCTGGCGGCGGCCTCCCCTGGCGTTGACTGTGGTGATTTGATGTCGTCGTGAGGAGTGCGGGGAGGTGTGTCGAGGGTGTCTGGCTGGGAGAACTTGGTCTGCTTCGTCCGGTTGCCACAGGGACCAGGGCCCCTGACTGGAGCTGTGCCGAGGGCGGTCTGACAGGACGTGGAAGCGGGGCAGACTAAGCTAACTTCTAGCTCATGCAAACCGGTGGTTCCGACACACATCCTGGCTGGTGTTCGTTCCCTTGGACAGTGGGTTTGTGTTTAGTTTTGACATGTGTGTTGGTTTGGGTACGTGTGTTAGTGTGGGTATGTGTGTTAGTGTGGGTATGTGTGTTAGTTTTGACATGTGTGTTGTTTGGGTGTGTGTGCTGGTGTGGGTGTGTGTGCTGGTGTGTTAGCGTGGGTTGGTTTGGGTGTGTGTGTCGGTGTGGGTGTGTGTGTTAGTGTGGATGGTGTGTGTGTGTGTCGGTGTGGGTGTGTGTGTTGGTGTGGGTCGGTGTGGGTGTGTGCTGGTGTAGTTTGCGGATGTGTTTGTGTGGCAGTGTGGCAGTGCTGCGGCTGGGGACGCGTCGTGTCCTCATCGTCGCGATGTGGTGCCGGAAGTGGGGGGGCGGGTGTAATACAGCGTCCTGGTTGCTGGGCAGCAGGCGAGGTGCGGGACGCCGTGGCCCGTCAGAACCGAGAGGGTCTCTTGGTCGCTGGTCTGGGAAGGTTTGGAGTTGGTGTCAGCGGGACACCGCGGAACCGTCGCACACCAAGACTTGTTCCCCGTACGTCTGTTTTCTGGCAGTACCGTGACGTCACCGTTTCCGCTCCGGAACGGCGCTCGAAGCACCGGTCTGCGAATGGTTGTTTTGAAAGTCAATCAAAAAACCTCTTCCGGTCCAGTAGGCGGCTGTTGAACTGGTCAACAGCAGTTTGGACCAGACTTCACGTCCACAGTCTAAGAGTCTGTCTGCCAAGCGGGACAAGAAACCTCTCCCGGGACTTTAATAAACTAAAAGCATTGTTTGTGAGTTTTTTGTTTTTGTTTAGTTTATTGGTTTATTAATTATTAAAACGCAAAGCAGCCCCCCCCCCCCACACCCACCCACACACACAGTCCCCATCAGGTCAGTTCAGTTCAGGCGGAGTCCCGTTATAGACCCAAGACGTTAACATGGAGACAAACAATCCAGACTGTCAGTCTGCAGGCTACATCAGTCAATCGATCAGTCAGTCAAGAATTAATTACTTATATAATCAACAAAAAGGAAGTACTAAGTGTGAGTGTGAAGGATGAGAGCCAAGTGCATGTTTATATGCGCGTGCGCGCCATATGGAAATGGGCGTGGTTTAGTCTTTTGGAGCAGTGGAGGGGACGGAGGGAGGACAGGGACATGTTGCTGCATGCACACTTACAGGCTCTCAATATGGATAGTAATATAGTACAGTAACTGAGTATGTATAGTAATATAATACAGTAACTGAATATGGATAGTAATATAGTACAGTAACTCTGAATATGGATAGTAAATTAATACAGTAACTCTGAGTATGTATAGTAATATAATACAGTCACTCTGAGTATGTATAGTAATATAATACAGTAACTCAATATGGATAGTAATATAATACAGTAACTTTGAGTATGTATAGTAATATAATACAGTAACTGAACATGGATAGCAATATAATACAGTAACTCTGAGTATGTATAGTAATATAGTACAGTAACTCTGAATATGGATAGTAATATAATACAGTAACTCTGAGTATGTATCGTAATATAATACAGTAACTGAATATGGATAGTAATATAATACAGTAACTCTGAGTATGTATAGTAATATAGTACAGTAACTCTGGATATGGATAGTAATATAATACAGTAACTCTGAATATGGATAGTAATATAATACAGTAACTCTGAATATGGATAGTAATATAGAACAGTAACTCTGAATATGGATAGTAATATAATACAGTAACTCTCAATCTGTATAATAATATAACAGTAACTCTGAATATGTATAGTAATATAATACAGTAACTCTCAATCTGTATAATAATATAACAGTAACTCTGAATATGTATAGTAATATAATACAGTAACTCTGAATATGTATAGTAATATAATACAGTAACTCTGAATCTGTATAATAATATAACAGTAACTCTGAATATGTATAGTAATATAATACAGTAACTCTGAATATGTATAATAATATAACAGTAACTCTGAATATGTATAGTAATATAGAATAGTATCTCTGAGTATGTATAGTAATATAATACAGTAACTCTGAGTATGTATAGTAATATAATACAGTAACTCTGAATGTTTATAGTAATATAATACAGTAACTCTGAATATGTATAGTAATATAATACAGTAACGCTGAATATGTATAGTAATATAATACAGTAACTCTGAGTGTTTATAGTAATATAATACAGTAACTCTGAGTGTTTATAGTAATATAGAACAGTAACTCTGAATATGTATAGTAATATAATACAGTAACTCTGAATATGGATAGTAATATAGTACAGTAACTGAATATGTATAGTAATATAGTACAGTAGCTCTGAATATGTATAGTAATATAGTACAGTAACTCTGAATATTTACAGTAATATAGTACAGTAGCTCTGAATATGTATAGTAATATAGTACAGTAACTCTGAATATGGATAGTAATATAGTACAGTAACTGAATATGTATAGTAATATAGTACAGTAACTGTGAATATGGATAGTAATATAGTACAGTAACTCTGAATATGGATAGTAATATAGTACAGTAACGCTGAATATGGATGGTAATATAGTACAGTAACTCTGAATATGGATAGTAATATAGTACAGTAACGCTGAATATGGATGGTAATATAGTACAGTAACTCTGAATATGGATAGTAATATAGTACAGTAACGCTGAATATGGATAGTAATATAGTACAGTAACGCTGAATATGGATAGTAATATAGTACAATAGCTCTGAATATGGATAGTAATATAATACAGTAACTCTGAATATGAATGGTAATATAGTACAGTAACGCTGAATATGGATGGTAATATAGTACAGTAACTCTGAATATGGATAGTAGTATAGTACAGTAACGCTGAATATGGATAGTAATATAGTACAGTAACGCTGAATATGGATAGTAATATATTACAGTAACGCTGAATATGGATAGTCATATAGTACAGTAACTCTGAATATGGATAGTACAGTAACGCTGAATATGGATAGTAATATAGTACAGTAACGCTGAATATGGATAGTAATATTGTACAGTAACGCTGAATATGGATGGTAATATAGTACAGTAACTCTGAATATGGATAGTAATATAATACAGTAACGCTGAATATGGATGGTAATATAGTACAGTAACTCTGAATATGGATAGTAATATAGTACAGTAGCTCTGAATATGGATAGTAATATAATACAGTAACTCTGAATGTGAATGGTAATATAGTACAGTAACGCTGAATATGGATGGTAATATAGTACAGTAACTCTGAATATGGATAGTAGTATAGTACAGTAACGCTGAATATGGATAGTAATATAGTACAGTAACGCTGAATATGGATAGTAATATAGTACAGTAACTCTGAATATGGATAGTACAGTAACGCTGAATATGGATAGTAATATAGTACAGTAACGCTGAATATGGATAGTAATATTGTACAGTAACGCTGAATATGGATGGTAATATAGTACAGTAACTCTGAATATGGATAGTAATATAATACAGTAATGCTGAATATGAATAGTAATATAATACAGTAACTGAATATGGATAGTAATATAATACAGTAATGCTGAATATGGATAGTAATATAATACAGTAACGCTGAATATGGATAGTAATATAATACAGTAACGCTGAATATGGATGGTAATATAGTACAGTAACTCTGAATATGGATAGTAATATTGTACAGTAACGCTGAATATGGATGGTAATATAGTACAGTAACGCTGAATATGGATAGTAATATTGTACAGTAACGCTGAATATGGATAGTAATATAGTACAGTAACGCTGAATATAGATAGTAATATAGTACAGTAACGCTGAATATGGATAGTAATATAGTACAGTAAGTGTTGTATTCGCGTTAGCCCCGGGGTCTGGGTCTGCTTGCAGACAGGCGGCGAGACAGGGAGTGCGTGTGCGTGTCGTGTGCGTGTCGTGTGCGTGTCGTGCGCGCTTGGGTGCGTGTGGCGAGGCGGAGGTCCGCTGGACTGCAGGACCGAGCGCGGTTTCCCCGCCGGGACGCGGCAACAAGCTGAAAGATAAACGAGGTCAAACGCGCGTTTCTCCCAGTCACATGTTCGAAAACTATGACATGTTGTACCGTCCGTCCCGCATGTCATACACGCATGCTGTGTGTGTGTGTGTGTGTGTGTGTGTGTGTGTGTGTGTGTGTGTGTGTGTGTGTGTGTGTGTGTGTGTGTGTGTGTGTGAGAGTGCCGGAGAGACTTTCCATCTCTCGTTGCCTCTGGCATTTCCTCTGGAGGGCCTTACACAGGAGAGGGTGTGTGTGTGTGTGTGTGTGTGTGTGTGTGTGTGTGTGTGTGTGTGTGTGTGTGTGTGTGTGTGTGTGTGTGTGTGTGTCCGTCCGTCCGTCAGAGAAACAGACGCTGGCAGGGACTCACACACTGGGCACATGTGAGCTTTGTCTCTCTGCATATGAGCAAATGCAGTGCGTGCGTGTGTGTGAGAGAGAGAGACAGTGTGTGTGTGTGTGTGTGTGTGTGTGTGTGTGTGTGTGTGTGTGTGTGTGTGTTTGTTTGTGTGTCCATTAGAAAGACCCAGAGAGAGGCTGACAGCAACCCATTTCTGCTGTGTGGCGTTTCATCGAGCAGTGTGTGTTTGTAATGACCGCCTCCCACATCTTACTGGAAATGAGCAACAGTGAAAATAAAGGGGTCAAACAGACATGCGCCACTGGAGAGGTCAAAGGTGACAGGTTTAAGAAGACTGGTGTGTCTGTTTGGAGAGCAAAGTGACACGCATGGGTTTAAACTGTTCTTCCAGCCTTGTGTGAAAGGCTTTATTTCAGAGTGACTTCAGACTTCTGCTTAGTCTGCACATGTAATAACACCAGTCTACATATGTAATAACACCAGTCTGCATATGTAATAACACCCGTCTGCACATGTAATAACACCAGTCTGCATATGTAATAACACCCATCTGCACATGTAATAACACCAGTCTGCACATGTAATAACACCAGTCTGCACATGCACAGCCGTGTTGTGCAGACTGGTGTTATTACATGTGCAGACTCAGGAGTGCGTGGGACAGCTGAGCTGCTCAGACACCCGCCACGCATTGGTCTCCCTAGAACCATACGACTGGTCCCGTCACGCCAGTGGGATGAAGCTGGACGTGCTGGACATGCTGGACGTGCTGGCCAGGACGCTCTGGTAGAAGACATGTTTACTGTGGATCAGTCTTTTCCTGTTTGAATAGATGCAACATGAATAAGTGAATTAAGGTGCAAGTGTGATTAGGGTGTGGATCCGTGTTCGGTGTGGCGTCTCAGATGTTACACGACTGGTTGAATGGTGCAGCTATGAAGGAGAAGAAATGTTGTCTGTCTGCCAACTCCATCTTCAAAATAGTTGGTGTTTGTACCCTGTCCAAAAACACAAGCATGTTCACATCCTTCACTCTATTTAACATGGACGTTGTTTCAGTCTCATTTCAACAATGTCTGTTTACTGCCGCCATGTTGTCGTTTGTGTGCCGGCTCCGATGACGTCAACACAACCAGCACATCAGATGATGGATGAAACATATGCCGGTCCATCAGGCCGGAGTGGATTTGACCTCAGTTTGATGAAGATAGTAGAAATGAAGGTGTCTACATAGTAAAGTGCAAGTACCATCTTATTGCCTTAATGTGATGAACGTGAAACAGTTCACATGTAAACACGTTAAGACGAAGAAGAAGATGAGGAAGAAGAAGAAAGACAGCCACTTTATTTTGTCATTGTACAGGTTACAATGAATGTGTTCTCTGCATTAACCCATCCTATTGTATAGGAGCAGTGGGCAGCTGCAGCACCCGGGGACCAACTCCAGTTCTTCTTTCCACTGCCTTGCTCAAGGGCACAGGCAGGAGTATTAACCCCAACATGCATGTCTTTGTGATGGTGGGAGGAAACCGGAGCACCTGGAGGAAACCCACGCAGACACGGGGAGAACATGCAAACTCCACACAGAAAGGACCTGGGATAGCCTTGGGTTCGAACCCAGGACCTTCTTGCTGTGAGGCACAGAAAGGACCTGGGACGGCCTGGGGTTCGAACCCAGGACCTTCTTGCTGTGAGGCACAGAAAGGACCTGGGACGGCCTGGGGTTCGAACCCAGGACCTTCTTGCTGTAAGGCACAGAAAGGACCTGGGATGGCCTGGGGTTCGAACCCAGGACCTTCTTGCTGTGAGGAACAGTGTAACCACTGGGCCACTGTGCTAGCCCCCAAGAAATATTAAGGCGTAGGTGAAACGTGGTGATGTTTGCTGAGGCCGGGTCTTCTGACGGGATCTGCTGTCAGCATGGCGACGTGTGTTGCTGCAGACATCGACATGGACGGACAGCAGATGTTAACCTACAGCCTTGACCAACGTCTGTTTGTCTTGTCCGTCCAAACTTGTGTCTGGGACAGAGAAAGGGGGGTTCAAATCAAACCAGTTCATGTGGAAGTTGTAAGGGCAAAAGGTGGAATGGAAACCCTGGGTTAAAAAAAAAACTCCCCAAGATGAGAGACAAGTTTTTGTGCTCAGTGGAGCTGCTGTGTACTTCGTCCCTCATAGAGAGTGTGTACCTCATCCCTCATAGACAGTGTGTACTTCCACCCTCATAGAGAGTGTGTACCTCGTCCCTCATAGAGAGTGTGTACCTCGTCCCTCATAGAGTGTACCTCGTCCCTCATACAGAGTGTGTACCTCGTCCCTCATAGACAGTGTGTACATGTGTACCTCGTCCTTCATAGAGAGTGTGTACCTCGTCCCTCATAGAGAGTGTGTACTTCGTCCCTCATAGACAGTGTGTACCTCGTCCCTCATAGAGTGTACCTCGTCCCTCATAGAGAATGTGTACTTCGTCCCTCATAGACAGTCTGTACCTCGTCCCTCATAGACAGTGTGTACCTCGTCCCACATAGAGAGTGTGTCCCTCGGCTCTCATAGACAGTGTGTGTGCGGCGTGTGTCACGTGACGAATGACATGTGAATAGAATGTAATGAAATGTTTGCCGCTCCATCTCTGCGCTGCTGGTGAAGTCCTGACACATGACACAGGACACCTGACGCCACCCTCATTCAGGGTCTGAGGAGACACACCTCCTCCACTTCTTCTTCTGTCACAGTCCACTTCACATTCACTCCATAATTGCATGGAAACATAGCATGTGAGAGAGAGCGAGAGAGAGAGAGATCTTTATACCCTACACACCCTCATAAATGAAAATGTGAATCAAACCAAAAATGGAAAAATATTTGCTTGTTTTATTGACTTCAAAAAAGCTCTTGACTATTTGGCATGAAGGACTATACTATAAACTTTTACAAAGTGGTGTAGGGGGTAAAGTGTATGACATAATAAAGTCAATGTATTCGGACAACAAATGTGCAGTTAAGATTGGAGACAAACACACTGCGTTCTTCACTCAGAATAGAGGGGTGAGACAGGGCTGTGGACTTAGCCCAACACTGTTTAATATATATATTAATGAACTGGCGGTGCAGCTGGAACAGTCTGCAGCCCCAGGTCTCCCCCTGTAGGACATGGAAGTAAAATTTTTGTTTTATGCAGATGATCTAGTTTTGTTGTCACCAACCGCAGATGGGCTGCAACAACTACTAGACCTGCTTGAGGACTATTGCCAGCACTGGGCCCTGGGAATAAATCCAAAAAAGACAAAAGTAATGATCTTCCAGAAGAAGCCCAGATGTCAGGAAAATAGATACCAGTTGACTCTAGGTAGCATCACCTTAGAGCATACGATGCAGTATACTTACCTTGGTCTAATTATTACAGCATCAGGGAGTTTCAGTAGGGCAGTGAATAACCTAAAACAAAAAGCTCGCAGAGCTCTATATGCAATTAAAAATAAATTCTTTAACATTGATATACCAATCTCCATCTGGTGCAAACTGTTTGCTAGTGTAATTCTGCCCATTGCACTATATGGAAGTGAGGTATGGGGTCCACTCAGTCTTTCCAGCTACACTAGATGGGACAAGCATCCAGCAGAAACCCTACATGCTGAATTCTGTAGAATGATTATGAAAACACAAAGGAAAACACGAAACAACGCATGTAGGGCAGAATTAGGCCGGTTTCCATTATTGATAAATGTACAAAAAAGATCTCTAAATTTCTGGATGCACTTAAATACAAGCCCAACAAATACATTGCACTTTAAAGCTCTGAAAACCCAAGAACTGAACCCCGAAAAGAGTCCCCTGAAGCAGCTGGTTCTGAGACTCGCTAACCCTTTAACAAATACTAAGACCAACCAACCTCAGGCCAGCACTGCATCCCAAACAAAGATTACGATAAATCAGCTATAAAACAAACCAACATGAGGATAAATCAGCTCTAAAACAAAGCAACATGAGGATAAATCAGCTATAAATCAAACCAATATGAGGATAAATCAGCTCTAAAACAAACCAACATGAGTATAAATCAGACTATAAAACAAACCAACATGAGGATAAATCAGCTATAAAATAAACCAACATGAGGATAAATCAGCTATAAAACAAACCAACATGAGGATAAATCAGCTATAAAACAAACCAACATGAGGATAAATCAGATATAAAACAAACCAACATGAGAATAAATCAGCTATAAAACAAACCAACATGAGGATAAATCAGATATAAAACTAACCAACATGAGAATAAATCAGCTATAAAACAAACCAACATGAGGATAAATCAGCTATAAAACAAACCAACATGAGGATAAATCAGACTATAAAACAAACCAACATGAGAATAAATCAGACTATAAAACAAACCAACATGAGGATAAATCAGACTATAAAACAAACCAACATGAGGATAAATCAGACTATAAAACAAACCAACATGAGGATAAATCAGCTATAAAACAAACCAACATGAGGATCAATCAGCTATAAAACAAACCAACATGAGGATAAATCAGCTATAAAACAAACCAACATGAGGATAAATCAGATATAAAACTAACCAACATGAGAATAAATCAGCTATAAAACAAACCAACATGAGGATAAATCAGCTATAAAACAAACCAACATGAGGATAAATCAGACTATAAAACAAACCAACATGAGAATAAATCAGACTATAAAACAAACCAACATGAGGATAAATCAGACTATAAAACAAACCAACATGAGGATAAATCAGACTATAAAACAAACCAACATGAGGATAAATCAGCTATAAAACAAACCAACATGAGGATCAATCAGCTATAAAACAAACCAACATGAGGATAAATCAGCTATAAAACAAACCAACATGAGGATAAATCAGCTATAAAACAAACCAACATGAGGATAAATCAGACTATAAAACAAACCAACATGAGGATAAATCAGCTATAAAACAAACCAACATGAGGATAAATCAGCTATAAAACAAACCAACATGAGGATCAATCAGCTATAAAACAAACCAACATGAGGATAAATCAGCTATAAAACAAACCAACATGAGGATAAATCAGCTATAAAACAAACCAACATGAGGATAAATCAGACTATAAAACAAACCAACATGAGGATAAATCAGCTATAAAACAAACCAACATGAGGATAAATCAGCTATAAAACAAACCAACATGAGGATCAATCAGCTATAAAACAAACCAACATGAGGATAAATCAGCTATAAAACAAACCAACATGAGGATAAATCAGCTATAAAACAAACCAACATGAGGATAAATCAGACTATAAAACAAACCAACATGAGGATCAATCAGCTATAAAACAAACCAACATGAGGATAAATCAGCTATAAAACAAACCAACATGAGGATAAATCAGACTATAAAACAAACCAACATGAGGATAAATCAGCTATAAAACAAACCAACATGAGGATCAATCAGCTATAAAACAAACCAACATGAGGATAAATCAGCTATAAAACAAACCAACATGAGGATAAATCAGATATAAAACTAACCAACATGAGAATAAATCAGCTATAAAACAAACCAACATGAGGATAAATCAGACTATAAAACAAACCAACATGAGAATAAATCAGACTATAAAACAAACCAACATGAGGATAAATCAGACTATAAAACAAACCAACATGAGGATAAATCAGACTATAAAACAAACCAACATGAGGATAAATCAGCTATAAAACAAACCAACATGAGGATCAATCAGCTATAAAACAAACCAACATGAGGATAAATCAGCTATAAAACAAACCAACATGAGGATAAATCAGCTATAAAACAAACCAACATGAGGATAAATCAGACTATAAAACAAACCAACATGAGGATAAATCAGCTATAAAACAAACCAACATGAGGATAAATCAGCTATAAAACAAACCAACATGAGGATCAATCAGCTATAAAACAAACCAACATGAGGATAAATCAGCTATAAAACAAACCAACATGAGGATAAATCAGCTATAAAACAAACCAACATGAGGATAAATCAGACTATAAAACAAACCAACATGAGGATAAATCAGCTATAAAACAAACCAACATGAGGATAAATCAGCTATAAAACAAACCAACATGAGGATCAATCAGCTATAAAACAAACCAACATGAGGATAAATCAGCTATAAAACAAACCAACATGAGGATAAATCAGCTATAAAACAAACCAACATGAGGATAAATCAGACTATAAAACAAACCAACATGAGGATCAATCAGCTATAAAACAAACCAACATGAGGATAAATCAGATATAAAACAAACCAACATGAGGATAAATCAGACTATAAAACAAACCAACATGAGGATAAATCAGCTATAAAACAAACCAACATGAGGATAAATCAGGTATAAAACAAACCAACATGAGGATAAATCAGCTATAAAACAAAGCAAGAACAATTATGTGAAACGTTGGAACGCTGAAATCAAAACTCAAAACAAACTAGAAGTCTATCGGGCCCTAAAAACAAACTATGATCCTGAAGAACACCTCTTAACTGTCAGAGACAGGAAGCAGCGACAGATCCTCACCAAATACAGGCTCAGTGACCACAGTCTCGCCATTGAAAAGAGGAGACACAAAAAGACCTGGTTGCCAAAAGAGCATCTAACATGTGGTCAGTTCATGACAGATGAGGTGGAGACAGAGGGGCACTTCCTCCTTAAATGTGACACATGTGAGAAACAGCGCTGGGCTTTAGTCCAGGAGCTGGAACATGTGACTCCAGAGTAGCAGGACATGGAGGAGCAGGTAAGCTGCGGGGGGTCCTGGGAGGGGGGCAGCGGCGAGCATTGCAGCAAGATTTATATTATCTTGCCACAACCTGAGAGACAGTGGGGGACGGTACCTATTGTACTGTTGTTGTTTAATATCATAATCCGTTGTTGTTGTTGCTGTTATTTTTATAATCATTGTTGTGTTGTTGTTGTTTTACATGCTTTGCTTTGGCAATATGTACACAAACGTACGTATGTCATGCCAATGAAGCACATATTGAATTGAATTGAATTGAATTGAATTGAATTGAATTGAGAGAGAGAAAGAGGGAGGGAGAGACAGAGAGGGAGAGACAGAGAGAGGGAGGGAGAGACAGAGAGGGAGGGAGGGAGGGAGAGACAGAGACAGAATGTTTGGACACTTGCTTTGGCAATATGTACATCGTTACGTCATGCCAGTAAAGCCATTTGAATTTGAGTTTGAGAGAGACAAGGAGAGAGAGAGGGGGAGACAGACAGAGAGAGACAGAGAAAGAGAGACATAAAGATCCATCCACTGAGCCTCTGCCGTGTCCTACGGCTCCCTCTCGCTGTCTCTCTCTTGCTCGCTTTCTTTCTCTCTGTCTCCCCCTCTCTCTCTGCCTGTCTCTCTTTCTCGCTGTCTCTCTCTGTCTGTCTGTCTCTCTCTCTGTCTGTCTGTCTCTCTCTCTGTCTGTCTGTCTGTCTGTCTGTCTGTCTGTCTGTCTGTCTGTCTGTTTGTTTGTCTCTCCTTATGGCTCCTTTAGTTTCCCTTTTTGTGTGTCTCTCTTTTACCTTGTCTTCCTCTGTCATTCTATCCCTCCCCCTCTTAAAGGAACAAAGCAGACGTCTCTAGAGAGCAGGGCCAAGCCCCCCGCCACACACACACACACACACACACACACAGACACACACACACACACACACACAGACACACACACACACACAAAGTGGTGACTCCTGAGCAGAGAATTCCCATGCTGTCATGGGAAAACTACAGTCCTGTGTGTGTGTGTGTGTGTGTGTGTGTGTGTGTGTGTGTGTGTGTGTGTGTGTGTGTGTGTGTGTGTGCATGTGTGCATGGCCTTTGCTGGTCGCTCTGCTGGTTGCTGGTCTCTGCTGGTTGCTGGTCTCTGCTGGTTGCTGGTCTCTACTGGTTGCTGGTCTCTGTTGGTTGCTGGTCTCTACTCGTTGCTGGTCTCTACTCGTTGCTGGTATCTGCTGGTTGCTGGTTTCTGGTCTCTACTGGTTGCTGGTCTCTGCTGGTTGCTGGTCTCTACTGGTTGCTGGTCTCTGCTGGTTGCTGGTCTCTACTGGTTGCTGGTCTCTGCTTGCTGGTCTCTGCTTGTTGCTGGTCTGTACTCATTGCTGGTCTCTGCTGGTTGCTGGTCTCTGCTGGTTGCTGGTCTCTACTGGTTGCTGGTCTCTGCTGGTTGCTGGTCTCTACTGGTTGCTGGTCTCTACTGGTTGCTGGTCTCTACTGGTTGCTGGTCTCTGCTGGTTGTGGTTTTGCATATGAGGGATTAGTCTTCTAACATGGAGGAAGTGCAGGTTCAGGACTTTTTTTTGTTCTTCAAATTTTCCCCCTTATTCTCCCCAATTTTATCTGGCCAATTACCCCGAGCCGTCCCGGTCGCTGCTCCACCCTCTCTGCCGATCCGGGGAGCGCCCCGACCGACCAGAGGAGGCGCTAGTGCAACGACCACGACAAATACCCACATCCGACTTCCCACCCCCAGACACGGGTCTCTGTAAGGACGCCCGACCAAGCCGGAGGTAACACGGGGATTCGACCCGGCGATCCTGTGTCGGTAGGCGACGGAATAGACCGCGACGGTACCCGGACGGACGCCCGTGCAGGTTCAGGACTTGTCCATGGTTTCACATCTGGTGTGACGTCACAGCTTCTTCTGAACCGGCTGAGTTTCAGTCCGAACGCTGCGTGTCCCGCTGGAGCTTTAAAGAAAGAGCAGAATTCCGCTTCATTGTATCCTGTTCTGTCACGCCTGCCGCAGATACACCCGTTATATTATGTATACCCGTTACATTGTGACGACGCTGTGACGACTCATGGTCGACTTTCACGTCCGGAAGTGTGTAAATAAAGCCGTCACATCAGTCACACCACAGGACCGTTGGTTTGATTTAGAAAACAAACTCACCCGCAGGATGTCACTTTCCAAAACAAGCGAGGCTTTGGACTGGACTGAGATCACACACACACACACACACACACACACACACACACACACACACACACACACACAGTTACTTCATCTCCACAGAATGACCTGCTCCTTCTAACTGAAGTGTCCCGTCCCCCCCCCCCCCCCCCTCCGCTCCTCTCGCTGTTAATGGGAACCTATTAGTGGTCATTGTCCCGCCTCCCAATAAAGGAGCACTATGAGAAGTCCTCCTACTTAACACCTTCCCTTTCCCCACAGGCGCCCAATTAGACACCTGAAGGACAAAGAGACGGAGGACAAGTGGGGGCCTGAAGGGCTGTGGGATGCAAGACGGTTCGGTAGAGAGTGTGTGTGTGTGTGTGTGTGTGTGTGTGCGTGTGTGTGCGTGCGTGTGCGTGTGCGCATGCTGGCGCATGTTTGCGTGCGTATGTGCGTGTGTGTTTGTGTGTGTGTGCATGTGTGTGTGTGAGTAACAGAGAGTGTGTGTATGTGTATGTGTGAGACAGAGTGTGTGTGTGTGGGTAACAGTGTGTGTGTGTGTGTATGTGAGACAGAGAGAGAGCGTGTGTGCGTGTAACAGTGTGTGTGTGTGTGAGACAGAGAGAGAGTGTGTGTGTGTAACAGTGTGTGTGTGTGTGTGTGTGTGTGTATGTGTGTGAGACAGGCAGAGAGAGAGAGAGAGTGTTGTGTGTGTGAGACAGTGTGTGTGTGTGTGTGTGTGTGTGTGTGTGTGTGTGTGTGTGTGTGTGTGTGTGTGTGTGTGTGTGTGTGAGACAGACAGAGAGAGAGAGAGAGTGTGTTGTGTGTGTGAGAGAGAGAGAGTGTGTTGTGTGTGTGAGACAGAGTGTGTGTGTGTGTGTGTGTGTGTGTGTGTGTGTGTGTGTGTGTGTGTGTGAGACAGACAGACAGACAGAGAGAGAGAGAGAGAGAGAGAGAGATTGTGCGTGTGTGTGTGTGTGTGTGTGTGATGTCAGTTCAGTCCAAAGCTTCGCTTACAGGTGCATCTCAAAAAATTAGAATATTGTGGAAAAGTTTATTATTTTCTGTAATTTAATTCAAAAAGTGAAACTTTCATATATTCTACATTCATTACACATAAAGTGAGATATGCCCAGCAGGACTTGGCACCTGCCCACAGTGCCAAAACTACCACCTGCCCACAGGGCCAAAACTACCACCTGCCCACAGGGCCAAAACTACCACCTGCACACAGCGCCAAAACTACCACCTGCCCACAGGGCCAAAACTACCACCTGCACACAGGGCCAAAACTACTACCTGCCCACAGCGCCAAAACTACCACCTGCCCACAGCGCCAAAACTACCACCTGCCCACAGCGCCAAAACTACCACCTGCCCACAGCGCCAAAACTACCACCTGCCCACAGCGCCAAAACTACCACCTGCCCACAGCGCCAAAACTACCACCTGCACACAGCGCCAAAACTACTACCTGCACACAGCACCAAAACTACTACCTGCACACAGTGCCAAGACTACCACGGTATTGCTATGCTTGATTGGCCAGCCAACTTGCCTGACCTGAACCCCATAGAGAATCTGCCAAGAGGAAGATGAGAGACCCCAGACCCAACAATGCAGACGAGCTGAAGGCCGCTATCAAAGCAGCCTGGGCTTCCATAACACCTCAGCAGTGCCACAGGCTGGCTGCCTCTATGCCACGCCGCACTGATGCAGTAATTCCTGCAAAAGGAGCCCCGACCAAGTATTGAGATCATAAATGAACATACTTTTCAGAAGGTCGACATTTCTGTATTATAAATCCTTTTTTTGATTGGTCTTCTGTAATATTCTAATATTTTGAGATACTGGATGTTTGATTTTCATGAGCTGTAAGCCGTAATCATCGAGATTAACACAAAAAAGGCTTGACATATCTCACTTTATGTGTAATGAATCTAGAATATATGCAAGTTTCACTTTTTGAATCAAATTACGGAAGATAATGAACTTTTCCCCACTATTCTCATTTGTTAGATACACCTGTAGTTTGGAAAGCGACATCCTGCGGGGGAGTTTGTTTTCTAAATCAAACCAGCTGTCATGTGGTGTGACTAATGTGACGACTTTATTTACACACTTCCGGATCTGAAACTTGACAATCAGTCATCATAATGTAATGGGTATATTTTTTTGGTAGGTGTGGGAGAATAGAATATACTGCAGCTGAATTCTATTCTGCCGTCATTATGACCGTTTTGGATTTCCAAAGTTTAATAACTTTGTGAAAAAAATACAGACCTGCCGCTCCCAGAATGCCCCTGAAATTACATATAGTATTTGCATTAAACTGAGTTGCAGATCAATTGCGAAAAAAACGATATGGCAAGATCTACCTAAAACAACCATGAGCGGTCAAAAAGACGGCGCGTAATTTGTGCGTGATGGTGCGCGTCATGTCAGTATTTATGACGTGTTGGTGGCGTCATTTCCTTGGTGAAGTTCGTTGCTGTGTCCTAGAAACACACTAGCGCCCTCCAGTGCAGAGAAATAGTCTCAACTTGATCTTTTACTATTGCCAACATGTCTGGTTACAGACGCACCATGTCTACCACCGAGGCGCTGCAGTATTTACAGGCGTTGGACAGCGGCCATTTTAAATTGTTTGAAAAACAGTATGAAAGTTGTTAAAATGTTAATTTTGGTGTCAGTTTCATAACAGACACACTAACATATGTAATGCATTAATATCTCAACTGGGTATTTATCTTGACACAGTATAGAGTTTAAACACCGGCCGTCATTTTGACCGCCCATGGTCGTTTTAGGTAGGAGTGAAGTTCCGGCCTTTCTATTAATGCTCCAGCGGGGCACGCAGCGTTTGGACTGAAGCTCAGCAGGTTCAGAAGAAGCTTTGACATCACACGAGATGTGAAACCCTGCAGAAGTCCTAAACCTCCACTTCCTCATGTTCATTCATTCATTCATCACCATTCGCTTCTCCGGGGTCGGGTCGCGGTGTCGGCAAGCTAAGTAAGGCACCTCAGACGTCGCTGTCCCCAAAAATGCGCCCCAGCTCTTCCTTGAGGATCCCAAGGTGTTCCCAAGCCAGACTGGAAATGTAATCCCTCCAGCGGGTTCTGGTTCTCCCTCGGGGTCTCCTCCCAGTTGGCTGTGCCTCCAAAGGAAGGCGCTCAGGAGGCATCCTAATCAGATGCCCGAACCACCTCAATTGGTGGCTCCTTTCAAAGCGAAGAAGCAGCGGTTCTACTCCGAGCTCCCCCCGGATGTCCGAGCTCCTCACCCTTTCTCTAAGGCTGAGCCCAGACACCCAACAGAGGAAACTCATTTCAGCCGCTTGTATCCGCAACCTCACCCTTTCGGTCACTATCCAAAGCTCATGACCACAGGTGAGGATTGGAACGAAGATTGACTGGTAAACTGAGAGCTTTGTCTTCTGGCTCAGCTCCCTCTTCACCACAGCGGTCCGGTACAACATCCACATTACTGCTGATGCTGCATCAGTACGGCTGTCAATCTCTCGCCCCGTGCTACCATCACTCATGAACAAGACCCCGAGCTACTTGAAATCCTTCACTTGAGGCATCAACTCATCCCCAACCCTGAGGGAGCAAGCCACCATTTTCCGGTAGAGAACCATGGCCTCAGACTTGGAAGTGCTGACTCTCATCCCAGCCATTCCACACTCAGCTGCAAACTGCCCCGTGTGCTCTTGAGGTCACGCTCTGATGAAGCCAACAAAACCACATCATTTGCGAAGAGCAGAGATGCAATTCTGAGATTCCCTAAATGGACATACTCCTCACCTTGGCTGCACCTTGAGATCCTGTCCATGAATATCACAAACAGAATCGGAGACAAGGGACAACCTTGGTGGAGTCCAACACCCACCGAAAATGTGTTTGATTTTGTGCCGAGAATGCGGGCACAGCTCTCACTTTGGTTATACAAAGACCGGATGGCTTGTAGCAGCTGCCCCGGTGCCCCATACTCCCACAGTACCCCCCACAGAGTGCGCCAGTGTACACAGTCGTAAGCCTTCTCCAAGTACAAAAAACACATGTAGAGTGGCTGATTAACCTCCCATGCCCCCCTCAGCAGTTCCGCAAGGGTAAAGAGTTGGTCCGTTGTTCCACGGCCAGGACAGAATCTGCATTGTTCCTCCTGGATCCTGGGTTTGACAATCGGTCGAAGCCTCCTTTTCAGCACCCTAGAGTAGACTTTCCCAGGGTGGCTGAGCAATGTGATGCCCCGATAATTGGAGCACACCCTCCGGTCCACTTTGTTTAAATATGAGAACCACCACCCCATTCTGCCACTCCGCAGGTACCGTCCCCGACCTCCACGCGACACTAAAGAGGTGTGTCAACCAAGACAGCCCAACAATGTCCAGAGCCTTCAGCATCTCAGGGCGAATCTGAACCACACCAGCACCTTACCACCGAGGAGCCTTTTTATTACCTCAGAGACCTCTGCCAGGGATATGGGTGGGGCTTTCCCTGAGTCTTCAGACTCGACCTCCTCCACTGAGGACTTGTTAGCTGAGTCCAGGAGCTCCTCAAATTGTTCTTTTCACCGCGCGACAACATACTCAGTCCGGGTCAACAGTTCCCCTCCCCGGCTGAACACAGCTTGAGTCAAATCCTGCTTCCCCGTCCTGATTCACCGGATGGTTTGCCAGAATTTCCTTGAGGTCAACTGAAAGTCCTCCTCCATAGCCTCGCCGAACTCCTCCCACACCAGAATTTTTGTTTCCGCGATCGCCAAGGTCGTATTCTCCAAACTGCTATTCGGTGCATGAGCACACACAACAGTCAGAGCGTTCCCCCCAGTGACTCGCAGTCGTATAGAGGTGACACTCTAATTCCCTGGGGAGAACTCCAACATGGCGGCGCTCTACCAGGAATTTGTGAGTATCCCCACACCTGCCCAGCGCCTGTCCCCTTGGCCAACTCTGGAAAAGTAATGAGTCCAGCCCCTCTCAAGGAGTTTGGTACCAGAGCCCATGCTATGTGTGGAGGTGAGCCCAACTATATCTAGTTGGTACCACTCCACCTCCCGCAACAGCTCAGCCTCCTTCCCTGCTAGAGAGGTGACATTCCATGTCCCGAGGGCCAATCTGTGATACCGGAAGTCGGCACGCCCTGGTCCCCGCCTTTGCTTGCCGCCTGGCCTGCATTTCACCCTACGCCAATGCTCATCCCTGCATGTGGTGGGTCCACAGGATAGTGGCTCCATGTTGTTTTTTTCCGGCTGGGCCCGACTGGGCCCCGTGAGCCAAGGCCCGGCCACCAGACGCTCAAAAAACCCCAGTGAAATTACACCAGCAGAGTTACAGCACCTCGCCCGGAAAAGGGAAACCGGGGCCCCTCCTGGAGCCAGACGTGGGAAGGGAGCTTGCCAGCGAGCGTCTGGTGGCCGGGCCTTGGCCCATGGGGCCCGGTCGGGCCCAGCCCAACAAAAAAAAAAACGTCCTCATGTGCAAAACCAAAACCAGCAGAGAAACCAGCAAAGGCCACATGCGGGCACACACACACATATGCACCCACCCACACACACAGACACACATAGATAGATACAGACACAGACACACATACACACACATGCACACACAGACACACACACACACACACACACACACACACACACACACACATAAACACACACATGCACACGTGCACACACACACACGCTCACATCCATGATGTTGGACACACACTGTGTGTGTGCAGGTCTGCTCACGTGTTGCTGCTCACATCTGTGTGATAACTGCATGGGCCTATTTGCTGTTTGCTGGCCAGGCCTCCACATTAGGCCAATTTAATTAGAATCCTTCCAGTGCAGCTAATTAGCGGGCTACGCTAGCCCAGCTAAATAGGGGGCACAGGGAGGTGATTGAATTTGTGCGAGCTGGCGAGAGCGACATCGAATGGTTTTGATTTCCCCTATTTATTTAAATAGAAAATAGACTAATGGAATATGGGGGAGGAGCAGCAGTTTGGTTTGTGTGTGTGTGTGTGTGTGGGGGGGGGTATTGTATGTGTGTGGAGGGGGGGTATTATGTCTTGAAGAATCATCTCAAAAGGCTTAATTCAAAAATCAGTGTTTTTAATTAGGAAGCTGGCTCTCAGACATGACTGATCGTCTCCTCTGGTGAAGATATCTCATTTGTGTTGCGAGCTCATCTGCTTAATGGCTTTCTGTTGAGTAAATTGGGGAGGTGGGGGAGGTGTTGGAGTGTGGGAGGCTAGAATGATGTCATCACTCCTGGTGATGTCATTTGACAGTTTGTCCCATCACACACATTCAGGACAGAAAGATAGAAAGATAAATACACAAGCTCACCTTATTTATGAACACACACACACACACACACACACACACACACACACACACACACACACACACACACACACACACACACACACACACACACACACACACACACACACACACACACACAGGTGTTTGTGTTTGTAGTGACCTACTTTGAGGTTAAATAGTCACCATGTGGAAGAGACTGTCCCTTTAAGACAAGCGGGTTCAGGGGTCAGCAGGGGGGTTGTGGGTAGATTTGAGGGCGTGGTTTTCAGTATAAAAATCAGTTGACTTGAAATTTGTTTTTTGGACTAATCGACCCCACGGCTGTGTGGTCAAAAGGAGAAGTGGTCTCGTCTCCTTTCTTTCATCCTCCACACTGGTGACCCCGTCGTGAGCCATGGAGACCGAAGCTCCCAGTGCAGCGGCAGTGACTAACGCCGTCTCGCTCAAACTGCCCGACTTCTGGGAGACGGCTGCGGCAGCATGGTTCACTCACCCAGTTGGCCATTAGGAACATCACCGTGGATGAGACCCGGTACCACTACGTCGTGGCGGCACTCGGAACATCTACGGCGTCACGGATACTGGGCCTACTGCAAGCCCCGCCGCCCGTGGATAAGTACGGTACGGTTAAGAGACCCTTGCTGCAGGCTTCTGAGCCAGCAGAGGCGGGGCGGGCGGACAGGCCTGGGAGACGGCAGGCCATCGGAGCTAATGGACAAGATGTTGAGTATGCCGGGTTCGTGCGACCCCGCCTTCCTTTTCGGCCAGCTGTTCCTCCATCCGCTCCCCTCGCACGCCCGTGCTGCCTTGGCCAGCTCCAAGTTGTCCACCACCTGCAGCTTTCGGGAGCTGGCCGCGGAGGCTGACGGGACTTTTCTGGCCAGCCGACAGCAGCGTGCGGCTGCTCCGCTGCCTGCCCACGCTCTTCCACTACGGCCGGTTGAGGCTGCGGGCGTCGCCGCGGCAGCAGTTTCTCGTCGGCAGGCAGCGGGGCTCGGGGTGACTCAGCGCAGCCCCATGGAAAGATGTCTGTGTGGTGCTGTTTTGTGTGAGGTAGTTCGTCCGCCAGACCAGAAGGGGCGGTAGTATTGGTTCCGCTGTGGACGTTGTAGTAGCCAATAGCCGGTGCCCCGGATGTAAACAGCGATAACGGCGCCATAAGCGATTAAGGCTAGGCTATTACGGCCAGTTAGCCGAACCCACATCAACAAGGAACCACAAAGACAGCATGTTCGTATAGGTACCTCCCCATGTAGTGTTCTATAAAAATATAAACTAGGAGCATTGACACGTAGCGCAACGGCGCTAATCAGAGGTAGCATATCGAGTTTTCCAAAGTTTCGGCCACTATTATTAAAGTTACCGCTCTTCCCTGGTCGGTGATTGCGATGCATTGTGCTGAGTTGCCAGGAAAGTCACGGCGTCCTCCATCGATGCAAGGTACTTTCCCCCTCCATCTTTGGTTGTGATTCGTAGTCTCGCTGGGAATAGGAGCGATGGCTTGAAGCCCTGTTGATACAGCCTCGACACCGCCTCCCGGTACGCCGTGCGTTGCTCGATGACTTCGGGGCAGTAGTCTTCGAAGATCGCCACTGGTTTTCCCCGGTAGGACAGCCTTCCTCTCCTCCTTCGGTATGTCTATGTTTGAAGACTTTTTTATAGTATAGCAAGCCTTTCTTCCCTTGTCTCTGAGATGATTAATGGCGAGATTGAAATTTCCTGTAGAGCAGTGTTTCTCAACCCAGTCCTCAAGGAACCCCTATCCTGCATATTTTCTTTGCAACCCTGAATAGGTACCTGTTTGTAGTTATTCAACCAATCAGCAATAAATTTTGTCAGACGTTGCACACCTTGCATAATTAAGTGCTGCGAGATGATTGGTCGAGTAAGTACAAGCAGGGCTACCTATACAGGGTTACAATGAAAATCTGCAGGATAGGGGTTCCTTGAGGACTGGGTTGAGAAACACTGCTGTAGAGGTAATTATTGGTCCCAAATATTTGTAGCTGTGTGTGTGTTCTATGTCAGTGGAGCCTAGTAAGAACCTATTTGGGTTTCCCCGACACCTGGGTCGTTTCTGGAAGACCATAATTCTATTTTTTTTCTCCACATTAACTGTCAGGGCCCAGGTCTGACAGAAGTTTTGCAGATGATCCAGTTGCTGTTGTAATGCCATCTTAGATGGAGCTAATAATATTAGATCATCTGCAAAAAGTAGGCATTTAATTTCTGTGTCAGAGAGGGTGAGACCAGGGATGTCTGATTGTTCTAGAGATTTTGCCAGTCATTCAATGTAAATGCTAAACAGGGTGGGGCTGAGACTGCAGCCCTGTCTCACACCTCTACTTTGGGGGGGAAAAATCTGTTTCCATATTGGCAATTTTCACAGCACATTTATTATTTGTATACATTGTTTTAAATATATCATATATTTCCCCCCTACACCTTTTTCAATTAATTTCAGGAACAGACCGTTATGCCAAATTGAGTCAAATGCTCTTTTGAAATCTACATAGCAAGAGAAAATTTTGTTCTTGTTTTGGTGGACATGTTTATTAATGCGGGTGTGGAGGGTATAGATATGGTCTGTAGTTCAATGTTGTGATCAGTAACTGTTTGGGTCAAATTTATTTCCATTTTTAAAGATTGGTGTGACAATTCCCTTGCTCTAGATATCAGGGAAATGTCCAGTGCTCAGAACGAGGTTGAATAATTTTAATATTGTAATGTTGAACTTATGGTTGCTAAATTTCAGCATTTCATTGGTTGGTTGTAGGGCATGGATCTTAGCCTGTAGCTCTTCTTCAGTAATTTGGTAGTCTAAAGGGTTCTGATTGTATTTAATGGTTGATTCTAGGGTTTGTAGCTTGTTGAGATCGTTTTGTACTATACAGGTTTTCAAAGCGTTTTTTTTCCATATTTCACCATTTTGAATAGCCAATTCTTCCTTGTGTGGATTGCTGAAAGAAAGAGTGCCATTTTTTCCCAGAAATTATTTGAGTCAATGGAATCTGCAATTGCATTAAATTGTTGCTGAGCAGTTCCCTTTTAATTCTGAGTGTTCTTCTGTATAATTTCAGTGGTTCCCAATATTGATAGCGGAGCTCAGGGTTGTCAGGTTGTCTGTGTTGTTGATTTGATAAACTTCTGAGTGTTTTTCTCAGATGCCTGCAGTCTGCGTCATACCACTTTTCATTGGCTGACTTTTTTTGATCTGAGATGCTGAAGCTTTTACAGATTGGATAAATCTGCCGCATATGTTGTTGATATCATGTACAGCCTGATGCAGGCCATCATTGTTGTGGGGATATGAGGTGGAAAGAAAATGGTCTAATTTTTGATGTCTGATTGCATTCTGGTAGTCATCCTTGCTATTATTTGTCCATCTCTAAGGTTGTTTTGTATAGTCCAGTTTACTGGGTTCTGCTGCGTGAGGGTCTGTTACTATCTTTCTAATGTATAGAGTAATTCTACCATGATCAGATAAGGGTGTTTGTTTGGGCGCTGACTGTGAATGCTCTCAGACAGAAGGGGTCTAGGTCTGTGATATTGTAATCTACTGTGCTATTGCCAAGAAGAGAGCTGTGTGTGTAGTGACCAAAAGAGTCCCCTCGAAGCCGACCGTTAACGATGTACAGATCTAGTGTTTGACATAGCTGCAGTGGTTGGTGCCCACTTTTGTGGACAGTTTTGTCAAAGTGGTTCCTGTGGGGATATGAGGGGAGGGGAATGCTGAAACGGTCTCTCTCTCTCTCCCTCTCTCTCTCTCTCTCTCTGTGTCTCTCTTGCTCTCATCTATCTGTCTGTCTCTCTCGTTCATCTCTCTCTCTCGCTCTTCTATATGTCTGTCTCTCTCTCTCTCTCTCTCTCTCTCTCTCTCTCTCTCTCTCTCATCTGTTTCTCTCTCTCTCTCTCTCTCATCTGTCTCGCTCTCATCTGTCTTTCTTTCTCTCTCTGTCTCTATCTCTCATCTGTCTTTCTCTGTCTCTCTCTCATCTATCTGTCCCTGTCTCTGTCGCTCTCTCTCTCATCTGTGTCTGTCTGTCTATCTCTCTCTGTCTCTCGGCTCGCTCCCAGTTGCTCGAAGGCAAAGGCTCCGCCTGGCGAGTGTGTGTGTGTGTGTGTGTGTGTGTGTGTGTGTGTGTGTGTGTGTGTGTGTGTGTGTGTGTGTGTGTGTGTGTGTGAGAGAGAGAGAGGGAGACAATCCAGCTTTGTGAAGCTCTGACGGTGTTTGCTCTTCCAGTTTCAGGACAGTGGTGTCTCTCTATGCGATTGTTTAAGGTCACTTTACTGTTGAAGTGGAGCTGAAGCGTCCTTCTGAATGGAACCGCTTTAAAGCAGCTCCTGTGTTCATCTGCTGTCAATGAAAACACAAGTTTGGGTTTTTATGAGCATTTTCTTCTTTCTGCATATTTATGAATCAAAGCAAATGTTCTTCCATAGCAGCTTGGTGTGTGGGATGTGTCAGACGGCTGAGCGGCTCTGGTATGTCCTGACCTGCATCACTGAGCATGCACACACACACCTTGTGTCTGTATTGGCAAATACAGTATACAATAAAATATATCTCCGCTCTTACAACTTGTATGGGTATCAGATAAATGTAGATGATCTACTTTTATGTAAGCCCCCCTGGAAAACAATGGAGACTGCAATGCAACATCTGTATTATTAAATTTGACCTTATAAGCATCATTTTTATCCAGAGCACCTTAATAATATGCGTAATGGTACAATATGCATCAGTTACCAGATGTACATATGTTATAATGTGTAATAAAAAGCTTTTCTGCCTATGTAAATATGAACCGTTCATATTTACCTGTCGGTAGTTGCGGAAGCAAAAACTCGGTTGTGGGAGGAGTTCGGCGCGGCTATGGAGAAAGACTTTTGGTTGGCCCCAAGGAAGTTCTGGCAAACCATCTGGTGATTCAGGAAGGGGAAACAGGGCTTGACTCAGGCTGTGTTCAGCCGGGGAGGGGAACTGCTGACCTGGACTGGGGATGTTGTCTGGCGATGGAAAGAACACTGAGGAGCTCCTGAACCCAGCTAACACATCCTCAGTGGAGGAGGTAGAGTTTGAAGACTCAGGGGGAGCCCCACCCATATCCCTGGCAGAGGCCTCTGAGGTAAAGAAGCTCCTCAATGACAATGTGCCGGGTGTGGTTCAGATTCGCCCTGAGATGCTGAAGGCTCTGGACATTGTTGGGCTGTCTTGGCTGACATGCCTCTTTAATGTCACATGGAGGT
This sequence comes from Lampris incognitus, assembly GCF_029633865.1. NCBI lineage: Eukaryota > Metazoa > Chordata > Actinopteri > Lampriformes > Lampridae > Lampris > Lampris incognitus. The sequence goes on from NC_079226.1 coordinate 3,707,385, forward strand.
TGGGGACAGTACCTTTGGAATGGCAGAATGGGGTGGTGGTTCCCATATTTAAACAAAGTGGACCGGAGGGTGTGCTCCGATTATCAGGGGATCACACTGCTCAGCCTCCCTGGGAAAGTCTACTCTAGGGTGCTGAAAGGAGGCTTCGACCGATTGTGGAACCTCGGATCCAGGAGGAACAATGTGGATTCCGTCCTGGCCGTGGAACAACGGTCCAACTCTTTACCCTTGCGGAAGTGCTGAGGGGGGCATGGGAGTTTGACCAGCCAGTCTACATGTGTTTTTTGGACTTGGAGACGGCTTACGACCGTGTACACCGGGATACTGCAGGAGTATGGGGTACCGGGGCAGTTAATACAAGCCATCCTGTCCTTGTATAACTGAACTGAGAGCTGTGTCCGCATTCTCAGCACAAAGTCAAACACGTTTTTGGTGGGTGTCGGACTCCACCAAGGTTGTCCCTTGTCTTCGATTCTCTGTTTGTGATATTCATAGACAGGATCTCAAGGCGCAGCCAAGGTGAGGAGTGTGTCCATTTTGGGAACCTCAGAATTGCATCTCTGCTCTTCGCAGATGATGTGGTTTTGTTGGCTTCATCAGAATGTGACCTCCAGCACACACTGGGACGGTATGCAACTGATTGTGAAATGGCTGGGATGAGAGTCAACCCCTCAAAGTCTGAGACCATGGTGCTCTACCGGAAAATGATGGATTGCTCCCTCTGGGTTGGGGGTGAGTTTTTGCCTCAAGTAAAGGAGTTCAAATATCTCGGGGTCTTGCTCACGAGTGAGGGTAGGATGAAGCGGGAGATTGACAGGAGGATTGGTGCAACATCAGCGGTAATGCGGACGTTGTACCCGACCGTTGTGGTGAAGAGGGAGCTGAGCCGGAAGGCAAAACTTTTAATTTACCAATCAATCTTCATTCCAACCCTCACCTATGGTCATGAGCTTTGGGTATTGACCGAAAGGGTGAGATTGCGGATACAAGCGGCTGAAATGAGTTTCCTCTGTAGCATGTCTGGGCTCTGCCTTAGGGTGAGGAGCTCGGACATCCGGAGGGAGCTCGGAGTAGAGCCGCTGCTCCCAGTTGAGGTGGTTCGGGCGTCTGATTAGGATGCCTCCTGGGCGCCTTCCTTTGGAGGTTTTCCAGGCACATCCAACTGCGTCTACACATCCAACTGGGTCTCCACTGGGAGGAGGTCCCAGTGTAGACCCAGAACTTGTTGAAGGGACTACATGTCCAATCTGGTCTGGGAATGCTTTGGGATCCCCCAGGAGGAGCTGGAGGGCGTTGCTGGGGAGAGGGATGTATGGAGTGCCCTACTTAGCTTGCTGCCATCGTGACGCGACCCCTGAGAAGCGGCTGATGATGAGATGCGATATTTACCTGAAGTAATATACAGATGTTTGTACAAGATTTGTTGTTCTGAGTGTCTAAAAGTCCATTCGATTGTTCATTTTGGAAATTAATTTTCACATGCAAATCAAAATTACATTTTTTTATAACAATTTTATTCAAAAATCTGCACATATGATGATACAGACAAAAGTATATTTTTTAAAGACACAAGTCTTGCTGTCGTCTAACAAACAGCTGCTGTGTAAGCAGAGCTTTACTGTTGTGTAATGGAAACAGACCGGGGATGACTGAGGGACCATGATGCAGCTGCAAGATTTCTGTTTTGTCTCTCCGCTCTTCACTTGTCCTGCAGGTTTATGTTCAATCTTTAAGAATGGAAACCAAAGACAGAAGCACACACACACACACACACACACACACACACACACACACACACACACACAAATGGCTGCTGGGGAGTGGTCAAGTCTCTTAATTCTAAAATTAAATAAAATGTTTAGTGTAATCAGTCAACAAATTTCTCATGCTAAGACAGGAATCTGAACAAATGATCGTACTGAGAGACAGAGAGAGAGACAGGCAGGCAGACAGAGAGAGAGACAGACAGGCAGACAGAGAGAGAGACAGACAGTGAGAGAGGGACAGACGGAGAGAGAGGCAGACAGAGAGAGAGAGAGAAGGAGGGAGAGAGAGAGAGAGAGAGAGAGAGAGAGAGAGAGAGAGAGAGAGAGAGAGAGTTTTATTAGCCACACGACCAAGGCCGGTGGAATGTGTTTCTGATACACATTAAACTCTGCAGCACAATACATACGTACATGGACAACAACAGACACCACATTTTATCAGGAACAATACAGTTACACAATACATACATGGACAACAACAGACCCCACATTTTATCAGGAGCAATACAGTTACACAATACATACATGGACAACAACCGACACCACATGTGATCAGGAACAATACAGTTACACAATACATACATGGACAACAACCGACACCACATGTTATCAGGAGCAATACAGTTACACAATACATACATGGACAACAACAGACACCACATGTGATCAGGAACAATACAGTTGCACAATACATACATGGACAACAACCGACACCACATGTGATCAGGAACAATACAGTTACACAATACATACATGGACAACAACCGACACCACATGTTATCAGGAACAATACAGTTACACAATACATACATGGACAACAACAGACACCACATGTTATCAGGAGCAATACAGTTACACAATACATACATGGACAACAACCGACACCACATTTTATCAGGAGCAATACAGTTACACAATACATACATGGACAACAACCGACACCACATGTGATCAGGAACAATACAGTTACTACTACTACTAATACCACTACTACTACTACTAGTACCACCACTACTACTAATGCCAATACCACCACTACTAATACCACCACCACTACTACTAGTACCACTACTTCTAATACCAATACTACTACTACTAATACCACCACCACTACTACTAATACCACCACTGCTACCACCACCACTACTAATATCACTACTACTACTACTACTAATATAACTACCACTACTACTATCATCACTATCACTGCTAGTAGTACCACTACTACTAATACCAATACTACTACTACTAATACCACCACCACTACTACTATCATCACTATCACTACTAGTAGTACCACCACCACTACTTCTAATACCACTACTACTAGTACCACTACCACTATTACTAATATCATTACTACTACTACTGATATCCTTACCGCTAGTACTAATACCACTACCATTAGTAGTAATACAATTACCACTCCTACTAATGCCACTACCACTACTACTAATACCACTAACGTTAGTACTAATACCACTGCTACTAATGTTACTACAACTGCTACTAATATCACTGCCATTAGTACTAATACCACTACCACTGCTACTAATGTTACTACAACTGCTACTATTATCACTACCACTACTACTATTACCACTGACATTAGTACTAATATCACTACCATTAGTACTAATACCACTATTAATAATATCACTACCACTGCTACTACTGTTACTACAACTGCTACTAATACCACTACCACTACTACGAATACACTACCACTGCTACTAACTAATACAACTACCATGAATACTAATGCTACTACTAATATAACTACAATTAGTACTAATACCACTACGACTAGTACTACTACCACTGCTACTAATATCACCACCGTTAGTACTAATATAACTACCACTACTACTAATACCACTCACTACTACTAATACCACTACCACTACTACTAGTACCACTACTACTGCTACTAATATCACTTTCATTAGTACTACTAATATCACTACTACTACCACTACAACTAATATAACTACCACTACTACTAATACCACTCACTACTACTAATACCACTACCACTACTACTATTGCCACTACTACTAATAACACTACCACTATGACTAATATCATTACCACTGCTACTAATACCACTGCCATTAGTACTAATACCACTGTTACTAATACCCCCACCACTGCTACTAATGTTACTACAGCTGCTACCAATACCACTGCCACTACTACTAATACCAGTACCACTGCTACTAAATACCAGTACTACTAATACCACTATCATTAGTTTTAATACCACTACCACTACTACTAATACCACTACCATTAGTACTAATACTACTACCACTACGACTAATATAACTACCATTAGTACTAATACCACCACCAATACTACTAATAATACTGCTACTAATACCACTACTACTAATATCACTACCATTATTAGTATTAATACCACTACTACCACTACCATTGCTACTAAATATCAGTACTACTAATACCACTACCATTAGTTTAAATACCACTACCACTGCTACTAATTTCACTACCACTACTACTAATACCACTGTCATTAGTACAGATACCACTACTACTAATGCTACTACCACTACTACTAATATAACTACCATTAGTACTAATTCCACCACCACTACTACTAATACCACTGTCATTAGTACTAATACCTCTACTACTAATGCTACTACTACTACTAATATAACTACCATTAGTACTAATTCCACCACCACTACTACTAATAACACTACCACTACTACTAATACCACTAATATCACTACTATTAGTATTAATACCACTACTACTAATACCACTACCACTACTACTGTGACTATGAGCTATGGTAACAGCAGCAGCAGCAGGTGTGGGATTGCCAGTGTCCAGTTAATAAGCCAATGACTTACTTGACCTTCAGAAATAGTCACATATTTGTACAACCACTGACAATCTTGCCTACACACACACACACACACACACACACACACACACACACACACACACACACACACACTTATGGCACTGGGTTCATCTGTTGGCATTCATTCATCCATTTACCAGAGTGGGAGTCAGTAATAACATTACTGTGTGTGGGTGGGATATCTGAAGCAACACACACACACACACACACACACACACACACACACACACACACACACGAGGCTGCTCTGCTCGCAGCCACAAAGCAGCCATGACAGAAATTGGGCAGCAGGTTAATAACTACTGCCCATCTTCACAGTGCCCTGGGCCAGGTGTGTGTGTGTGTGTGTGTGTGTGTGTGTGTGTGTGTGTGTGTGTGTGGATGATGAAGTGTGAGGTGTGTTTATGAAGCCGCTCTGAGTCGAGGATGTCCGGCTGTGTGACGGAGGAGACTCCTGTGTTGCTCCACGTGGACGGTGCCGGAGCATCTGAACTCCTGCGCCGGTGCAGAGGCAGCGGCGTCATGCGTCCATGACGTCCCCGGGCGTCCGCCTGCCCTCTCCCAAATCTGGCTCTGGCGTTTCAGAAGGAGTGGACTTGCAAGCCAAACATGTGCTGTCATCATTCCCGGGTTCTGTGGGACACGCCCGGTGCACCTGACGCTGTGGGTTTTATTGCTGGTGTTCTGAGGCCCGTCTCTCTCATATCCCATCCATCTAATTCACCCACAACCAAACCCTTCTCCTCAGTCGAAACCACATGGCTGCTGCTTCTCCTGTAAAGGGCATCCATCCTAAGACCATGTCCACTATGACAAGACGAATTTAAAAACACGTTTTTTCTGTTTTGGTTTTCCATCCACGGTGCTTTCGTCCACTGGGGAAAAAGAACACTTTTCAAAAACACAAAGTGAATAAATCTGGCACGCCGGTCTAACGTTATGGTGTGAGTGGTGAAAGTGGAGCTTTTCCAAAATGCTGTCATATGACCTCGGCTCTTGTCATCTACAGTGGATGTAAAGAGTCTACGCACCCCCTTTTGACATGGTAGAACTCTTTCATCCTTAAATGTGAAGTGGAAACTTATAAAGATAAAGTGAAGGACAACCTGGAACATTTTAGTAAAAATAAAAATACAAAACTTCCAATAAGCTGGTCGTATAAGTATGCACATCCCTAAACCAATACACTGTTGAAGCATCTTCTGGTTTTATTTCAGCACAGTATTTTGGGCTAAGAGTCCATCAGCTTGGCACATCTTGACTTGGTAAAATTGTCCCACTCTTCCTTACAAAAACGTTGTAGATCCATCAGATTGTGAAGGCATCTCCTATGCACAGCCCTCTTCAGGTCACCCCACAGATCTACTGGATCCAGGTCTGGGCTGTGGCTGGGCCGTTCCAAAACGCTGATCTTCTTTTGGTGAAGCGGTTACCTTTGTTGGTGCTTTGGGTCGTTGTCCTGCTGAGAGGTGGAATCCATCTTCAGATTTCTACCAGATGCTTGAAAGTTTTGTGCAAAAATCGACTGGTTTTTGGAGCTGTTCATGATTTCCTCCACCTGGACTAAAGCTCCAGTTCCAGCAGAAGAACAGACACCCCAAAGCCTGATGCTGCCACCACCACCATGCTTCACCCTGGCTCTGGTGTTCTTCTGCTGATGGGCTGTTTTTGTACCAAACATACGTTTTGGAATTATGGCCAGAAAGTTCAACCGTGGTCTCGTCAGACCACAACACATGGTTCCGCATGGTTTTGGGTGACTGGAAGTTTCTTTTTTAGCAAATGTAGCCGGGCTTGGATGTTTTTTTGTCTTCATGTGAAATGTCTTCCATCTGGCCATCCTACCCATAGCCCAGACATATAAAGAGTACAGGAGATGGTTGTCACATGTAGGAGCAACCAGGACTTGTCAGAAGTCCCTGCAGCTCCTTTAATGTTACCGTAGGCCTCTTGGCAGCCTCCCTGGCCAGTTTCCTCCTCGTCTTCTCATCAGTCTTGGACGTCCTGTTCTTGGTATCATCACTGTTGTGCCACTTGTTGATGATGGTCTTCGCAGTGTTCCATGTTACAGCTAGCATCTTGGAAGTTCTTCTGCACACCTCCCCGGATCCATACCTTTCAACAATGACCTCTGGTCATGCTCGGTAAGCTCTTGGTGGACCAGCAGTTCTGCAGCTGGATGCAGCCGAGAAGATGTCAGCAAAGTCCTACAGGACCAGCTGAACTTTATTTGGGTTTAATCACAGTCACTTTAATTGATGGCAGGTGTATACTAGCGACTATTTAACCATGTGGTTGGTTAATTCTGAACAAAGCCACACCCCCAATGATAAAAAGTTGGTTTGGTGCTGGAGTGACCCTTTGCTTTACACGTGGATTCAGGATTGTAGTTTTGAAAGTGGCAAACTAAATCATGAGTTATGGTGCCTTTAAGCGATAGAACCCTGAGCAGATGTTGTGGCATTTGCCATTTTTCCACGTGAAGTTGAGATGAAGAAACAGAATTCATTCATGTCAATAAGATCCGTTCACATTTCATCTTTTATTTTTCAGTTACATTCCCACTGAATTTCATCACACTAATTTTTATCAAATAAAAGTTTATCCACTTCAAGTCAGTGTAAGAATGTGTATGCCAATTTTGGGGATATATATTCGATATTTGCCGTTTACATCAAACCTTCTTCTATGGGAAACATCAGACTTCACATTACAAGACATGGGTGGAAACGTGGTTGGAGTCAGGTGAGCAGGTGGAGGAGTTAGGCTGGCGACTTGTGTAACTATATCTTGCTTCTTCAGCAGCCCATCGCAACAATGACTGTAATGCAGTTTAAGCTTGGCGAGCGCGCCTGTGGGCTATCAGGCCCACATTAGAGTGACAGCATCGTACACATTTGTCACAGATGACTGTTGTTTGAGTTGATTGAGCTCCCCTCACATCACGCCTTGCACAGCAGTTAAGACAGTCGGCGTCGTGCCCCCGCCGAACAGTCTCTCTGGACCCCAGAACCCATCCCTAAGCGGTACATCGTAATGCAACAGGCTCAGTAGATAAGGAAGTTGCCCTCCATCTCTCTCTCTGTCTGTCTCTCTCTGTCCCTCTGTGTCCATCTCTCTCTGTCTCTCTCTGTCTTTGTCTGTCTCTGTCTTTGTCTGTCTCTGTCTTTGTCTGTCTCTGTCTTTGTCTGTCTCTGTCTGTCCATCTCTCTCTGTCTCTGTCTGTCTGTCTCTCTCTGTCTCTCTCTGTCTCTGTCTGTCCATCTCTCTCTGTCTCTCTCTGTCTGTCCATCTCTCTGTCTCTCTCTGTCTCTCTGTCTCTCTCTGTCTCTCTCTCTCTCTCGCTGTCTTTCTGTCTCTCTCTGTCTCTGTCTGTCCATCTCTCACTCTCTGTCTCTCTCTGTCTCTCTCTGTCTCACTCACCCTAACCCTAACCCTCCCACTAACCCTATATAATACACAAATAGAGAGAAGGGGAGCTAAAAGTGAAGCCTGGTGCAGGTCAGCAGGTCATTCTGAGTCCCTCCTGTGGGGGCAGTAGAGATAAACTGTCCTGCGACAACACAACATTCTTTCATGTCCCCCAGTATAATATTTACTTTTTCCTTATCTGATTTAATAAATTGTGGGTGTTTCTTGCTGAATTTTGGGGAGAATTGTTCCGTGATAAGTTGAAATGTTGGGCACTGCGTGAGGAGGTGCTGCTCTGTCTCTACAGCACCTCCTCCACACTGTCGGCACCGTCGCTCCTCTTTTGGCAGCCATGTTTTCTGATATCTGCCTGTTTCTATGGCCAGGCTATGAGCCTCAGTCTGTACTGTGTTACCATGTGTCTGTGTTTCTATGGCCAGGCTATGAGCCTCAGTCTGTACTGTGTTACCATGTGTCTGTGTCTCTATGGCCAGGCTATGAGTCTCAGTCTGTACTGTGTTACCATGTGTCTGTGTTTCTATGGCCAGGCTATGAGCCTCAGTCTGTACTGTGTTACCATGTGTCTGTGTTTCTATGGCCAGGCTATGAGTCTCAGTCTGTACTTTGTTACCATGTGTCTGTGTCTCTATGGCCAGGCTATGAGCCTCAGTCTGTACTGTGTTACCATGTGTCTGTGTTTCTATGGCCAGGCTATGAGTCTCAGTCTGTACTGTGTTACCATGTGTCTGTGTTTCTATGGTCAGGCTATGAGTCTCAGTCTGTAGTGTGTTACCATGTGTCTGTGTTTCTATGGCCAGGCTATGGGCCTCAGTCTGTACTGTGTTACCATGTGTCTGTGTCTCTATGGCCAGGCTATGAGTCTCAGTCTGTACTGTGTTACCATGTGTCTGTGTTTCTATGGCCAGGCTATGAGTCTCAGTCTGTACTGTGATACCATGTGTCTGTGTCTCTATGGCCAGGCTATGAGTCTCAGTCTGTACTGTGATACCATGTGTCTGTGTCTCTATGGCCAGGCTATGAGTCTCAGTCTGTACTGTGTTACCATGTGTCTGTGTTTCTATGGCCAGGCTATGAGTCTCAGTCTGTACTGTGTTACCATGTGTCTGTGTTTCTATGGCCAGGCTATGAGTCTCAGTCTGTACTGTGTTAACATGTGTCTGTGTTTCTATGGCCAGGCTATGAGTCTCAGTCTGTACTGTGTTACCATGTGTCTGTGTTTCTATGGCCAGGCTATGAGTCTCAGTCTGTACTGTGTTACCATGTGTCTGTGTTTCTATGGCCAGGCTATGAGCCTCAGTCTGTACTGTGTTACCATGTGTCTGTGTTTCTATGGCCAGGCTATGGGCCTCAGTCTGTAGTGTTACCATGTGTCTGTGTTTCTATGGCCAGGCTATGAGCCTCAGTCTGTACTGTGTTACCATGTGTCTGTGTTTCTATGGCCAGGCTATGAGTCTCAGTCTGTACTGTGTTAACATGTGTCTGTGTTTCTATGGCCAGGCTATGGGCCTCCGTCTGTACTTTGTTACCATGTGTCTGTGTTTCTATGGCCAGGCTATGAGCCTCAGTCTGTACTGTGTTACCATGTGTCTGTGTTTCTATGGCCAGGCTATGAGCCTCAGTCTGTACTGTGTTACCATGTGTCTGTGTTTCTATGGCCAGGCTATGAGTCTCAGTCTGTACTGTGTTACCATGTGTCTGTGTCTCTATGGCCAGGCTATGAGCCTCAGTCTGTACTGTGTTACCATGTGTCTGTGTCTCTATGGCCAGGCTATGAGTCTCAGTCTGTACTGTGTTACCATGTGTCTGTGTTTCTATGACCAGGCTAGGAGTCTCAGTCTGTACTGTGTTACCATGTGTCTGTGTTTCTATGGCCAGGCTATGAGTCTCAGTCTGTACTGTGTTACCATGTGTCTGTGTTTCTATGACCAGGCTAGGAGTCTCAGTCTGTACTGTGTTACCATGTGTCTGTGTTTCTATGGCCAGGCTATGAGCCTCAGTCTGTACTGTGTTACCATGTGTCTGTGTTTCTATGGCCAGGCTATGAGCCTCAGTCTGTACTGTGTTACCATGTGTTTGTGTTTCTATGGCCAGGCTATGAGCCTCAGTCTGTACTGTGTTACCATGTGTCTGTGTTTCTATGGCCAGGCTATGAGCCTCAGTCTGTACTGTGTTACCATGTGTCTGTGTTTCTATGGCCAGGCTATGAGCCTCAGTCTGTACTGTGTTAACATGTGTCTGTGTTTCTATGGCCAGGCTATGAGTCTCAGTCTGTACTGTGTTACCATGTGTCTGTGTTTCTATGGCCAGGCTATGAGCCTCAGTCTGTACTGTGTTACCATGTGTCTGTGTTTCTATGGCCAGGCTATGAGCCTCAGTCTGTACTGTGTTACCATGTGTCTGTGTTTCTATGGCCAGGCTATGAGTCTCAGTCTGTACTGTGTTACCATGTGTCTGTGTTTCTATGGCCAGGCTATGAGTCTCAGTCTGTACTGTGTTACCATGTGTCTGTGTTTCTATGACCAGGCTATGAGTCTCAGTCTGTACTGTGTTACCATGTGTCTGTGTTTCTATGGCCAGGCTATGAGCCTCAGTCTGTACTGTGTTACCATGTGTCTGTGTTTCTATGGCCAGGCTATGAGCCTCAGTCTGTACTGTGTTACCATGTGTCTGTGTTTCTATGGCCAGGCTATGAGCCTCAGTCTGTACTGTGTTACCATGTGTCTGTGTTTCTATGGCCAGGCTATGAGTCTCAGTCTGTACTGTGTTACCATGTGTCTGTGTTTCTATGGCCAGGCTATGGGCCTCAGTCTGTACTGTGTTACCATGTGTCTGTGTTTCTATGGCCAGGCTATGAGTCTCAGTCTGTACTGTGTTACCATGTGTCTGTGTCTCTATGGCCAGGCTATGGGCCTCAGTCTGTACTGTGTTACCATGTGTCTGTGTTTCTATGGCCAGGCTATGAGCCTCAGTCTGTACTGTGTTACCATGTGTCTGTGTTTCTATGGCCAGGCTATGAGTCTCAGTCTGTACTGTATTAACATGTGTCTGTGTTTCTATGGTCAGGCTATGAGTCTCAGTCTGTACTGTGTTACCATGTGTCTGTCTCTCTATGGCCAGGCTATGAGCCTCAGTCTGTACTGTGTTACCATGTGTCTGTGTTTCTATGGCCAGGCTATGAGCCTCAGTCTGTACTGTGTTACCATGTGTCTGTGTTTCTATGGCCAGGCTATGAGCCTCAGTCTGTACTGTGTTACCATGTGTCTGTGTTTCTATGGCCAGGCTATGAGTCTCAGTCTGTACTGTGTTACCATGTGTCTGTGTTTCTATGACCAGGCTATGGGCCTCCGTCTGTACTTTGTTACCATGTGTCTGTGTTTCTACGGACAGGCTATGAGTCTCAGTCTGTACTGTGTTACCATGTGTCTGTGTTTCTACGGCCAGGCTATGAGTCTCAGTCTGTACTGTGTTACCATGTGTCTGTGTTTCTACGGCCAGGCTATGAGCCTCAGTCTGTACTGTGTTACCATGTGTCTGTGTTTCTATGGTCAGGCTATGAGCCTCAGTCTGTACTGTGTTACCATGTGTCTGTGTTTCTATGGCCAGGCTATGAGCCTCAGTCTGTACTGTGATACCATGTGTCTGTGTCTCTATGGCCAGGCTATGAGTCTCAGTCTGTACTGTGTTACAATGTGTCTGTGTTTCTATGGCCAGGCTATGAGTCTCAGTCTGTACTGTGTTACCATGTGTCTGTGTTTCTATGGCCAGGCTATGAGTCTCAGTCTGTACTGTGTTACCATGTGTCTGTGTTTCTATGGCCAGGCTATGAGCCTCAGTCTGTACTGTGTTACCATGTGTCTGTGTTTCTATGGCCAGGCTATGAGTCTCAGTCTGTACTGTGTTACCATGTGTCTGTGTTTCTACGGCCAGACTATGAGCCTCAGTCTGTACTGTGTTACCATGTGTCTGTGTTTCTATGGCCAGGCTAGGAGCCTCAGTCTGTACTGTGTTACCATGTGTCTGTGTCTCTATGGCCAGGCTATGAGCCTCAGTCTGTACTGTGTTACCATGTGTCTGTGTCTCTATGGCCAGGCTATGAGTCTCAGTCTGTACTGTGTTACCATGTGTCTGTGTTTCTTTGGCCAGGCTATGAGCCTCAGTCTGTACTGTGTTACCATGTGTCTGTGTTTCTATGGCCAGGCTATGAGTCTCAGTCTGTACTGTGTTACCATGTGTCTGTGTTTGTGTGGCCAGGCTATGAGTCTCAGTCTGTACTGTGTTACCATGTGTCTGTGTTTGTGTGGCCAGGCTATGAGTCTCAGTCTGTACTGTGTTACCATGTGTCTGTGTTTCTATGGCCAGGCTATGAGCCTCAGTCTGTACTGTGTTACCATGCGTCTGTGTTTCTATTGTCAGGCTATGAGCCTCAGTCTGTACTGTGTTACCATGTGTCTGTGTTTCTATGGCCAGGCTATGAGCCTCAGTCTGTACTGTGTTACCATGTGTCTGTGTTTCTATGGCCAGGCTATGAGCCTCAGTCTGTACTGTGTTACCATGTGTCTGTGTTTCTATGGCCAGGCTATGAGCCTCAGTCTGTACTGTGTTACCATGTGTCTGTGTTTCTATGGCCAGGCTATGAGCCTCAGTCTGTACTGTGTTACCATGTGTCTGTGTTTCTATGGCCAGGCTATGAGCCTCAGTCTGTACTGTGTTACCGTGTGTCTGTGTTTCTATGGTCAGGCTATGAGCCTCAGTCTGTACTGTGTTACCATGTGTCTGTGTTTCTATTGTCAGGCTATGAGTCTCAGTCTGTACTGTGTTACCATGTGTCTGTGTTTCTATGGCCAGGCTATGAGTCTCAGTCTGTACTGTGTTACCATGTGTCTGTGTTTCTATTGTCAGGCTATGAGTCTCAGTCTGTACTGTGTTACCATGTGTCTGTGTTTCTATGGCCAGGCTATGAGCCTCAGTCGGTACTGTGTTACCATGTGTCTGTGTTTCTGTGGCCAGGCTATGAGCCTCAGTCTGTACTGTGTTACCATGTGTCTGTGTTTCTATGGCCAGGCTATGAGCCTCAGTCGGTACTGTGTTACCATGTGTCCGTGTTCCTATGGCCAGGCTATGAGCCTCAGTCTGTACTGTGTTACCATGTGTCTGTGTTTCTATGGCCAGGCTATGAGTCTCAGTCTGTACTGTGTTACCATGTGTCTGTGTTTCTATGGCCAGACTATGAGCCTCAGTCTGTACTGTGTTACCATGTGTCTGTGTTTCTATGGCCAGGCTAGGAGCCTCAGTCTGTACTGTGTTACCATGTGTCTGTGTTTCTATGGCCAGGCTATGAGTCTCAGTCTGTACTGTATTACTATGCGTCTGTGTTTCTATTGCCAGGCTATGAGCCTCAGTCTGTACTGTGTTACCATGTGTCTGTGTTTCTGTGGCCAGGCTATGAGCCTCAGTCTGTACTGTGTTACCATGTGTCTGTGTCTCTATGGCCAGGCTATGAGCCTCAGTCTGTACTGTGTTACCATGTGTCTGTGTCTCTATGGTCAGGCTATGAGTCTCAGTCTGTACTGGGTTACCATGTGTCTGTGTTTCTATGGCCAGGCTATGAGTCTCAGTCTGTTCTGTGTTACCATGTGTCTGTGTTTCTATGGCCAGGCTATGAGCCTCAGTCTGTACTGTGTTACCATGTGTCTGTGTTTCTATGGCCAGGCTATGAGCTTCAGTCTGTACTGTGTTAACTTGTCTGTGTCTAACATCAGTCTGTACTGTGCTCAGGTAGGTTGCCACAGTGTTCTGTCTTTTTAGGGCCAGATAGCTTTGCATTTTACTTTGTGGGTGTGATTTTGTGTTCTCATAGTTGAAGTACTTTTGTCTCTGTTTTGTTATAATTTGTGTGACTCTGATAGTCCTGGTGTCTGACTGGTCCTGAGGCAGAACACTGCTTGGACTGGAATGGAGCATCAGGACCAGCTGAGTGAAATGCCCTTTGTCTTTGTTCATCACTTGGCTCTGCAGGGCTTTGTGGTGGTAGGAGTGGGCGTCTCTTTCTTTTAGATGAAGCCAATATTTAATTGATCTTCTTGGATTTTCAATAATAACGGAAATTGGCCCAATTCAGCTTTGCAGGCATTATGAGTTGTTGTCCTGAGCTCCTGTAGGATGCTTTTACAAAATTCAGCGTGTGCATTTTCAGTTGGATATTTTTCCCATTGTTCAATGTTTAGGTTTGGTTGTGGGCCCCACACTTCACTTCTATAGAGCAGAATGGTTTCTATAATTGATTGAAGTAATTTGAGCCAAATTAAAATTGGAATCTGAATGTGAATTTGTCTTTTGGTTGCATAAAATGCCTTGTGTGCTTTCTCTCCCCGTTCCTTGACTGCTGGGTTGAAATTTCTAGTGGGACTTATTTTCAAGCCTAAATAATTATATTACACAGTTTTCTATTGGATGTGTTGCAATTGTAAAGGGATATGTGTTTCTCTGATATCTGGGTCTTTTTTGAAATATCATTGTTTTGGTCTTTTTGATGTTAGTTGCCAGGGCCCATGTCTGACAGTAACATTCTATTATGTTCAAACTCTGTTTAAGTCCATCTTTTGTTGGACTTAACAGTATTAAATCATCTGCGTACAGCAGAAATTTGATCGCTGAGTTGTGAAGTGTAAAACCAGGTGCTGTGGACTGTTCCAACTTAGTGACCAATTCATTAATATAAATGTTGAATAGGGCAGGTGATAAACAGCAGCCTTGTCTCACCCCACATTCTTGAGAAATAAATGATGTTGTGTCTATTGAGCCTTTTTGATGTTGAGTGTATGTTTGTATTGTTTGAGCATGTCACAGTAAAGAAGGCCTATGTTTGCATTGCTTGGGTCTCTGTGTTTTTGGTGAGATAGTTTCCTAAGTTCCTTTCTTTTAAGTTGGCATTCTATATACTAAATATCTTGCCCTCTTGTATGTGTTTAAGTGGGAGAGTACTGCTGGCATCGTGTGTGGCTGCTGCTTCTCCCTCTCGTAGCCCCCTTTCCCATCCACCCCTGCATGTCTGCTCCCCTTCCCATCCACCCCTGTATGTTGTGTTGTGTTTATCTGTTGTCTTGTTTCACCCCGTTTATTGTAAAGCCACTTTGAGTTTAGAAAAGCGCTATATAAGATTGATTTATTATTATTACTACTATTATTATTACTATTATTATTATATCAAACCAGTTGGACTCTTTTTATTGTGGAGGGTTGTGGCTGGATTTCTTCATTTGGGATTTGTGAGCTGTAGTCAGAAAGATCTGGTTAACTTCTCTAACTGCTTGGTCTATGCCTTCTTTACTGTGAACATATGTGGTGTCCAGAAAGTTGTCTGAGAGTGTTTGAATTTTTCGGCTACTGATTGCTTCCTGGAACTCTTGTGCACTGTTTGGAGCCCATCTGTATGTTCTCCTGATGTTAAGCAGATCATTGGGCTGTGTGTTAAGTGTTAGTTTCTGTCCTTTTAATGAACACAGTAATTTGGCTGTGATCAGACAGAGGGGTTAGTGGTTTAACTCCAAATGAACTGAGAGAGAAAGGGTCTAAATCTGTTATCATGTAATCTACTGTACTAGTGCCAAGAGGTGAGCAGAAGGTGGGTCTTCCCAAAGAGTCCCCTCTAAACCTACCATTAACAATGTACAGACCGAGGCTTTGACAGAGCTGGAGCAGGTCTCTTCCAGTCTTGTTTACCTGGGGGTCAGAGTCATGGCGAGGAAGGTTAGTGGTGTTTTGAGGAAAGTTGTGTCCAGATATGTGTTATTACCATCCTCTGAGTTTGAGTCTGGAAGTGAGCCAGTGCGTGCAGTGAGGTCTCCACAGAGCAGCACATTTCCCTGGGCTGAACTCTGCAGAACTGGGTGTGGAGATGTGGGACGATTTCGTTGTTCTAGTAGGAACATATACTGTACATAACAGCATCTCTTTCTGTATGTCTGTAGTCTTTTTGTATTTTGATCCAAATGTGTGAGGGCTCAGATTTTATTACTGTTATATATTTTGACAGTTCTGATTTGTACCAAATTATGATGCCTCCTGAATCGCTCCTTCTTTTAATTGTTGGATTTTTAATTGAGGGCACAAAGATTTCTTTGTAATTTAGGGGGCAGTAGTTGTTGGTCTCAGGACTACACCAGGTCTCTTGGAGGATAAGAAACTCTAAATCTTTCGTGTTTTGTTTGAGTTGAAGGGTTTTGTTTTTCTGTCCAAACAGTGAAGAATTGATTCCCTTCATGTTCCACACAGAGACGGTGAAAGACTTCATGGACGTGGTCATTGTGCAAATACAAATACAGTTTACATTTTAAAATGTAAAATCTTTAAATCTTAAAATCTCTCTCTCTCTCTCCGTCTCTGTCTGTCTGTCTCTCTGTCTCTCTGTCTCTGTCTCTCTCTCTCTTTCTCTCTCTGTCTCTCTGTCTCTCTTGGAGCAGAGTGAAAGTGTGAGTGAGTGCGCGTTTTGGCATTTTCTATCTTTTCTAACGTTTCTATTTTTTGTTGTTTGGTGTTTTTTTGGGGATTTGTATTTTGACAGATTTACTGTCATGGTGGTGTGTTTTGATAGCGAAGCAGGTTTGGCTGGCACAGTTGTGAGTCACGCAGACTCGCGAAGTCAGAGGCGTGGGGCTGGAGGAGCTCACACGCCGACATGGAGTTAAACTTTGCCCGAACTTCAAGTGCTCGGTAGAAGATTGCGGTTTATCAATTGGAAAAATCATTGGCTATGATGGTGTAAAGTCCGCATCTAGGATGAATAGTGGAGTTGTTGTGTTTCTTGACAGTATTGACAAAGTCAGTGTGGTTGTGGAGCAAGGTGTGGTAATCCAGGACACCTTTGTTCAGGTGGTACCCCTGGTCAATCCGGCCAAAAAGGTCATTTTGTCCAAAGTCCCTCCATTCATTAGCAACGACATGTTGCGGAGACAACTGGTGAGACACGGAAAATTAATGTCCCCTATAAGACTGATTCCTCTGAGCTGCGAATCTCCGCTTTTAAAACATGTTGTTACCTTCAGACGGCAGCAGGTCTTTATGGTTCTGAGGAACAAAGCGGAGTTAAATCTAATATTGAAGTTCAGAGTTGATGGTTTGACTACGATGTGTATGTATCATCAGAGACAATGAAATGTCTTGGCTGCGGAATGGAGGGTCATCTCGTACGTTCCTGTCCAGATAAATCAACTGCTGAGCCAGATGAGGCTGAGACGGCAGCACAGGGCCCCGAGCAGACTGGGACTGCGGCACCGAGCTCAAAGCAGGGAGAAACGCGGCAGGGAGAAAACCAGAGTGAAGCTGAGTTTCTGGCTGCTGGTTCAGGTGCTGGTGTTCCTGGTTCGGCTAACCCAGAAACTGCTGGTTTGAGTGTTGCTGATCCAGGTTCTGCTAAAGCAGGGGCTGCTGGCTCAGTTGCTGACAACCCGGGTTCGGCAAGTTCAGGGGTTGTGGGTTCGGGTGCTGCTGATCTGGGCCCTACACAGGACAATACTGTTGTAGAGGTTGTTGAAAAGTGTCCCATAGATACTACCACCTGTGATGTAATGGACACACAGACTGAAACTAATGAAGCAGAATGTTCTCTGGAGGAGGAATGTGTGATGTTGGTAAAGAAAGACTCTTCTAATTTCAAGGATACGAAGAGGAAACCTGAGGAGGTGTCTCCACCTTCTAGTATAGCGACAAAGGTTTCTCGTCAGAGTAGGTGTCTGCAGTCGGATGAGAGTGAAGGTGATGAAGCCAGTGATAAGGAGTCTCTGGCTGCCTCGCAGACGGGGACTCAACAACAGACTGGATACTCTCTAGTGAGCATTAAGAAGTTCTTGAGGACACTAGGGGGGCCAGAAATGTAAAAGTTGACAGTGTTTCCTGATTTGCAACTCGTCCTTGATTCAGTGAAGACTTTTCTGAGAAGTCCTAATCGTCTGGGGGAGGAAGCTTTCACTGAACAGGAAACTTCTTGTTTGAAAAAAATAGTTCAAAAGGTCAGAAAGCAGTTAGGGAATGATGAATACGTTTTTCAATTTATTCTTTCTCTGTCCACTTGTTTCTATTTTGCAACTTCTTTTCTGTATTATGGAGGACATAAGAATAGGGAGCTTAAACTGAAATGGGGCAAGGACTGGTGGGAAAAGGGCCTCTCTTTTCAAGCTGTGTGCTCTTAAAAAGTTAGATGTGCTTTTTGTACAAGAGACACACAGTACCACTGATAACGAGGCTGAATGGAGGACAGAATGGACTGGTGAGACCTTTTTAAGTCACAAAACCAGTAACAGTAGTGGAGTTGGTATTCTTTTTTCCAGGAATTTTATTCCTCAGTCTGTCGAGTCTGAGGAAGTTATTAAAGGCCGTCTGTTAAAATTAACAGCAGCGTATGAACAGGTAAAAATTGTGTTTATTAATATTTATGCTCCCGTTGTGGGAGTGGAGAGGTTAGTCTCCCTGGATGTTTTAGATGAGGTTATTGAAAATTGTACCAGTGGGGACTATTTATTCATTGGTGGAGATTTCAACTATACTGAGGACAGCAGGTTGGACAGGAACCATGCAGAGCCTCATGCTGCCTCTCGCAGTCGTCTGGTTCGTCTTATTGAGGCTCATGAACTGTGTGAGGTGTGAAGAGGGTTTCATAATAAACAGACAATACACCTGGACACATGTTAAGGATAACTTGGTGTCTATGGCCAGCCTTGATCGTTTCTATTGTTTGAAACATCAGTTTAATGTGTTCAAAAGTTGCATCATCAACCCTGTCGGTTTTTCTGACCACTTGCTAGTAATGGTTTCTGTCTTCATAAAATGTGTGAAATCCAATAGTGCCTATTGGCATTTTAACACAGCCTTACTGGAGGACAGAAGCTTCAAGGACACGTTTGTCTGTTTTTGGAGAAACCATCAAAGTACAATATCGGATTTTGTGTTTGTACAACAGTGGTGGGATATTGGAAAAGTCCAAATAAGACAACTGTGTCAACAATACACTCAGAATGTCACACGAACCTTAATGACTTCAGTGAAAGCTCTGGAGTCTGAAGTAGAGGAACTCAAGGGCTTGGCTGGGGCCACAGGGGACCAACGCCATACTGAGGCACTCGCAGCGAAAAAGTCCTGTTTGAACAACCTGCTGGCTGTTTCAGCTCAGGGCGCTTTGGTCAGGTCCTGCTTTCAACATGTAGCCCAGATGGATGTCCCATCACACTTTTTCTTTGGCCTGGAGGGTAAGAATGGACAGAAGCGGTTCATTCACAGCTTAAGATCTGACACTGGGCAGGGGTTGACTGACCATACTGCGATTCGTAAGTGTGCTGTCAGCTTCTACAGTAACCTGTTTAGCTGTGAGCATAGAGAGGAGCAGGCAGTGGCTCAGAGTTTTTATACCGATCTCTCTCAGGTGGACCGGCAGAGCAATGTAGAGTTGGAAGCAGCTCTTTCCTCTGATGAACTCTATGCTGCTCTGCAGAGCATGCAGAATGGGAAATCTCCTGGAATTGATGGTCTACCTGTTGACTTTTACAAATCTTTCTGGTCAGTGATGGGGGGGGGGTCTGCTGGCAGTGCTAAATGACAGTCTCGCCAGAGGGCATCTGCCATTGAGCTGCAGGCGGGCGGTTCTCACCTTGCTGCCCAAGAAAGGTGACCCACAGTCCATTACAAACTGGAGGCCTGTGTCACTGCTTTGCACTGATTAAAAGCTCCTCTCAGAGGTGTTAGGAACCAGACTGCATAAAGTGATGGGACAGGTCATTCATTGTGACCAGACCTACTGTGTACCTGGCAGGTTGGTTTCAGATAACATCGTTCTGATTCGAGACTTTTTAGAGATCAGTAGGCTGTTTGGCCTCAACGCTGGCATCATATCAATTGATCAAGAAAAAGCCTTTGGTTGTGTTGAGCATGAATATCTATGGCTCACTTTGAGGGCCTTTGGTTTTGGTCCTGGCTTTATTGGCAAACTTAAGGTTCTGCCTTGTGACATTCAGAGTGTGCTGAAAATGAATGGTGGTTTGAGTGCTCCTTTTCAAATGCAAAAGGGGGATTAAACAAGGCTGCGCCCTCTTGGGCATGTTATACTCCCTAGCATTTGAGCCATTGTTACACAAACTCAGATCTGACCTTCGGAGTATAACTATCCCAGGTTGTAGTGCACCCTTAAAACTGTCAGCCTATGCGGATGATCTAGTAATTCTGGTTAACAGTCAGCAGGATATTGACATGTTGGAGAGGGACATCGTCCAGTTTGGCTTAATATCTTCAGCCAAGTTGAACTGGATCAAAAGCGAGGCTGTCAATGTTGGGGGATGTACTGGAGAAAAAGCTCCTTTTGCCTGGGGGGTAGACTTGGGAGGTGGGGGGGGCTGAAATATTTAGGAGTGTTTCTGGGTGATCAGTCTGTTGTTCTTAAAAACTGG
>NC_079226.1:3732909-3762909 GCF_029633865.1 Lampris incognitus
TGAATATGGAGACCATATATCTTACGCTGCTGTCGGCGTCACAACGCTCGCTAGTCGGACCCTGAAAAATGAATTACTGTTTCCTCCTCTGTACAAAAGCCTGAATCATCTGGGCATGAGGGCCCAAACCAGGCGAGTCCTCTGCCTCGGTCTAATTCATCAGGACGAGTGCTCGCGGGGCGTGAGCTGGTGTCCTCCCCGCTTCCCGCTGGACCAGTGAAGGACGATGGTTCATGTTGTTTGTTGAAATAGTGTGGCTTTCGCTGTGTTGTGTAGCCATGTTGCCATAAATGTCCCTCCACCTGTAGGTATTAGCCTTACTACGTCCAACAGCCTGCAAGATGAGCTCCACCACTGCTATGGGTTTAAAGGACCATACCGCTCTTTTACCGTACTTTACATTACCCCTGACCAGTTTCCTAAGGATACCGTGATGGTTTTGTTTTTTGAACATGTTTCTCTCCCTTCCATATGGCCACTGACTAAGATTTACTCCAGTATGGTGTGAAAATCAACTATCAGAAGCTTGTTTGAGATAGATAATCCATTACAGTGAACAGTTAGTCACCTTTGTTTTTGAACCAGTCGATGTGATGGTTGCCACATAATGCAGTTGAAAACACGTTCAGAGTATTTTGATCATTTCTTTAAGTTTGCAGGTGTGGTCTTCCACCAAGTTGAATCCTTAGGAGGCTTCTCTAACGGTCAGAACTGGGTCTGACAATAACCTCGGTCACAAGTTAACGTGTCCTGAGTCAGTTCTGTCTAGGGACTTGCTTTGTGAGCGACCGCCCGTTTGACTCAGTATCACTCCGGTTCATCCAGTGACTCAACTGCTCGATTTGGATCCATTCACTTCTCTGACAGATTTAATCAGACCTGCTCAACACCCGGTGGAATCAAATACTTGGAGCGTTTAGGAATACACAGGTTTGATGAATTTGTGAGTCATTTGAACAGTTGATACTGGAGAACGATCACACAGAGTCAGGCGTGCTTAAGGATTTGTGTGTCTTCGTTGTTGTTTTCGAACGTCTGGAGTCGATACGTCACCTGGCACTCGAGTCTCCATCTTTGGGTTTGTGATGAGGTCTGTTGTAACTGAATCTATTGGTCGAAAGTCGGACACGTTTGCAAACGAGTCGATTCAACTCGCTCAGTTGAATGTCACCGTTTCTGAATGACTCGTTCGTGAATCGCACATGACTGATATGGATCTGTGAGAGCTGAGAACCGTTCTCTCATACAGAGTTCCGCTTTCCGTTCTGTGCAACGTAAACTCCAAAAGATTTCTTATGGGTCAATTTGAAATGGGCTTCGGCACTTTGTGTCAAATAAAACCAAATGTTAGCTAGCATATGACAGTAGCGACAGTGTAGATGACCAATGTAAATGTATTCTGTTCCCCCATAGATGAAATTCTCTGCTCTGTGGCACTTGGCAGGGTTCACCTTCACACCAACTGAACAACAAGTAACACTACTGGAGAGAGAGAGAGAGAGAGACAGAGAGAGAGAGAGAGAGAGAGAGACAGAGAGAGAGAGAGAGACAGAGAGACAGAGAGAGAGAGAGAGAGAGAGAGGGGGGGGGGGCTAAATGATCAAATCAGGGATACAGACATGGAGAAACAGAGTTGGATGGAGAGACTGAGATGGAGAGATGAGACAAAGGGAAAGACAGACAGACAGACGGGGAGATAAGAGTGAAGGGTTCAGACCTTATCTTGGAAAGTAAACTCTGTTGACCAACGTATGCCTTAACCTGAGGAACAGCAAACAAAGAAATGTAAATCAACTTGTTAGTAAGAACAAAACTATTTTTATTGAATTTTTTTAATCAGTAATTTTTTCCTTTTATGGTGATGAGATCTTCTACTATTTGTGTTGTGTATCGTAGGTGTGTATCATGGCTGTGTGTTAGCTGTTTTCAAACGCTATCATTAGCTTTGGCTCGACTCCAACGTAAATGAGAGGAGCTTCTAACGTCTTCTCATATTTCAACCCACCAGCTATATGGACCGTTAACTGTGCCTCTCTCTCCTTCTGTCCCTCTGTCTCTGTCTGTGTATGTGACAAATTGTCAGAGACAGTTTGTCACATACACAGATAGAGACAGACTTTACGTTTAGTTCCTTCGTCCATCTTTAAAGACTGTTTCTTTTTCATCCTGTTTGTCAGATCATCTCACCATCGTTCCTTCTGTCTGCCTGTTAGTCCGTCTATAAACACTTGACCTCCATTTCTTGGTGTTCTATCTTTTTCTGTCTTTTCTTTTCTTGTTTCTTTATTCACTCTCTCTCTTTCACTCTCTCTGTCTGTATTCATGGATCAATCGACCATCCCTCGCTCCAGCTACACCTCCGCACGTCGGGCTCCTGTCTCTCTTCTTCGCTCCCTCCCTCCATCGTGTCTCATATGCAGTCGTTCTCCTCTGTTGTAGAACTCTATGCAAACTCCTGTGTTGTCTCTGTCTTCTCCCTCCTGGCGTAAACTGGTCTTGATGGCTTTTGCAGATAAATTACTATCAGGTTCATTTGCATACTGTAAAACACTGAACACGGACCGGTAGCATCGGTCTCCTCTTATGACCAGGCCATGATTATGAGAATAGACTACTTTGGAGAAGCATGACCAGCTTGTCATGTGACATGTGGTAAAAATGAATGGGATTTTTTCCCCCTCTGGGAATCAAGCTCCCCTGATATAACGGCGCCCACTTCTCATCTCTAGGGAGGTGTTCCTTATCCGATGAGAGGGTCGAAGGACAGGATGTTGTGTTGCTGTTAAGCCCACTGAGGCACATTTGTAATTTGTGATATTGGGCTATACAAATAAAATTGATTTGATTGGATTTGATCTCAACCGTGGTCCATACTGAAGGTTTGTGGTTACAGGACTCGGACTCGGCTGCATCGACTCAGTGTTCCCACAACGAGTCGCTGTGACTAAATTCAAAACAGCGGTGAAGACACTGGCGGCACGGTGACGTGCTGTTTCTGATGCCCTCGAGTTGTTAAAAAGCCCTTTCATGAATATCTTCTATTAGCGCATGTCCTAGAACACCTGGGAATGTACAGACCAGTTTACCCAGGCATGGAAAACATCTGAGAAATAGTGCAATCGATGAAATGTTGTGGAAATGTAGATACATTTCCACAACATTTCATCGATTGCACTATTTCTCCAAGAAAAAGTCATTCGATAGGTCCTGGAAAAGGATTTCTTACACAAGATGCTGGATGTAGTTTAGTTTAAACGCTGTTTTTGACGACCAGCAGACTGTCATCTTCCAGCCGCGCCATGTTTTTACATGATCAGAAACGACGTTTGATCCCAAAGTGGACTTTCTGCAGATACTAGTGAACACATATATAAAAAGGTGTAGCTGTGTGTTTAGCTCTGTGTTAAGGTGGAAACGAGAGTTCTTTGTGCAGTTTTGTTAAGGTGGAAATGCTGTAAAGCACCAGCCGGGGAGCTCCGAACCTGCCAGCCGACGCCATGACACATTTTAAAAGGAGTTAGATTCAATTTGTCTCCTCCTTCCCCTGAACCCAGAGGTTATGTTTTCCCCGATGTAGTGTGAAGTTATTTAGAGAGCGAGAGCAAGAACGAGAGAGAGAGAGAGAGAGAAAGAGGGAGAGTTGGATAGATGACCAAACACGATGTGGATGTGCTGAAAGAGATGGAGCAAGGGATAAGAGGAGGAGAGCGTGAGCTTATGTGGAAGAAACAGATGAAAGGAAGTTCTTAAGAGAAAGAGGTCTGTGTGTGTGTCAGAGAGACAGAGAGATGGGAGGGAAAGATAAACAGTTCTTCTTTGATGGTGGGAAGCGGCAATTGAAACAGCGAATAAAGCAAGACTTTCATTGGCCAATGGGCTGTTAGTGACGCGGCAGGATGAGCCAAGCCGATTGGCTGGCAGCCTGCGAACACTTCCTGAGCCAGCAAACTGCACGCTCTGTCACCCCGGTAATCTCTCGCTCTCTCTGGCCCTCTCGCCCGTGTTCTCAACAGACCACCGGGGTCTGGTTGGAGTTCCATGACGAGCATCGTTAGCTGCAACAAGAGTAATCCGCTGTTGTCAAGAAAAAATATCGTAAAATAAATCCTAAATAAACAGAATAGAGATTGCAGGGGAAGAGATCTCGACTCGGGCGCTCCAGTAGATCACCTCTGACGAGGAGGCCCCCTGAGCAGCGTGTGGCCTCCGACGAGGAGGCCCTGAGCAGCGTGTGGCCTCCTCCTGTTTAGCATATCAAGGCCCGCTATTGCTCCTCCACGCCTCTCTCGCTCTCTCTCTCTCTCTCTCTCTCTCTCTCTCTGCACTGCATGCTGGGAGGTTGGGTGTGTGAGAGCGTGAGTGAAGGTGATGAATGTAAGATTGGCGCGGAGTTTGAATTGTTGGCTGTATTTTTTTTCCGGATTTTCCCGTTTTCTTCATTTGTCCTATGTGCACGATCTGGTAAGCTTTCTTCATACTTTTTACTGAGTATTCAGTGGTTTTGTCAGGTGGATTTCAGGTGAAATGGCATCCTCCGAAACGTCGCCTCCGTCTATCCATCGCGGGATTCGAATAGTCCTGCCAGAGCCCAGTGTGGCGGAGCAGGTTTTATTGGCTGTAGGAGAGAGTAAGTTGGACATGGCAATCTATTGTTTGCTTCCACGATGAAGCAAATGCGTGAAGGAGGAGTGTGGTGTCAGTGAGATGACTGAGAGTGGTGTAGTTATGAGGGATATCTATACTACTGTTTCCCCCATTGTCGGTTCCCTCTACCAGAATCACAGTGTCGGGTGTTCCGCCGTTTATCTCCAACGAGCTGTTGGAAAATGGGCTGCGGCGGTTTGGTAAATTCACCAGTGCTTTCCGTACTTGGTTGCCTCTGCACTGTGGCACAGACTGATTGTTCTACCTCCACTGAGAAGCCTGATTGAAGACATTCAGTGGACCATAGGGCACACTGGTCAGGGCAGCACTGGATCGAGCCCCTGCCTTATACTTGCCAGTGGAAGAAGGAGGACGGGGTCTTGTGGACATCACCTCTTGAGTGATGGCCTTTAGGCTGAAACCGCACAGAGACTGCTTTACCACTGTGGTGTGCAGTGGCTAGACACAGCCAAGCCCATCCTATGGACAGCTGGTCATCTGGGATACAGTAAGCAACTGTTTTGCTGAGGCTGGAGGAGGCAGATCTCAGAGGCCTGTTTGCCTTTCTACACCTCTGTCCTGGATCCATGGAAGATCCTGGAGACTGCCAGGGGGGCCTGCTGATCTGTGGCTGTTTGAGGAGTCACTGTTTTGCAATAGCTTCATTCAGGCCCAGACCCTGTCCTCAGCCAGTATAAGATCTTCTCTAGAGGAGGCCAGGTGTGTGAAGCTGGGACATCTGCTGACGCCCGCAGGGAACCTGCAACAATGCACCAAAATCAGACCCAGATTGTTGAAGCATAGTATTGAGGTGTGTGCGTCGCTTCTAGAGTACATGAGGACATTTATGATGTAGAACCATGAGCTGGCTTGCCGTTGGGAGGAGCATGTGGAATATAGATTTCCACAATTGACTGTCTCTCCTAATGTGGGGGAGTGGCAGGAGGTGTAGGGCCCACTCCTTTTTTTCATGACGCCAAGGCTGCATAAGTTTGAGGACCTGGGAAAAGGGCAACTTACATCCTGTGTGTGAAGTTGAGATACTTTAAGTCTCTGCAGGCCATGAAAGCATCGAGGTGGTTGGGAGTTTTTTGGCCCAGGCTCTTCCCTGAAGGGCTGTTTGGTGGTCCCTGTACAAGCTACCACTTGAAAAACGGTCAGCTGACCTCCAGTGGAGGATTGTGCATGAAGCGGTAGTCGCGAACTGACACAGAGCCCACCTGGACCCTGGTCACAGGGAGGCATGTCTTTTTTGTTCACAGTGTGAAACTGGTAATACATTTATTTGTCCGGTGTCCTAAGTTGGTGGGTGTGTTTGTCAAATCTTACTTTATTCAGACACAAAGGTAGGTCCATATTAAAGACAACAACAAAGAAATACAACTCAGGGCAAGAACACAAAAATATAGCTAAAAAACAGCAGGTCACAAGTCCACAATGATTAAAAGTTATACAGACATTTGTTCCAATGTTTCCAGAAACAAGAGGAGTACCTTGTGTCACTTTGTGTAGGCTCAGTTAACACCATTATAATTACATTCTTTGAATCAATTAATCGACACATAAATTTGTACATACATTCCTCAACACACCATGAAAAGTGGGAACATTACTAGTCACAAACATATGACTTGCACTAGTCCATCTTGGAAGCTTGAGCAAGATTGTGGATGCATCATTATACGCTACCTGCAGCTTTTTCATTTTTGCTTTGCTGTAACTGCACCACAAGTGGGCAGTGTAGAGTGGAGTACAGTAGGCCCTAAAAAGAGCAGTTGTAACCTCATCTGTACACATGTGACATTTGTGTGCCAGCATATTGGCTTGTGCATACAGTCTGCAACACTGGCGCTGCACATCATCGTCGTCGTCACTTAGATCATTGCTGATGATGTGAGCCAGATATCTTACTGTGGTCACCACATTTACTGCTTGTTCTGCCATGAAGAATGAAGGAACATGCTGCTTCTGGTCCTCCTTGGGTTTAGCAGTCATGACAACACTCTTTTCAGAGTTAAATGTGATGTCATGCTGCACACCATAACTTGAGCAGACTCTGAGCAGTTGCTGTAGGCCAGCACTAGAAGGAGACAGGAGGACCGAGTCATCAGCGTACATCAGAGGGTTAATGAGACTATCCCCCACCATACAGCCAGTCTTACACTCTTCACTTTTTGGAGAGATCATCCATATACAAGTTGAAGAGAACAGGCGACATTATCCCCCCTTGTCGGACCCCATTGGTCACTGGGAAGGGTGCAGGTATACTCTTACTCCACCTAACTTGCATGGTTTGATATGAACACCAAAAATGCAAGATCCTTATCAAATAAGAGGGGACCCCTCGCTCTGGTAGTGTAACAAATCATTTACCATGATTAACTCGGTCAGAAGCTTTTGATGCATCCAGAAAACACATAAATACTGTAGTGTTACGTTTTCTATATTTACTATCAACTTCCTTCAGCGCACATATGCACAAATCTGTGCCGTGTTTATTTTGAAAGCCAAACCGATTGTCAGTGGTTGATATGTATTGTTGAAGCCTATCCAGGAGAATTCATTCTAACACTTTGGAAAGCATGCTAGCCAGAGCAACTGGCCTGTAATGTTCTATGCTGGACTTATACGTCCACAATTATGAGGATGAGTGGATGGACGGATGGAATTGTGGACGTAACTTGATGTGTACAATGTGAACCTTGTCACCCGTGTGCTGGCAGGTGCAGGTGGAAGTGTGTGGACAGTCGTGTGCATGTGGTTGACATTTATCCATGGTAAATCTTGCAGGCATCGCCAAAAACATGCCATTGTCAACAGCACACGCCAACAAACAGGAAGCTGGTATGACCGCTGCAGCAGTAGAAACCGGAAGTCAGTGGGCTGCAGTTCTGCACAGAGTCCATTGTAGTGCTTGATAAAGGCTTTTGTAAAATCAAAATCTCTCTCTGTTTCTCTCTTTGTCTCTGTTTCTTTGTCTCTGTCTCTGTCTCTGTTTCTCTCTGTATCTCCCTTGTTGGTTTTCTCTCACTCGCCCCCTCCCTAAGTCTGCTCCTCAGCTCCCCCCTCCTTCCTATAAAACTTCCTCTTTTTCTGTCTTCCAGCATCACTCCACCTCTAACTGTGTGTCTGTCTTTGTGCCTCTCTTGTACCGCTTTCTCTCTGTCTCTGTGTCTCTGTCTTTGTGTCTGTGTCTCTGTCTGTGGGTCTGTGTGTCTCCATGTCTCCATGTCTCCATGTCTCCGTGTCTCTGTGTCTCTGTCTGTGGGTCTGTGTGTCTGTCTCTGTATCTGTGTGTCTCCCTGTCTCTCCGTCTCCGTGTCTCCATGTCTCCATGTCTCCGTGTCTCCGTGTCTCTGTGTCTCTGTCTGTGGGTCTGTGTGTCTGTCTCTGTATCTGTGTGTCTCCCTGTCTCTCCGTCTCCGTGTCTCCATGTCTCCATGTCTCCGTGTCTCCGTGTCTCTGTGTCTCTGTCTGTGGGTCTGTGGGTCTGTCTCTGTGTCTCTGTCTGTGGGTCTGTGTGTCTCCCTGTCTCTCCGTCTCCGTGTCTCCATGTCTCCGTGTCTCCGTGTCTCTGTGTCTCTGTCTGTGGGTCTGTGTGTCTGTCTCTGTATCTGTGTGTCTCCCTGTCTCTCCGTCTCCGTGTCTCCATGTCTCCATGTCTCCATGTCTCCGTGTCTCTGTGTCTCCGTGTCTCCGTGTCTCTGTGTCTCCGTGTCTCCGTGTCTCTGTGTCTCTGTGTCTCTGTCTGTGGGTCTGTGTGTCTCCCTGTCTCTCCGTCTCCATGTCTCCGTGTCTCCATCTCTCCGTTTCTCCGTGTCTCCGTGTCTCCATGTCTCCGTGTCTCCATGTCTCTGTGTCTCTGTCTCTCTGTCTCTTAAAAATGCATTTCTATTGCCATGGTACTGTCTACATAATTGGTAATTAATATGGACAATGAATAAAAAAGACAGATGAAAACAGCAGTCTAGTAAAACAACATAATTGATAGAAATGATGAACGGTAGCAGTCACATTAAAATAGATATGTAATATTAAATCACATCACACCACACGGTGCAATTATAATTATTAATTCTTATTAATTCTGTTCTGATCCCTTTTTATGCTGTGTGTGTGTGTGTGTGTGTTGGTCTCACTTCCTGTCTGGGTACCAAGTTATTTTACTCCCTCATTCGCTCTCCGTCTCTCCCTTTATACGTAGCTCTCTCTCTCTCCATGGCCTCCGTGTTGTCTCTTCTCTGTGTCTGTGTTGTCACTTTCATTCTCTCCTCCACCCTTTGATTCTCTACCTCCCTTCACCCTTCACCCCGCTCTCTCTCTCTCTCTCTCTCTCTCTCTCTCTCTCTCTCTCTCTCTCTCTCTCTCTCTCTCTCTCTCTCTTCCCCTCTCGCTGCCGGGCCTGGCGGTCTTGCCTCAGTTCGACATGGTGAAATTACGCTGCATCATCTGTCATGCACCAAAAATGTTTGCCCGGCAATTGTTACCAAAAAAAAGAAGAAGAAGAAAAAAACCCAACAAAACAGAGTTAGCAACATGGAGAAAGAGGCAGAAATAGAGAGAGGGACGGTGGAAAAAATTTATATGGAGAGCGAGAGAGAGAGAGAGAGCGAGAGACGGAGCGAGCGAGAGAGAGAGAGAGCGAGAGACGGAGCGAGCGAGAGAGAGAGAGAACAAGAGAGAGAGCGAGAGAGAGAGCGAGAGAGAGAGCGAGCGAGAGACGGAGCGAGAGAGAGAGAGCGAGAGAGAGAGAGCGAGAGACAGAGCGAGAGAGAGAGCGAGAGAGAGAGCGAGCGAGAGACGGAGCGAGAGAGAGAGAGAGCGAGAGAGAGAGAGCGAGAGACAGAGCGAGAGAGAGAGAGAGAGCGAGCGAGAGAGAGAACAAGAGAGGGAGAGAGAGAACGAGAGAGAGGGAGAGAGAGAGAGAGAGAGAGAGAGAGAGAGAGAGAGAGAGAGAGAGAGAGAGAGAGAGAGAGACCTCGGCATCTTTCAGCACGGCTGCACCAGAGATCGATTGCTTTGCGGAGCTCCTGACAGGTGTAATTGTAAGGGCGTCATCTGTTCTTGTTTGCACAAAATACATTTTTTTCTTTTTCATTTTTTCTTTATTCTTTCTTTCTTTCTTTTTTTAAAGCCCAACTGTAGAGACGTCGCGCACGGCGTCACCGGCTAATCTTTCTGCCATCATCCCATTCTTGCGCTTGCCACTGGACAAATCCCCTGTTATTTGAACAGATGGTCGGAAATCCATTCTGGTGATAAGTTGCCTCTAGTTAGCATTTAGATTACCTGCAAAAATGGAACAATTTACTACTCTGCCTCCGAGCATCACTTCCTTCCTTGCTCCCTTCCCTCCTCCTCCATCCCACCTTACTCCCTCATCTCCATCTCTCCATCACCCCCCCCCCCACCCACACACACACACACACACACACACACACCGATCTCCTGGATGTGATTTGACTCAGTTTGTAAAGGAATGACAGCAAACTTGATGAGTGTGTTAAAGAATTAGAGGAGAGGAATGTGGTGTAAAGGGGGGGTGAAGGAGGGGGGGCGTGACGGAGGAGGAGGTAATAGATTTTGACTGGAGCCCACGGAGCCGCAGCCAACATCAAAGAGGAACTGCCAACCAACAGCAAATACCACCTGTCTCTCTCTCTCTCTCTCTCTCTCTCTCTCTCTCTCTCTCTCTCTCTCTCTCTCTCTTTCTCCATCTCCATCTCTCTCTCTCTCTCTCTCTCTCTCTCCCCCTCTCTCTCTCTCTCTCTCTCTCTCTCTCTCTCTCTCTCTCTCTCTCTCTCGGAGTAGCAGCATGTAGCTGTGGTGTGAGTGAATTTCTACACTTTCTCCGTTTTGCGGTTTTGTATGTGTGTGTTTCCGTGTTTAGTGTGTTGTGTTTAGGTTGTGGTGGTTCCGTGTGGGTCACTTTTGTAGTGCGGTTGGCAGCTCTTGTCAGTAGCTGTGCAGAGCTGGAGAAGCTGACATGCCAGCATGCGGTTAAAATACTACCGAGTGTCGGCTGTTGGGTGGAGGAGGTCAGTGTTGGGTGGAGAAGGTCAGCTATGCTGTTGGGTGGAGGAGGTCAGTGTTGGGTGGAGGAGGCCAGCTAGGCTGTTGGAGAGGTTGTAGGCTTTGCCAGTGTAAAGTCTGCCTCTCACATGAACAAAGCTGTTGTCCCTTTCCTAGACGACGTGGTCAAAGCTGAGAAGGTTGCTGAAAACGGTGTTGTGGTTCGTGACACATTCACCCCTGTTCTCCTGCTGGTGAACCCCGCAAAATACACCATGGTTTCAAACGCACGTCCTTTTACTAAAAATGAAGTGTTGGTCAAAGAGCTGTTGCGCTTCGGGCAGCTGGTGTCTCCCATTAAACTGGTTCTGCTGGGGTCCGAGTCGCCAAAGCTAAGACGCGTTGTGTGTCACAGAAGACAGGTCTTGATGGTCCTCGGGGACAGCACAGGTGATCTGGACTTGACTTTCACCTTCAACGTTGACGGTTTCAGTTACGTGTTTGTGAGTTCTGAAACTATGAAATGCTTCGGTTGCGGTGCCAGAAGGACATTTGGTTCGGCCTTGCCCTGAGGCCGGACAGCGGGCCAGCTCGAGCCCGCCGGAGGCACCGCGGCCTGCAGCCGAGCCCGACTCGCCCGGTGTGCAGCAGTCTGCAGGGAAAGCAGAGGAGACAGAGGCAGACACGCAGGACAGGGAGCAGGTTGGGGAACAGGATCAAGCTGAGAGTGGAAATAAAGTGGATCAAGAAGGAAATGCCCCGACCAGAGAGAAAACAGAAAAAAGCAAAGAGGCCGAGGAAAGGAAATGTAACGAAAAGAAAGAAAGAACGCTGCAGTCAGAGTGGAAAGTGTGGTCAGTGATGAAGTGATGGGGGAAAACATGTCTACGGAGGAGAAGGGTCTAATAAATGAATCTAGCAAAAGGAAAATGTCTGACAAAGAGCAGAGCAGTGCTCAGGCTCAGGCTCAGGAAGTGTTGGAGGATTCTTCTGACGAGGAAGTGAGTGGACACTGTCACAAGAGGATGAAGTCATGTCTTATCCTCCGGAGGAAATACTAAAGACACTTCTAACATACATTAAAGGGCAAACAGCAGTTAAACTGAAAAGGTTTTCCCTGATTTGAGAGTTTTTGTCAGGTCTGTGAGGAAGGAAGAGAGGGGGCTTTCAGTGAACAAGAGATTTGTCAACTCAAGAAAATTGCGACAAAAGTCAAAGCACATCTAATTAAAGATGATTAAGTAAGAAATGATTCTTCACATATTGTTTGTATGTGTTGTCGTGTTGTTTTATGCCAACTTATATGCCGCCACCTTCTATAAAGAGCTATTTAAAAGTGAATATGTGGAGGATTTGGAGTTGGCTGGAGGTTTTATGCTGGGCTACCTCGGGTGGATGCTGATGCTGATACAGTGGTGGATGCAGAGCTGTCTCTGAATGAACTGTATAGTGCTCTCATGAGTGTGGGAAATGGAAAAGCACCTAGCATTGATGGACTGCCTGTGAATTTTTTAAATTGTTTTGTCCAGTGGTTGGTTAAGATCTGTTGGAGGTGCTTCATGACAGTTTGTTTAAAGGACAGGTACCACTGAGTTGTAGGAAGGCAGTTTTAAGTTTTAGCCTCTAGACTTGAGAGGTGATAAGTAAGGTAATTCATGTTGACCAGACTTACTGTGTGCCCGACAGGTTAATAAGTGATAATATCACTCTAATTGGGCATGTTTTGTAAATCTCTGGCTCATTGGGTATAGATATCTTTCTCATTTCCTTATACCAGGAAAAGCCTTTTGACTGGGTTGAACACAAGTATCCGTGGCAGATGCTAAATGCTTTTGGGTTCAGCCGAGGTTTCATAGCAAAGATCCAGGGACTGTACCTTGAAATTGTGAGAATACAAAAAAATAATGGTGGTTTGGCTGCACCTTTTAATGTACAGAGGGGAGTACGTCTGGGATGCTCTCTTTCTGGGATGATATATTCCCTCTCCATTGAGCCTTTTCTTCACAAACTCAGAAAATAACTCTCAGATGTTCTTTTCCAGACTGCTTGAGCTGTAAAAATTATGGCATACGCAGATGATGTTATGGTAATAATTAACAAACAAAGATATTGGCAATTTAGAGGGGAATGTAGATCTTTTTAATAAAATTTCCTCTGCTAAGCTTAACCGGAAAAAGGCCGCTAGATAATTTAATTCTACCAAGAGGGCTTGCGTGGAAAAAAGGGGCAATTAAGTATTTGGGAGTGTTTTTGGGTGAAGAATCTCTGCTAGAAAAGAACTGGGAGAATGATTTAGAAAAAATAGAAGGCTGGCTTAAAAAGGGAAAATGGCTCTTGCCAAGCATGTCTTACAGAGAGAGGACACTTGTAATTAAAAATCTAGTGTCTTCTTCATTATGGCGCAGATTAGCTTGTGTGGATCCCCCTCACACTTGCTTTCACGAATTCAAGCTGTTTTGGTTGATTTCGTTTGGAATGAATTGCATTGGATTCCTTGGGCTGTTCTTTTCTTCCAAAGGAGGAAGGAGGACAAGGACATATACATTTGGCCAGTAGAGGTGCGGCTTTCTGCCTTCACTTTATCCAGAGGCTGCTGTTTGCCCCTAAAGACTAAGTGTGGAGACCACTGGCACACACAGTTTTGCAGCAATTTACTGGTCTGGGACTGCATGACTCACTGTTTCTCTTGGATCTCTAACATTCGTGACTTTGCCACCTTTCTACGGTGGAGTTTCCACAGTGTGGAAAGTGATGGTGAAATAGAGGAAAGTGCAAAGTGACTCCTTATACTGATTGTTGAGGGAGCCTGTGGTGCATGGAGGATGTAGGGACACCGCTGCTGGGCAGGATAAGCAGTTACAGAAGTGTTCTGCAGAACAGGGATTCTAACCCTTGGATCAGTAGTGAACACTGCTGGACCTGACTTGGACAGTGGAGCTGCTCTAGCAGCTGTTCTGGGAGTGCAATCTGAAGATCATCAGCAAACTGCTTGAACACATTCATGTCCAGTCAGATGCTGTCTTACTGGACACGAATGCTTCCTGTTGAAAGAATATGGTAATGGTTTCATAGTGCCTTGTATAGATGATCCTCTTCTTTGTTTAGGTATTCATCCCAGTTTTGATGAATGTGCTGGTTCTTTTTTAGATGAGAAAAGTTGTGCTTTCCTAAATGTAGAAGAGGTAAAAGGTAAAACTTTATATGGAATAATGGTGTAGTGAATAAACAAGGGTAAACTACGCAATTGTGTCAACACACCTTGGTGAGGTGATGTGTGCTTGGGAGATGATGTCACACCGGCTTGGGGGGGGGGGTTATTCAAACCACCGCTGACAAAGAAGGTTGCTGACTTACAGTAGAGAGTTTGACATGGGGTGGCAGCAGTTAATGCTTTTCTTACTGTTATTAGTCAAGGTGTGAGTGACAAATGTCTTTTTTGTCCTTACAAAGAAACTATTTTCCACTGTTACCCGGAGTGTGTGCATCTGATACCACTGTTCATGTTGTTGGAGAGTTTATCCAGAAAGGCAGGGGAGGTTTTCTCCCAGCACACGTTCATTCTTGCATTTAAATACAAACAGTCTGAAAAAGGCAAATCTCAACTCCTGAATTTATCTTGGGACAAGCAGAAATGGCTATTTATGTAAGCAGAAAGAGGAAGATGGACAGCTCAGTAGACACTGGTGTAAAATTGTTGTTTGCTAGGATGGTGAAAGCCAGGATGATGATTGAATTTAATTACTACAGAGAAAATAAGGCTGTAGATCAGTTCAGCGTTATCTGGGCTCATGGTGGTGTTGTGCTCTTTCAAAGAAAACCAACTTATTTTTTTCTGTGGAGTTGATGTGATTTATTTATTTATGAGTATTTACATATTTGTGTCTTGAACATGGTTGACTTTTTTGTAAATGGCTTTTTGAATGATTGATGAAGTAAAATTTACTTTTAAAAATCTAATCTCAATCTCTCTCTCTCTGTCGCGCTCTCTCTGTCTGCATGCTGTGACTCGGTATGTGAGTGAGTGTTTTTGGTGAGAGCGA
This sequence comes from Lampris incognitus, assembly GCF_029633865.1. Taxonomy (NCBI): domain Eukaryota; kingdom Metazoa; phylum Chordata; class Actinopteri; order Lampriformes; family Lampridae; genus Lampris; species Lampris incognitus. The sequence goes on from NC_079226.1 coordinate 3,747,606, forward strand.
CCCTGTGTTAGTAAATTTGATTTAGTTTTATATTTTCATTGTAGCTTTTTTTTGTCTTTAGCGCTGATGTTTTCAGATTGAGTTCATTATTTGTGGTCTGCGATTGCTGTAGTTTGTGTGTTTGTCGTAGTTTGTTATCGGTGTGAGAAGGATGGCATCCTCAGACATGCCTTCCATCTCTATCTGACATGGAATGTGGGTTCAGCGTGAGAGCGAGACCGTGTGGGATATGTCAACCTGTCCTATGCCTCCAGGATGAACAGAGGTGTGATTGTTTTCCTGAAAGAGAAGCATTTTGTCCTGCGTTAATAGCGAGCAGCATCTCTATGAATGGCATCTATCTGCAGGTTTCCCTGCTCTCCGTGGCCTCCACCTGGATGACCATCTCCGGTATTCCCCCGTTTATTCCTAACAAGATATTTGAGCAGGAGCTGCAGCACCTTGGGAAGCTGGTGGGTAGTGTTAGGACTGTGGGCTTCGGCTGTAAGAGTGATAAGCTGAAACATGTGGAGCACAAGCAGATTGCTTGTCCTCACGGTCTGGCCGATGGACGCCTGGAGCCGGGGACTGGGCTGGCTAAGGAGCACACTTACACTGGTGCGCCACTGGAGGAGGAGTCAGCAGATACTGTTGCTCTGCGGGGGAGGGCAGCACCCTGCTGACTGAGCCTGAGGCAGGAGAGGGATACAGTGGGCAGGAAGACAATCGGGCGGGGAACAGCGAGCTGATTCAGGGACAGAGACAGTAATCGACGGCAGCTCGGCTGTCCGGAGTAGCTCAGCAGAATAAAGGAAAGGCGCAGAGGAAGCATCAGCAGCAGGAGAAAGCAGCGGGAAAGGGCTGGCAGGAGAACCTGAGCAAAGTCAGGCTGGTGGTGTTAAGGTGAGAGGGGGGAGATCCATGTGTTATGGATTGTGTTGCTGGTGAGGATAAGGAGGAGAAAATGGAGTATGACACGGACTCTGACTATCTCTCTGTTTCAGACTAAGTCAGACAGTGGGGATCTGTATATGCCAGAGGAAATTAATGTTTTTCTAGAAGAAACCTTTTGGAAAATCTGTGGAAGTATCATACTATGTTCCAAATGCAGGACAATTTAATAAAAGCTTGTTGACTTTCCAGAAAGTAGTTTGTGTTGATTTTTTTAGATGGAAAACAAAGTTTTCAATTGGAGAACACATAACAGATCTCGAAGGTGCTTAAGACGAATAAAGGAAAATGTTCAAAAAGGTAAGACTTCATAAGTAAGGTCATGATGAGTGTGTTGCAATGGGCGATCTTCCTCGTACTGGTTCCTCTGTTTATATCATGTCTCGCTCTCAGTCTTTTATGCACAAGGTGAGGGTCAGCTCTTTGAATATTAATGGTGCAAGGGAGTGACAGAAGAGGGCAGTCACTTCAGAAATGTTCACACAGAAAAGATTAGAGATATTTTTATTCATTTATTTATTTTGCAGGAAACTCACAGCGACAAAGAGAAGGAGATATGGGATCAATTTCTCTGACAGTGTAGCCTTTCTCTTTTCTCCAGGGCTTGATGTTGAAATCATCTCCACCACAGAGGTAGTGACGGGCAGGTCTTTAGTGGTCAGAGCAAATATACAGGACGCGTCTTACTCATACAGGCTGGCCATCTTTCATAAAATAAAGGTTTTCTTAGAACGGTGTGATCAGAATGAATGTGTAGTGATGGGGGGAGATTGGATTTGCATGACAAATTTTACATTAGACAGAACAGGACAGGAAGCTCAGCTACAGTCATCTACCAGTTTATCACAGGTGATTTCAGAGTCCAGGGTGTCTCCCCACCTGCCGCCCAATGACTGTAGGGATAGGCTCCAGCATCCCACGGCCCTGAGAGTTGGATAAGCGGCTCGGATAATGGATGGATGGATGTAGTGGATATATGGAGGGTCGACCATCCCCGGGTTAGGCAGTACAGATGGGTTCAGGTGTTGCATGGGAATGTGAGTGCAGCCAGCCTGGACCGGGTTTACATGTCACATAGGTTTAGCAACAGGTCATTGAAGTCACATTCACCCAGTAGGTTGCATTGACCATCACTGAGTCACTGTAGACTTTCATATGTCACCAGTCACCAAATGCCGCTCATACTGGCACTTTGATGTAGAGCTGCTTCAGGACAGTGATCGCTCTCAGAAACTTGAGACCTTCTGAGGAATCTGGAGAGAAAGGAAAAGCGACTTTGAGTACCCGATTCAGTGATGGGAAGTGGGCAAGGCACATATACGAGTTTTCTGTCAACAGCATACAAGTCATTCATTGTACAGTGAGAGTCAGAAGAGTCATTCAGGATTTAAAAAGACACCAGGAATTTGGAAAACAGTCTGTTCACTCACAACAGCACAGAAAGTCACGGGCGTCAACAACAGAAACAGGAAGTAGGTTCATTTTTACAATTTATTTGCCGTTCCCAAAAATGGTGTTTCAAGAAACCTTTTGTGTCATCTTTTGTCATTTCATCATTTGTATGTGTATTTTTAAAAGCAATTTATTTTGCATACTTTCATATAATTGCAAACTTTTGTATCAAATGAAAAAAATCATACTACTAAACTAAATAAACTAAACTGAATAAAAGTTTGGTTAGAAACCACACAAAATCTCTGTTTCTGTCTCCCCTTCAGGAACGTCTCAGGTCTCAGTCCAGTAAACCAGTGGTGACGGGGATTAGTTTACAGTAAAACTCATTTTGGCTTGGTATTGTCCAGGTAGTTATTGGATGGCGATATATATATATATATATATATATATATATATATATATATATATATATATATATATATATATCAACTCAGAGGTGTGTGTGTGTGTGTGTGTGTGTGTGTGTGTGTGTGTGTGTGTGTGTGTGTGTGTGTGTCTTCTTACCTCTCCCCCTTCCTCTTCTTCTTCTCTGGTGTAAATTATTTCACTCCTGTCCCAGAACCGTGATAGCAGCTGATTTACATAACCCAGTTAGAGGAGTCAAATGGCGCTGTCAGATTTGCTATGGTAGCACAGGGGTGTGCAGCCCGGACGCTCGCCCAATTAGGGTGGACTTTTACATCGCAGATTTACGAGGAGGTGTAACGTACCTTACCTCCCCTCATAGATACATCTGCCCCTCCTGTGTGTGTGTGTGTGTGTGTGTGTGTGTGTGTGTGTGTGTGTGTGTGTGTGTGTGTGTGGTGGAGGACAGGTGGCAGAGGATGAGGATGTGCACGTCCTTGATAGAGAGGAATGCTAGTTTGTTTTGTATTGTAACATTGTTACAGTGTTACAGTGTAACAGTTTCATGTAGCAGAGGCTTTTATCCACAGCGATGTACATCTAAGAGTTAATACAACACACAAGGACCCAGTCGGGACGCGACCACGCAAGTTAGTGCCAAACAGCCAGGTTCAAGTCCGATAGGACGTATAGGCGTCAACAGGCAGTGCACAAAGGCCCTGCATAGGGTGCATATGGAGCGAATTTATGTTTTTAATTAACGCCATCAGGTGTGGAGGTGTTGGAGAAAGAGCTGGGTCTTTAGCTTCTTCTTAAAGATGGAGAGGGACTCGAGTTTGGTAACTCGTTCCACCACCGGGGAACTACAGAAGAGAGGAGTCTGGCTCGTGACTTGGGGCCCTGTTGTGGCGGAAGTGCCAGGCGCCTTTCATTGGCAGAGCATGGTGAGCGGGACTGAGTGTAGACCTGAATGAGGGAGTTCAGGGGGGCGGGAGCCGTTTTAGTTGCTGTTTTGTAAGCGAGCACCAAGGTTTTGAATGTGATGCAGGCAGCAACTGGGAGCCAGCGGAGGGATATGAACAGTGGAGGGATACGAACAGTGGAGGGATACGAACAGCGGAGGGATACGAACAGCGGAGGGATACGAACAGCGGAGGGATACGAACAGCGGAGGGATACGAACAGCGGAGGGATACGAACAGCGGAGGGATACGAACAGTGGAGGGATATGAACAGCGGAGGGATACGAACAGCGGAGGGATACGAACAGCGGAGGGATACGAACAGCGGAGGGATATGAACAGCGGAGGGATACGAACAGCGGAGGGATATGAACAGTGGAGGGATACGAACAGCGGAGGGATACGAACAGTGGAGGGATATGAACAGCGGAGGGATACGAACAGCGGAGGGATATGAACAGTGGAGGGATACGAACAGCGGAGGGATACAAACAGTGGAGGGATATGTGCTGTTCTGGGTTGGTTGAAGACCAGATGCACCACCGCGTTCTGGATCATTAGTAGGGAGATGCAGGAAGACCTGCCAGTAAACTGACAGCAGCAGCAGGGGTGGTGGGCTGGCGGGGCCACCAGGGCCTTCTCTGCCGGCCCTGCAAAACCAAAATCAACATTTGTTTTCCATAGTTCGTCTGAAGTGTGCCTGAAGTGTGCCTGAAGTGTGCCTGAAGTGTGCCTGAATTCATTTACGCGTTATCTCGCGGGGCTGAGCAGGGATTTGCTACGTCATCTCAACGCGTCACAGCTCTTCGGACCAGCACTCGTTTGTATTTTTAGCCTTTCGTTGAAGCTGCAAGCTGATTACAGCTTTGAGTGACGGTATCATCAGCCAATCAAATGTTGGTGTGCGGTGACCGGACGCCCCAGGGCCCGCGGTCGCCGGTGCGAGCCCCGGTGTCCTCATTACCTTTGAGCTTGAGCCTTTGGCGGGTTGTGAGTGAACTAAACACAATGGTCACCACATTCACACCTACTGGTGATCTTGTTGTCGATCTACTTTCTCTTTTTTGCGACTCTGGCGGGATTGTCTGCATTTTTTTACCACATGTCCTCCCAAACGGACTGGATTGCTGGGGGAGGCTTCTGCGAGCCTCTAGCGAGGTGGAGCTTCAGCTTCAGCTCCAGGTGGGTGTGCACATTGCTGTTATATTCTGGAATGAAGGCGGTGCCCTGCTGATGCGGTGGCCATACTTTGTTGACTTTGTTTCAGTTGCACAAGCGACTGGTGAATTGTACATCCGCTGTGGAAACGTGTTTGTTACGGCCGCCAGGGGGCGTGTGAGTGTGTGTGTCCTTGGCTCATCTGGCAAACTATTGGACGCATCAGCCTAAACCGTCTTGTGCAGCGATGACTGTGTGATGGAGAAGCTGTCGTGGTTGCGGTGATTAAAAACACGTTGGTCGGTTCCCACTATCGCCGCTCCCTCTCTTCCTTCGCTCTTGAGCTCGCTCGACCAACGCCGCGCTCTCTCGCTGTGCGCATGCGCGCAGTTGGTTGGGCTCGGGCAGCGCCGGGGTCCATGACGTGTGTGGGTGTGAGTGCTGACAGTAAACCACGTCGCTCGTCATAATCCCTGCTGATCTCAGCGCAGAGGACTAGGTGGAGCAGCCGAGCAGAGCTCGCGTTACTCGCCTCGCCGCCATCTTGTTCTTTAGTTGACCCCATGAGGGGGGTTAGACGCGGAAGTGCCCTAGACGCCAATCTTAAAACCGCACTGGAGCAATATAGTTCAGGAGTAGGATTAATCACAACCCTGTGGTGGTGTAGCAGGCCGGCCTGGCCGGGGCGTTTCCCCGCCTGCCCCGGTGGCTGCTGGGGGAGGCTGCAGCATGCACCGCCACCCTGACAGCAGGGTGACGGTGGTGGGTGGGTGTTTTGAACTGAAGGCTCAGACCCTTTAGTCGACTGGTTAACGTAGTCGCTCGTGGTGAGACCCGGGTTCGCGTCCCGGCTGCGGCGGTTCCCCTGAACTCACTACAGTGGGTTTTAAAATGAAGCTTGACGAAGTGGCAAGGCGTCCATAAATAAGACTGTAGCCCACTCCATGTGGTGCTGCTGGTGGTGTCCGCAAGCGTGAAGACCACAGGGACCGGACTGTCTGTCTGCTGGACTGCCTGTCTGCTGGACTGCCTGTCTGCTGGACTGTCTGTCTGCCGGACTGTCTGCCGGACTTTGGGTTTCATCTGACATGAAACAGAAGGTCTGAGAACGGATGGCCCTGCCTGACCTATGATGTCACCAGATCACTGTCTCTCTCTGTGTTGGAAAACACACACACACACACACACACACACACACACACACACACACACACACACACACACTCACTTACCAAACATTCTTCTCAGCTCTCGTGGACACAAACACAACAGACACAAACACAGACGCACACAGCAATCACCATTCCCTCACAGACACACATCCATCACTTTCCATACAAATAGCCAGCACCACACACACACTTGGCAACTTATCATACTTCCTGTTTCCCCACGTACCCACAATCCTTCAGCCTCACACAACAGGAAATTAAACAAGCAGCGCGCGGGGCCCTGTGTTCGTCAGCTCGTGCTTGGTGCCGGTCTCTATCGCTAATGAAAATCAGCGCGCTAGTGGGACACAGCTGCCGATAGAGGAGAAGCCCCGCCCACAAAACTCCCAGCAGCCCACCGGCGGCAGCCATGGCGCTGATTCTCCCCGAGTTAGGACTGATCGATACAAATCACACACACACGCACACACTGGCAACACACATACATACAGACACACACTGGCAACACACACACACACACACACACACACACACACTGGCAACATACACACACACACATACTGGCAACACACACATACACACACACACACACACACACTGGCAACACACATACATACAGACACACACTGGCAACACACACACACATACACACACACACACACACTGGCAACACACATACATACAGACACACACTGGCAACACACACACACACACACACTGGCAACACACACACTGGCAACACACACATACACACACACGCGTGCACACACTCAAACTGGCAACACTCACACACACATGCACACTTGCAACACACACTGGTAACATACACACATACACACTGGCAACACACACACATACATACACAGACATACTCTTTCTCACACACACACACACTGGCAACACACACACCAAAATGCAACCTGCAGAAGTAAATAAGAGCGTGAACACTGACTGTTTGTTGGGCACCCATACATACAAATGAACAGTGCAGTTTTAAAAGACACATACATCTGCACATGTTCATGCACCCATGCTGAGGATTTGACACGTAACAGATGTGACACGTGACAAATTTAACACATGTAAAAGATTTGATACATGTAACAAATGACACGTAACGGATTCGATACATGTAACCGATTTGATACATGTAACCGATTTGACACGTAACAGATGAGATACATGTAACAGATTTGACACATGTAACAGATTAGATACATGTAACAGATTTGACACGTGTAACAGATTTGATACACGTAACCGATTTGACACGTAACAGATTAGACACATTTAACATATTTGACACATGTAACAGATTTGATACACGTAACCGATTTGACACGTAACAGATTAGATACATGTAACGATTTGACACGTGTAACAGATTTGACACGTAACATATTTGATACACGTAACAGATTAGACACATTTAACATATGTGACACATGTAACAGATTAGATACTTGTAACGATTTGACACGTGTAACAGATTTGACACATGTAACAGATTTGATACACATAACAGATTAGACACATTTAACATATGTGACACATGTAACAGATTTGATACACGTAACAGATTAGACACATTTAACATATTTGACACATGTAACAGATTTGATACACGTAACAGATTTGACACATTTAACATATGTGACACATGTAACAGATTTGATACACGTAACAGATTTGACATTTGAAATTTGGCATTTCTGAGAAGTTCCAGTCTGGTTTCAAATCACATCAGAGCACTGAAACAGCCGTTTAAAGAGTTTTTCATGATCTTCTTTTAACTGTGGGCTCTGGGAACTCTGCTGTTTTGGTGCTTTTGGACCTGACTGCTGCCTTCGACATGGTTGACCATAATATTCTTTTATCACATCTTGAGCTGTGTGTAGCCATTAAAGGTACTGCCCTGGAATGGTTCAAGTCTTACCTGTCAAATAGAAGCTTTTCGGTCCATATAGACCAATTCTCTTCATTTGCAGCCCCACTTAACTGTGGAGTCCCTCAAGGCTCAATTTTTGGCCCCATTCTCTTCTCATTGTATATGCTGCCCTTGGGGTCCATTTTTAGAAAACATAAGTCTTTTCATTGTTTTGCTGATGATTTGCAAATCTATCTGCCTATAAAAACAAACGGCAGAGATTCTACACAGGCTTTGCTGAGTTGTTTAAAGGATGTCAAAACATGGATGGAGTTAAACTTCCTGAAACTAAATCAAAATAAGACAGAAATTTTTGTATATGTACAACCTGATCTTCTGGATGGTTATGACGGCGCTCTTGGCCCTTTAGCTTCCTACAGTCACTCTTCTGTTAGGAATCTTGGTGTGATGTTTGACAGCTCTTTTAACTTTGATAAACAAATAAGATCAGTAGTTAAAACAAGTTTTTTTCAGTTACGACTTCTGGGAAAAGTAAAGGCCTATCTCCCTCCAAATGATCTTGAAAGAGTAATTCATGCGTTTATTACCTCTCGTTTGGATTATTGTAAGTCATTGTATGTTGGTGTAGCTCAGTCGTTGCTTCGTCGCCTGCAGCTTGTACAAAATGCAGCTGCTCGCCTTCTTACAGGAAAGAAATGATGTGATCACATAACGCCTGTACCGGCCTCCCTTCATTGGCTTCCTGTCTGTTTTAGGGTCCAGTTTAAGATTTAATACTTGTTTTTAAGCCTTTAAATGGGCTGGCAACATCTTATTTATCTGAGCTAATACATCATCATACACCAGTCAGAGCACTCAGGTCAGCAAACCAGATGCTCCTACATGTTCCCAGATGCAGGCTTAAGAATAGGGGCGACAGAGCCTCTGCAGTGGCTGCTGCCCCTGATCTCTGGAACAATCTACCAGTACACATCAGATCTGCTCAGACCCGAGAGACTTTTAAATCTTTGTTAAAGACCTACATCTTCTCGCTGGCCCTCAATTCAAGTTGAGCTAGACACCGTGATTTTATTTTGCCAATATACTTTTACTCTTATGTTTTATTGTTTATATTTTATATTCTTCATATATGTCATTTATTTTATATTGTATTTTAAGCTTGTGCAGCACTTTGGTTCAACTGTGGTTGTTTGAAATATGCTATATAAATAAACTTGACTCGACTTGACTTGATACATGTAACAAATCTGATGCATGAAACAGATTTGATACATGTAACAGATTTGGTAAATGTAACAGATTTGACACATTTAAATTGAAAAGAAATCTCCCTGTAAATGTGGTTTGTGTAAACGCTAGGGAAGCCTGTCACTCAGTAACACTACCTTCCTGAAGTTTCCTGTAGCTCACTAAGAGTCTGGATGCAGCACACAAATACACTCACACATGTGGATGTTCACACAAACACACACCCACACAGACACACTCTTACTTCAGCAATTCACTTACAAAGATGGATGTCTAATTGTCGTACAAATAAAGATGAATACATCCAGACACACACTGTACTGCATGTTCTCTCTCTCTCTCTCTCTCTCTCTCTCTCTCTCTCTCTCTCTCTCTCTCTCTCTCTCTCTCTCTCTCTCTCTCTCTCTCTCTCTCTCTCTCTCTCTCTCCTGCTCTCTCTCTCAATTCAATTTTTCTATTCAATTCCAAGAGCTTTATTAGCTTGAGAGTTAAAAAAAAACTGGCTGTCTCTCACACTCTCTCTCTCTCTGTCTCGCTATGTCTCTCGCCTCTCTCTCTCTCTCTCTCTCTCTCTCTCTCTCTCTCTCTCTCTCTCTCTCTCTCTCTCTCTCTCTCTCTCTCTCTCGCTTCGCTTTCTCTCTCTCTCTGTCTCATGCTGTTGCTTCCTCCTCTCTTATTATTTCAGCCAGTAGTTGGAGTTCGGCATTCAGATGAAGTCATAGAGCTCTGTGTGTGTGTGTGTGTGTGTGTGTGTGTGTGTGTGTGTGTGTGTGTGTGTGTGTGTGTGTGTGTGTGTGTGTGTGTGTTGGAGATGGAGCAAATTGTAAGACACAGTGGCAGAGATAATGCAGAGGGAGTGAGAGCCGGATAACCCTTCATGACTCTGTTGTTGTGTGTATTCCATAAGTGTGCATTAGTTGTATGTATTAATGTTGGGCAGTGTGGCATGGTATCTGCTCATGGTGCAGCATGGGAACACAGAGCCAGCATGTTGCACCACCAGCTGACACCGCCCAGCTGGTTGCAGAATGATGACATGATAGAAAGAATGATGGAGAAACGAAGAGGTTGCTACAGAAACAGGAGGGAGTTGAGAATTTTAAACCTTTTGCTGCAAGCAATTAAACCCCAGATAGATTATAATTTCATAACTTGCCAATAAACTGAATGCAGAGTTCCACATAGTAGACCAGTCTATGGATATCCGGTTTCCAGCGCTTCTCCAGCGTTCCACAGACACGTTAACTTTTTTCTCAGAATATTTTCAGTGAGTTTGTTATTTGAGGCAGAGTAAGTTCAGGAAAGGCTTTCATACTGACCTGATGTTAGCGTAGCTGATATTAGCTTAGCTGATGTTAGCGTAGCTGATGTTAGCTTAGCTAACCAATTGTATCCTTAGCTCCCCAATTGTACTTGGCCAATTACTCCACTCTTCCGAGCTGTCCCGGTCTCTGCTCCACCCCCTCTGCCGATCCAGGGAAGGCTGCAGACTACCACATGCCTCGTCCGATACACGTGGAGTCACCAGCCGCTTCTTTTCACCTGACAGTGAGGAGTTTCACCAGGGGGGTGCAGCGCATGGGAGGATCACGCTATTCTCCCCAGTTCCCCCTTCCACCCGAACAGGCGCCCCGACAGACCAGAGGAGACGCTAGTGCAGCGACCAGGACACATACCCAAGTCCAGCTTATCCCCTGCAGACACGGCCAATTGTGTCTGTAGGGACGTCTGACCAAGCCGGAAGTAACACGGGGATTCGAACCAGCGATCCCCGTGTTGGTAGGGAATAGAATAGACCAGTACAGTACCCGGATGCCCCATTATTTTATTTGTTTACCTTTTGTGGGGCAACAGATTTGCCACGCTTCTAACAGACTTGTGCTATCTGTCCTGAACTTGCCCACCCTCTAAACCCCTCTCACCTCTAAACCCCTCTCACCTCTAAACCCCTCTCACCTGTCAACCCCTCTCACCTGTCAACCCCTCTCACCTCTAAACCCCTCTCACCTGTCAACCCCTCTCACCTGTAAACCCCTCTCATCTCTAAACCCCTCTCACCTGTAAACCCCTCTCACCTGTCAACCCCTCTCATCTCTAAACCCCTCTCACCTGTAAACCCCTCTCACCTGTCAACCCCTCTCACCTCTAAACCCCTCTCACCTCTAAACCCCTCTCACCTGTCAACCCCTCTCACCTGTCAACCCCTCTCACCTCTAAACCCCTCTCACCTGTCAACCCCTCTCACCTGTAAACCCCTCTCACCTCTAAACCCCTCTCATCTCTAAACCCCTCTCACCTCTAAACCCCTCTCACCTGTCAACCCCTCTCACCTGTAAACCCCTCTCACCTCTAAACCCCTCTCACCTGTCAACCCCTCTCACCTGTAAACCCCTCTCACCTCTAAACCCCTCTCATCTCTAAACCCCTCTCATCTCTAAACCCCTCTCACCTCTAAACCCCTCTCACCTCTAAACCCCTCTCACCTGTCAACCCCTCTCACCTGTCAACCCCTCTCAACTGTAGACCCCTCTCACCTCTAAACCCCTCTCACCTCTAAACCCCTCTCACCTGTCACCTCTCACCTGTCAACCCCTCTCACCTCTAAACCCCTCTCACCTCTAAACCCCTCTCACCTGTGAACCCCTCTCACCTGTAAACCCCTCTCACCTCTAAACCCCTCTCATCTCTAAACCCCTCTCACCTGTAAACCCCTCTCATCTCTAAACCCCTCTCACCTGTAAACCCCTCTCATCTCTAAACCCCTCTCACCTGTCAACCCCTCTCACCTCTAAACCCCTCTCACCTCTAAACCCCTCTCACCTGTAAACCCCTCTCACCTCTAAACCCCTCTCACCTGTAAAGCCCTCTCACCTCTAAACCCCTCTCACCTGTAAACCCCTCTCACCTGTAAACCCCTCTCACCTCTAAACCCCTCTCACCTCTAAACCCCTCTCACCTCTAAATCCCTTCTCACCTCTAAACCCCTCTCACCTGTAAACCCCTCTCACCTGTAAACCCCTCTCACCTGTAAAGCCCTCTCACCTGTAAACCCCTCTCACCTCTAAATCCCTTCTCACCTGTAAACCCCTCTCACCTGTAAACCCCTCTCATCTCTAAACCCCTCTCACCTCTAAACCCCTCTGATCTCTAAACCCCTCTCATCTCTAAACCCCTCTCACCTGTGAACCCCTCTCACCTGTAAACCCCTCTCACCTCTAAACCCCTCTCATCTCTAAACCCCTCTCACCTGTAAACCCCTCTCATCTCTAAACCCCTCTCACCTGTAAACCCCTCTCATCTCTAAACCCCTCTCACCTGTCAACCCCTCTCATCTCTAAACCCCTCTCACCTCTAAACCCCTCTCACCTCTAAACCCCTCTCACCTGTAAAGCCCTCTCAACTCTAAACCCCTCTCACCTGTAAACCCCTCTCACCTGTAAACCCCTCTCACCTCTAAATCCCTTCTCACCTCTAAACCCCTCTCACCTCTAAACCCCTCTCACCTCTAAACCCCTCTCACCTCTAAATCCCTTCTCACCTCTAAACCCCTCTCATCTGTAAACCCCTCTCACCTGTAAACCCCTCTCACCTGTAAAGCCCTCTCACCTGTAAACCCCTCTCACCTCTAAATCCCTTCTCACCTGTAAACCCCTCTCACCTGTAAACCCCTCTCATCTCTAAACCCCTCTCACCTGTAAACCCCTCTGATCTCTAAACCCCTCTCATCTCTAAACCCCTCTCACCTCTAAACCCCTCTCACCTCTAAACCCATCTCATCTCTAAACCCCTCTCACCTGTAAACCCCTCTCACCTCTAAATCCCTCTCATCTCTAAACCCCTCTCACCTGTAAACCCCTCTCACCTGTAAAGCCCTCTCACCTGTAAACCCCTCTCACCTCTAAATCCCTTCTCACCTGTAAACCCCTCTCACCTGTAAACCCCTCTCATCTCTAAACCCCTCTCACCTCTAAACCCCTCTCACCTGTAAACCCCTCTGATCTCTAAACCCCTCTCATCTCTAAACCCCTCTCACCTGTAAACCCCTCTCACCTCTAAACCCTTCTCACCTCTAAACCCCTCTCACCTGTAAACCCCTCTCATCTCTAAACCCCTCTCACCTGTAAACCCCTCTCACCTGTAAACCCCTCTCACCTGTCAACCCCTCTCACCTGTAAACCCCTCTCACCTCTAAACCCCTCTCATCTCTAAACCCCTCTCATCTCTAAACCCCTCTCACCTCTAAACCCCTCTCACCTCTAAACCCCTCTCACCTGTCAACCCCTCTCACCTGTCAACCCCTCTCAACTGTAGACCCCTCTCACCTCTAAACCCCTCTCACCTCTAAACCCCTCTCACCTGTCAACCCCTCTCACCTCTAAACCCCTCTCACCTGTCAACCCCTCTCACCTCTAAACCCCTCTCACCTCTAAACCCCTCTCACCTGTAAACCCCTCTCACCTGTAAACCCCTCTCATCTCTAAACCCCTCTCACCTGTAAACCCCTCTCATCTCTAAACCCCTCTCACCTGTAAACCCCTCTCATCTCTAAACCCCTCTCACCTGTCAACCCCTCTCATCTCTAAACCCCTCTCACCTCTAAACCCCTCTCACCTCTAAACCCCTCTCACCTGTAAAGCCCTCTCAACTCTAAACCCCTCTCACCTGTAAACCCCTCTCACCTGTAAACCCCTCTCACCTCTAAACCCCTCTCACCTCTAAACCCCTCTCACCTCTAAATCCCTTCTCACCTCTAAACCCCTCTCATCTGTAAACCCCTCTCACCTGTAAACCCCTCTCACCTGTAAAGCCCTCTCACCTGTAAACCCCTCTCACCTCTAAATCCCTTCTCACCTGTAAACCCCTCTCACCTGTAAACCCCTCTCATCTCTAAACCCCTCTCACCTGTAAACCCCTCTGATCTCTAAACCCCTCTCATCTCTAAACCCCTCTCACCTGTAAACCCCTCTCACCTCTAAACCCCTCTCACCTCTAAACCCCTCTCATCTCTAAACCCCTCTCACCTGTAAACCCCTCTCACCTCTAAATCCCTCTCATCTCTAAACCCCTCTCACCTCTAAACCCCTCTCATCTCTAAACCCCTCTCACCTCTAAACCCCTCTCACCTCTAAACCTCTCTCACCTGTAAACCCCTCTCACCTGTAAACCCCTCTCACCTGTAAACCCCTCTCACCTCTAAACCCCTCTCACCTCTAAACCCCTCTCATCTCTAAACCCCTCTCACCTCTAAATCCCTTCTCACTTCTAAACCCCTCTCACCTGTAAAGCCCTCTCACCTCTAAACCCCTCTCACCTGTAAACCCCTCTCACCTCTAAATCTCTTCTCACCTCTAAACCCCTCTCACCTGTCAACCCCTCTCAACTGTAGACCCCTCTCACCCCTAAACCCCTCTCACCTCTAAACCCCTCTCACCTGTCAACCCCTCTCACCTCTAAACCCCTCTCACCTGTCAACCCCTCTCACCTCTAAACCCCTCTCACCTCTAAATCCCTCTCATCTCTAAACCCCTCTCACCTCTAAACCCCTCTCACCTCTAAACTCCTCTCATCTCTAAACCCCTCTCACCTGTAAACCCCTCTCATCTCTAAACCCCTCTCACCTGTAAACCCCTCTCATCTCTAAACCCCTCTCACCTGTCAACCCCTCTCATCTCTAAACCCCTCTCACCTCTAAACCCCTCTCACCTCTAAACCCCTCTCACCTGTAAAGCCCTCTCACCTCTAAACCCCTCTCACCTGTAAACCCCTCTCACCTCTAAACCCCTCTCACCTCTAAACCCCTCTCACCTCTAAACCCCTCTCATCTCTAAACCCCTCTCACCTCTAAACCCCTCTCACCTCTAAACCTCTCTCACCTGTAAACCCCTCTCACCTGTAAACCCCTCTCACCTGTAAACCCCTCTCATCTCTAAACCCCTCTCACCTGTCAACCCCTCTCATCTCTAAACCCCTCTCACCTGTAAACCCCTCTCACCTCTAAACCCCTCTCACCTGTAAAGCCCTCTCACCTCTAAACCCCTCTCACCTGTAAACCCCTCTCACCTCTAAACCCCTCTCACCTCTAAACCCCTCTCACCTCTAAACCCCTCTCATCTCTAAACCCCTCTCACCTCTAAACCCCTCTCACC
>NC_079226.1:3767909-3772909 GCF_029633865.1 Lampris incognitus
TTTTAGCCTTGCAGGTTACATCTTTTTGCCAGGCACAAAAGGCTTCCCGTTTCTGGGAGATGAGCTGTTCTATCTCTATGTCATTCTCATCAAACCAGTCCTGGTGTTTTCTGGACTTGTACCCAAGCGTGGTTTTGCAGGAGTCGAGAATGGTGGATTTGAGCTGGCTCCAGTGCTTCTCAATGTCAGAGAAGCGGTTCAAAGACCAAATGAAGACCACACTGAAAAGATGCCAGATCAACCCCTCTTCTTTGGAGGAACTTGCATCCTGCCGCACCATCTGGTGCTCTAGTATATGGAAAACCAGCGTACACAACACCATGTAGCAAAGCGTGTGAAGAGGCATGCTCGCAAAGCAACCCCCCCGCCCCCCCTCCTCCAGCACCACTTTTACATGCCCGGTCTGCAGCCGCAACTGTGCATCCAGGATCGGACTATTCAGCCACCAAAGGACTCACAAACAGGAGAGGATGGTCCTCATCAGACACGATGGACAACCAGCAACATGGCAGCACAGAGGAAGTACTGCACACAGCCAGCAGGCCCCGCCCCTGTGCCAGGTTTGCGTATTGCAGCTTTAATATAATGACAGAACCGCCCAGCTGGTCGGGGGGGGGGGTCTGCATCATATCGATCAACACTATTCAGTAAGCCATGCTGATATTTACTTGTCATTAGATAAGGGAGAATATTACACCAGGCGCTTTAATGCAGTTGGGCTCCGGAGGTCCGGAAGGTGTTGTCCGTGCTGTGTATCTGGTCTCTCTGAGATGGGTGTTTGGAAATGTCTCCATTCTTATTTTGGCACAAATGACCTTGACTGTTGTTTACCGGATCAAGGACTGACACTTTAAGACGCCACGCTGTTTTTCTTCTGTGGGTTAGTCCTTTATGTGTAATGAAATTCACACATATACTAACGGTGTGATTAGCATATATATTGTATTGAGACAATATAGCAACGTGTTCTCGCTCTATCTCCTCTTCTCCTCCTCCTCCCTCTTCTTTTTTCTTTGCTTTTTGTTGTCCACCTTTCACTTGCTCTCTCGCTCTCTCGCTCTCTCCTTCTCCCTCTTCTTTTTTTGTTGTCCACCTCTCTTGCTCTCTCTCTCTTACTCTCGCTCTCTATCTCCGATTCTCTCTTTCTCCCCCTTCTCTTTTCTTTGCTTTTTGTTGTTCACCTCTCTCTCTGTCGCTCGCTCTCTCTCAGATTGAACTTCAGCTCCTTTTTCTGCCATTTTCATCCATGCAGGCGAATGCCCAAACTCCATGTAGAAATGAATCCCCTATAACAAGGCAGTGTTTCTTTTCTTTTCTTTTTTCTTTCTTTGCGTTTTTTTCTTTTAGAATTGAGAGGTCCGTTTTGGCTTCTTTCATGATGTGTGACCTCCACCATCATGTCGCTGAAGCTCGTCTTCAGAACAGCAGCAGAACGAGTTCCACTTCCCACGTCAGCCACACTACAAGCAGGAAACAGCAAAGCATGTCAAAGGTCAGGGCCACCGCGCACTCCGAGAAAAGAAGTTTTTCCCCCTTTTTCTCCCCAGTTGTACTTGGCCAATTACCCCACTCTTCCGAGCCGTCCCGGTCTCTGCTCCACCCCCTCTGCTGATCCGGGGAGGGCTGCAGACTACCACATGCCTCCTCCCATACATGTGGAGTCACCAGCCACTTCTTCTCACCTGACAGTGAGGAGTTTCACCAGGGGGACGTAGCGCGTGGGAGGATCACGCTATTCCTCCCAGTTCCCCCTCCTCCCTGAAACAGGCGCCCCGACCGACCAGAGGAGGCGCTAGTGCAGCGACCAGGACACATACCCACATCCGGCTTCCCACCCACAGACACGGCCAATTGTGTTTTTAGGGACGCCCGACCGAGCCAAAGGTAACATGGGGATTCGAACCGACGATCCCCGTGTTGGTAGGCAACGGAATAGACCGCTATGCCAGTGTTTCCCAACCCAGTCCTCAAGGACCCCCTATCCTGCAGATTGTCTTTGCAACCCTGAATAGGTACCTGTTTGTAGTTAATCAACCAATCAGCAATGAATTATGTCAGATTTTGCACACCTCGCATAATTAAGCGCTGTGAGCTGATTGGTTGAGTCAGTACAAGCAGGGCTACCTATGCAGGGTTACACTGGAATTCTGCAGGATAGGGGGTCCTTAAGGACTGGGTCGGTAACACTGCGCTACGCTACCCGGACGCCAAGAGAACATGAGTTTAGTCTTCTGTTTTCCACTTGACGCTATTGGCTGTCATTCCAGAATAGGCTATTGATCCTTTTCAGAAAGGGTTCGCCTGAAGAGAGGGATGGATTAGTTCAACGTAAGACAATGAATCAGCTTTTCTTCTTCTTCTTCTTCTTCTTCTTCTTCTTCTTGTGTTTTATTCTCAGACGCTGATGTGAACCAGTGGTTTGGTCTGTAAATGTGTTTGCTGGCGTCGTACTTGACAAAGTAACAGCGTTCTGCTGAAACAGGGGGAGCAAGAAAACATGAAAATGGAAATGAAGGAAAAAAATTGACGAATTTGGAATTCTGCGTGCAGTCATGCCGCTCGAGAGGGGAGTGTGTGTGTGTCTGTGTGTGTGTGTGTGTGTGTGTGTGTGTGTGTGTGTGTGTGTGTGTGTAGAGTTGTTACAGATGAATAGAAGATTTGTCTTGTTTCACTTGGTCCAATACCCCCCCTCCTCCTCCCCGCTGTCTTTCGCTCTTTCCCTGTCTCCCAAAAAGAGGAACAAACCCCGTCAGACAGAGTGGGACATGATATGAGAGTGGGACATGATATGAGACATGATATGAGAGTGGGACATGATATGAACCTGATATGAGTGGGACATGATATGAGACATGGTATGAGCGGGACATGATATGAGACATGATATGAGAGTGGGACATGATATGAGACATGATATGAGCGGGACATGATATGAGACATGATATGAGAGTGGGACATGATATGAGACATGATATGAGAGTGGGACATGATATGAGAGTGGGATATGAGACATGATAGGAGCGGGACATGATATGAGATGATATGAGAGTGGGACATGATATGAGAGTGGAACATGATGTGGGACATGATATGAGACATGATAGGAGCGGGACATGATATGAGAGTGGGGCATGATGTGGGACATGATATGAGACATGATAGGAGCGAGACATGATATGAGAGTGGGACATGATGTGGGACATGATATGAGACATGATAGGAGCGGGACATGATATGAGAGTGGGACATGATATGAGAGTGGGACATAATGTGGGACATGATATGAGACATGATAGGAGCGGGACATGATGTCGGACATGATATGAGAGTGGGACATGATATGAGAGTGGGACATGATGTGGGACAAGATATGAGACATGATAGGCGCAGGACATGATATGAGACATGATATGAGAGTGGGATATGATGTGGGACATGATATGAGACATGATAGGAGCGGGACATGATATGAGACATGATATGAGAGTGGGACATGATAGGAGTGGGACATGATGTGGGACATGATATGAGAGTGGGACATGATATGAGAGTGGGACATGATGTGGGACATGATTGGAGCGGGACATGATATGAGAGTGGGACATGATGTGGGACAAGATATGAGACATGATAGGAGCGGGACATGATATGAGACAGGATATGAGAGTGGGACATGATATGAGAGTGGGACATAATGTGGGACATGATATGAGACATGATATGAGAGTGGGACATGATATGAGACATGATAGGAGCGGGACATGATGTGGGACATGATATGAGAGTGGGACATGATGTGGGACATGATATGAGACATGATTGGAGCGGGACATGATATGAGAGTGGGGCATGATGTGGGACAAGATATGAGACATGATAGGAGCGGGACATGATATGAGAGTGGGACATAATGTGGGACATGATATGAGACATGATAGGAGTGGGACATGATGTGGGACAAGATATGAGACATGATAGGAGCGGGACATGCCACACTGCTGCCACACTGACGCACAATGATGACTACAATCCCTTTGCTAATACATGTCTGTCTGTCTGTCTGTCTGTCTGTCTGTCTGTTTGCGACTGTCTTGTCTTGTTTGTATTGTTTGTTATGACATTAGGTGTTGTGTATCACATGTTATTAATACTTTGGCAACATGAGAATGCTGTCATGCCAATAAAGCACGTTTGAATTTGAATTTGAGAGAGACAGACAGACAGGCAGACAGAGAGACAGACAGGCAGGCAGACAGGCAGAGAGACAGACAGGCAGAGAGACAGACAGGCAGGCAGTCAGACAGACAGAGAGACAGGCAGACAGAGAGACAGACAGGCAGACAGAAAGACAGGCAGTCAGACAGACAGAGAGACAGGCAGACAGAGAGACAGACAGGCAGGCAGGCAGGCAGGCAGGCTGACAGACACAACTTACTCACTCCCACACACACACACACACACACACACACACGACACACACACACACACACACACAAAACTCCCACACACACACACAAAACTCCCACACACACACACACGCGCACACACATACACACATACACACACAACTTCCTCACTCCCACACACACACACATTCACACCCACAACTTCCTCACTCCCACCCACACACACATACACACACAAGTTCCTCACTCCCACCCACCCACCCACACACACACACACACACACACACACACACACGACTTCCTCACTCCCACACACACACACAACTTCCTCACTCCCACTCCCACACACACACACACACACACACACACAACTTCCTCACTCCCACACACACATACACACAACTTCCTCACTCCCACCCACACACACACACACGCACGCACACACACACACAACTTCCTCACTCACACACACACACAGACAACTTCCTCACTCACACACACACACACACACACACACACACACAACTTCCTCACACACACACACACACACACACACACACAACTTCCTCACAAACACACACACGCACAACTTCC
>NC_079226.1:3777997-3795497 GCF_029633865.1 Lampris incognitus
TTGGGTATGTGTGGTTAGTTTGGGTATGTGTGTTAGTTTGGGTATGTGTGTTAGTTTGGGTATGTGTTGGGTTGGATATGTGTGTTAGTTTGGATATGTGTGTTGGGTTGGATATGTGTGAGTTGGATTGTTGGGTGGATATGTGTGTTAGTTTGGATATGTGTGTTAGTTTGGGTATGTGTGGTTAGTTTGGGATATGTGTGTTAGTTTGGGTATGTGTGTTAGTTTGGGTATGTGTGTTGGGTTGGATATGTGTGTTAGTTTGGATATGTGTGTTGGGTTGGATAGGTGTGTTGGTTGGATATGTGTGTTAGTTTGGATATGTGTGTTGGGTTGGATATGTGTGTTAGTTTGGATATGTGTGTTAGTTGTGGGTATGTGTGTTAGTTTGGGTATGTGTGTTGAGGTTTTGGTATGTGTGTTGGGTTGGATATGTGTGTTTGGTTTGGGATATGTGTGTTAGTTTGGATATGTGTGTTGAGTTTGGATTAGTGTGTGTTGGGTTGGATATGTGTGTTAGTTTGGGTATGTGTGTTGGTTGGCTATGTGTGTTAGTTTGGATATGTGTGTTAGTTTGGGTATGTGTGTTAGTTGGGTATGTGTGTTGGGTTGGATATGTGTGTTGGGTTGGATATGTGTGTTGGGTTGGTATGTGTGTTAGTTTGGGTATGTGTGTTAGTTTGGGTATGTGTGTTAGTTTGGGTATGTGTGTTAGTTTGAGTATGTGTGTTAGTTTGAGTATGTGTGTTAGTTTGAGTATGTGTGTTAGTTTGGAGTATGTGTGTTAGTTTGGGTATGTGTGTTAGTTTGGATATGTGTGTTAGTTTGGATATGTGTGTTAGTTTGAGTATGTGTGTTAGTTTGGGTATGGTGTGTTAGTTTGGATATGTGTGTTGGGTTGGATATGTGTGTTAGTTGGGGTATATGTGTTAGTTTGGATATGTGTGTTGGGTTGGATATGTGTGTTAGTTTGAGTATGTGTGTTAGTTTGGGTATGTGTGTTGGGTTGGATATGTGTGTTGGGTTGGATATGTGTGTTGGGTTGGATATGTGTGTTAGGTTGGTATGTGTGTTGGGTTGGATATGTGTGTTAGTTTGAGGTATGTGTGTCTAGTTTTGATATGTGTGTTGGGTTGGATATGTGTGTTAGTTTGAGTATGTGTGTTGGGTAGGATATGTGTGTTGGGTTGGATCATGTGTGTTAGTTTGAGTATGTGTGTTCTTGTAGTTTTTGGGGGGGTGTTTGTGTGTGTGTCGTTGTACTGCTGTGGGGGAAACGGCATTTCGTTTCATTTCATGTACACAAGTGCATGAAGTCAGATGACAACGTGCTGCTGATTCCTGGTCAGTTCACACCAACAGCAGTTGGACAGCTCAGGACAACAGCAGTTGGACAGCTCAGGACAACAGCAGTTGGACAGCTCAGGACAAGCCGTCAGACATACGTGTTGGTTTTGGAAATATTTGATCTCAATTTTTAATCTTTACCAGAAACTAATTTCTTATTGAAGATGTCGTTAATTGATGGACTGACTGACTGTGTTGATGTAGGGATAGAAGGAAGAAAGACACCAGAGGAGGGAGGTGAAGGTGGGAGAAGGAGGCAGCCAGAAGAGAGAGATATAGACAAAGAGAGACATGAAAATACAGAAGAGAACAGAGAGACGTGTGTGTGTATATATCTCACAATGGCTGGCTTAATTGAATAAGGGGCATGAACTCTCCTCCCATTCGTCCAATCAGAGTAGGGGGATGACTGCTGCTGATTGGCTGAGGGTTGAAGGGCAAAGATACTCCCCCAGGCTCTCCTCAACCTGCACCCTACTCTCACTACAGATCACAATGTCATCCGCAAACATCATTGTCCACGGAGACTCTGCCTGATCTCGTCCGTCAACCTGTCCATCACCACTGCAAACAAGAAAGGACTCAGAGCCGATCCTTGATGTAGTCCCACCTCCACCTGAACCCATCTGTCATTCCTACTGCACACCTCACCACTGTCACACCTCCCTCATACATATCCTGCAACACTCCTACATACTTCTCTGCCACTCCCAACTTCCTCATACAATACCACACCTCCTCTCTCGGCACCCTATCGTATGCTTTCTCTCAAATCCACAAAGACCCAATGGTAACTCCTCCTGACCTTCTCTAAACTCCTCCATCAACATTCTCAAAGCAAACATCACATCTGGAGGTGCTCTTTCCTGGCATGAAACCATTACTGCTGCTCGCTGATCGTCCCTCTCCTCTTAACCTAGCTTCTATTACTCTTTCATCACCACCTCTCCTCTTAACCTAGCTCTATTACTCTTTCTCCCCTCTTAACCTAGCTTCTATTACTCTTTCTCCCTCTTAACCTAGCTTCTATTACTCTTTCATCACCACCTCTCCTCTTAACCTAGCTTCTATTACTCTTTCTCCCCTCTTAACCTAGCTTCTATTACTCTTTCTCCCCTCTAACCTAGCTTCTATGTAACTAGCTTTCTTCCCCTCGTAACCTAGCTTCTATTACTCTTTCATCACCACCTCTCCTCTTAACCCTAGCTTCATATTACTCTTTCTCTCTCCTCTTAGACCTAGCTTCTATTACTCTTTGGTCTCACTCTTACCTCTAGCCTAGCTCTATTTACTCTTTCATCACCACCTCTCCTCTTAACCTAGCTTATGTTACTCTTTCATCTTCACCTCTCCTCTTCTCCTAGCTAGCTGTTACTCTTTCTCACCTCTTAACCTAGCTTCTGTTACTCTTTCGTCACACCTCTCCTCTTAACCTAGCTTCTATGTTACTCTTTCATCACCACCTAACCTAGCTCTATTACTCTCTTCTTAACCTAGCTCTTCCTCTTACACCTCTCCTCTTACCTAGCTTCTGTTACTCTTTCATCACCACCTCTCCTCTTAACTAGCTTATGTTACTCTTTCATCTTCACCTCTCCTCTTCACCTAGCTTCTGTTACCTTCATCATCACCTCTCCTCTTAACCTAGCTTATGTGACTCTCTTTCATCATCACCTCTCCTCTTAACCTAGCTTATGTTACTCTTTCATCACCACTCTCTTCTTAACCTAGCTTATGTTACTCTTTACATCATCACAACTCTCCTCTTAACCTAGCTTCTGTACTCTTTCATCTACCAGCTCTCTTACTAGCTTACCAGCTCTTACTCTTTCGATCACCGACCTCTCTCGTTAGACCTCAGCAAGATAGACTCATCAACAGACACACACCTCAAACAACTAATCGATAATACTATCACACACTCACACTACAAAACCATCTATAACCTACTATTACTCTCATCACCTCTCCTCTACGGTTACTATTACGGAGTGGTCGATGCTAAAACACAACATAGATACTAACAGGCAACTAACTACTCAGATCAACCACCACACACCCCTCTCCTCTTACCCGAGCTTCTATTACTCTTTCACACCACCTCTCCTCTTAACCTAGCTTCTGTTACTCTTTCATCACCACCTCTCCTCTTAACCGAGCTTCTATTACTCTTTCATCACCACCTCTCCTCTTAACCTAGCTTCTGTTACTCTTTCATCATCACAACTCCTCTTAACCTAGCTTATGTTACTCTTTCATCATCACAACTCCTCTTAACCTAGCTTATGTTACTCTTTCATCACCACCTCTCCTCTTAACCGAGCTTCTATTACTCTTCATCACCACCTCTCCTCTTAACCTAGCTTCTGTTACTCTTTCATCACCACCTCTCCTCTTTACCTAGCTTCTGTTACTCTTTCATCACCACCTCTCCTCTTAACCTAGCTTCTGTTACTCTTTCATCACCACCTCTCCTCTTAACCTAGCTTCTATTACTCTTTCATCATCACCTCTCCTCTTAACCTAGCTTCTATTACTCTTTCATTATCACAACTCCTCTTAACCTAGCTTCTATTACTCTTTCATCACCACCTCTCCTCTTAACCTAGCTTCTGTTACTCTTTCATCATCACAACTCTTCTTAACCTAGCTTATGTTACTTTTTCATCATCACAACTCCTCTTAACCTAGCTTCTGTTACTCTTTCATCACCACCTCTCCTCTTAACCGAGCTTCTATTACTCTTTCATCACCACCTCTCCTTCTTAACCTAGCTTCTATTACTCTTTCATCACCACCTCTCCTCTTAACCTAGCTTATGTTACTCTTTCATCATCAGCTCTCCTCTTAACCTAGCTTCTATTACTCTTTCATCATCACCTCTCCTCTTAACCTAGCTTCTATTACTCTTTCATCATCACCTCTCCTCTTAACCTAGCTTCTATTACTCTTTCATCAGCACCTCTCCTCTTAACCTAGCTTCTGTTACTCTTTCGTCACCACCTCTCCTCTTAACCTAGCTTCTGTTACTCTTTTCATCACCACCTCTCCTCTTAACCTAGCTTCTGTTACTCTTTGCCTTATCTTCATGCTGTGGCTGATCAACTTTATACCTCTGTAGCTGCTGCAGTTCTGCACATCACCCTTATTCAGTATGCTTGCCCGAAGTAAACGAACAAGTCAATTTAAAATACACCATTATTTTTGACAACGCAAGAGGGCGCCACACAAGTGACACGTGGTCTATCATCCCCCCCCCTCCTTCTGATCTGCCTACGATCGCAGCATTACAGCGGTAGTGACATAGAATGGCTAGCTAGCTTTCTGTTTTGCTTCATGTCAAGAGCACCTGACGATGGCAGAAGTAAAAAAAGGAAAGAATTGGAGTAATTAGCTGGGTACAGCTGGGGAGAAGGTGGTGGGGGGGGGGCAAACCTCTAAAAAAAAGTGCAAGTGCCAGGCACAACTCATCTGAAACGGCGTCCTGTAGCCCGAGCTGCTGAGGAACGACCATAATCCCTCCACAGCAGTCAGCTGCAACCTCACCAAACGCCCTGCCGCAGCGGAGACGAGGCGGCTACAGACCACCAGTTGGCTACAGACCACCGGTTGGCTACAGACCACCGGTTGGCTATAGACCACCAGTTGGCTACAGACCACCAGTTGGCTACAGACCATCAGTTGGCTACAGACCACCGGTTGGCTACAGACCACCGGTTGGCTACAGACCATCAGTTGGCTACAGACCACCGGTTGGCTACAGACCATCAGTTGGCTACAGACCACCGGTTGGCTACAGACCACCGGTTGGCTACAGACCACCAGTTGGCTACAGACCACCAGTTGGCTACAGACCATCAGTTGGCTACAGACCACCAGTTGGCTGTAGACCACCAGTTGGCTACATACCACCAGTTTGCTGGTGAATTTCATTGTGAACGATATTAGATCTTTAGCTGCGGTACGTGGGGAAGGCTTCATAGAATCTGACTGCGATGTCCCGTCATA
Organism: Lampris incognitus; assembly: GCF_029633865.1. Classification (NCBI taxonomy): domain Eukaryota; kingdom Metazoa; phylum Chordata; class Actinopteri; order Lampriformes; family Lampridae; genus Lampris; species Lampris incognitus. Next base: position 3,783,353 of record NC_079226.1, read on the forward strand.
CGACACGCTGTGGAATACAGCCAGGATCGAAAAGCAAAACCTGACTGAGCAGGACTGTGACTGTGAGCAGGACTACAGGCTCTATCAGGGGTGGCAACCATGTGCCATGGAGAGCCATGTGTCTGCAGGTTTTCATTCCAGCCGGACTCCGCCACCAGGTGATTTAACTGATTAGCAACTCTTCAACCAAAGAGGAAGACTGTATCAGTGAAATCAGCTGGTGTGGAGTCGGGCTGGGACGAAAACCTGCGGACACGTGGCTCTCCATGGCACGTGGTTAGCCACCGCTGGGCTACATCTTGCCCGAGTCCCCCCCCCCCTTTTTCGCACTGTAAATGGGAGTTGCAGCGCTGTTGTTGTTTCTACTGGTTTCTGTTCTGTGTTGTTTCTACTGGTTTCTGTACTGTGTTGTTTCTGCTGGTTTCTGTACTGTGTTGTTTCTACTGGTTTCTGTTCTGTGTTGTTTCTGCTGGTTCTGTACTGTGTTGTTTCTACTGGTTTCTGTTCTGTGTTGTTTCTACTGGTTTCTGTTCTGTGTTGTTTCTGCTGGTTTCTGTACTGTGTTGTTTCTGCTGGTTTCGGTACTGTGTTGTTTCTACTGGTTTCTGTTCTGTGTTGTTTCTACTGGTTTCTGTTCTGTGTTTCTACTGGTTTCGGTTCTGTGTTTCTACTGGTTTCGGTTCTGTGTTGTTTCTACTGGTTTCTGTACTGTGTTGTTTCTACTGGTTTCGGTTCTGTGTTGTTTCTACTGGTTTCGGTTCTGTGTTTCTGCTGGTTTCGGTTCTGTGTTGTTTCTGCTGGGTTCGGTTCTGTGTAGGTGACGTGTATGAGCTGTCTGTGGTCAGCATGTACGTTACGTTTTGCTAATGCAGACTGCCACTTGTTGCAACGCGGTCCCTTCTCCCGTGGTTTCATTCATGACGTCATCAGTGGTTAGTCAAGGTCGACGCGACTTCCATCACGCAGCTCTCGTGCAACCCTTCGTACACAGCAGTACACGTGGCCATGAGTCCGCGCGGGCACACGGCACAACACCGTGGACTCGGTGCTGCGGTTGAGCTCGTTGGTAGCGGTGATGAAGAGGGTCCGTGTGTGCCGGGCCGAACCGCTGCCGGGCCGAACCGCTGCACCTCCTCCTGGGGCACTTTCACCTCTGGCGGGTGTATTGTCGATGGACTGACTTCTCAGACCAGTCCACCAGACGGATCACAGCAATGTCTGCCAACCCCCTCCCCCTTTCTCCTCTCTCGCCGTCTCTCGCTCTCTCCCCCCCTTTCTCCTCTCTCTCTGTCTCACTCTCTCTCCCCCTTTCTCCTCTCTCTCTTTGTCTCTCGCTCTCTCCCCCTTTCTCCTCTCTCTCCTTTCTCCTCTCTCTCTGTCTCTCGCTCTCTCTCCCCCTTTCTCCTCTCTCTCTGTCTCTCGCTCTCTCTCCCCCTTTCTCCTCTCTCTCTGTCTCTCACTCTCTCTCCCCCTTTCTCCTCTCTCTCTGTCTCTCGCTCTCTCTCCCCCTTTCTCCTCTCTCTCCGTCTCTCGCTCTCTCTCCCCCTTTCTCCTCTCTCTCTGTCTCTCGCTCTCTCTCCCCCTTTCTCCTCTCTCGCCGTCTCTCGCTCTCTCTCCCCCTCTCTCTTCCAAGTGCAACAGTTTTGTTCTCGCTCCCTGCTTTTCTTCTTTTCTTTGTCTTTCCTCTTAATCTCTCTCTCTTGGATTCTCTCTCTCTGCAGCTCTTGGTGTCTTTGAGCATCAAATCTCCCTCTCTATATCTCTGCCTCTTTGTGTCCTCTTTTACTCTCTCTCTCTCTCTGAGCTCTAAAGCTCTCTCTCTCTCTGAGCTCTAAAGCTCTCTCTCTCTCTGAGCTCTAAAGCTCTCTCTCTCTCTCTCTCTCTCTCTCTGAGCTCTAAAGCTCTGGTGTATCCCTCTTTCTCTCTTTCTACCCCTTCTTTCTCTCTCTGTCACACATCACTGTTCACATAGATCCAGAGGAGCTCCAGAGAGCTCACAGTACGTAAAACACACACACACACACACACACACATACATACACACACAGACAGACACACACACAGACAGACGCACACACTCACACAGACGCGCACTCACACACCCTCACACGAGCCTTGGCGTTGACTGACAGTCTCCTCTATACAGAGCCATCTCCTTGGTCTTTGACATTCACAGTGCGTTCATATGGAAACGGTGGGGGAAATTCTTCAGGTGAGGAAGAGGGCAAGGATTACCCCTGCACCCCCCCCCACCCTCCACCCCCCCCCACCCTCCACTCCACCTCCCCACCCCACCCCCGTGTGTCCCCCGTTGCAGCGGAGGGCTGAAATGTGTGGATGCTGTGACACATCTTGGTGTACATTTGCATCTCGGCGGGCAGGTTTAAATGCCCTGCGCCGGCTTCAGGTCTGAAGTGAGTCATGATGAAGTGACTCATTCCTCCTGCCCCATCCCTCCTCTCTCCTGCCTCCTCCCTCCTGCCCCATCCCTCCTGCCCCATCCCTCCTCCCTCCTGCTCCATCCCTCCTCCCTCCTCCCCCATTCCTCCTCCCTCCTCCCTCCTGCCCCATCCCTCCTCTCTCCTGCCTCCTGCCCCTGCTCCATCCTTCCTCCCTCTTGCTCCTGCCTCCTCCCCCCTCCCTCCTACCTGCCTCCCATCTCCCACCTCCCACGTCCTCCCTCCTGGCCAAGGAGGCGTCCTGTTGAGTCGTACTGAGTCATCTGTCCTGCTCCTTTTGTTCGTTACAGAAGTGAGATATCAGACAGTGAGGGCCGTCTAGTGGAGCCTGTGTGTTAGAAACCTTAACTGTGCCATCCTCATGTGTTTGTGTTGGTGTGTGTTATCGTTGTGTTTGTGTTGGTGTGTGTTATCTTTGTGTTGGTGTGTGTTATCGTTGTGTTTGTGTTGGTGTGTGTTATCGTTGTGTTTGTGTTGGTGTGTGTTATCGTTGTGTTTGTGTTGGTGTGTGTTATCTTTGTGTTTTTGTTGGTGTGTGTTATCGTTGTGTTTGTGTTGGTGTGTATTATCTTTGTGTTGGTGTGTGTTATCATTGTGTTTGTGTTGGTGTGTGTTATCTTTGTGTTGGTGTGTGTTATCGTTGTGTTTGTGTTAGTGTGTGTTATCTTTGTGTTGGTGTGTGTTATCGTTGTGTTTGTGTTGGTGTGTGTTATCGTTGTGTTTGTGTTGGTGTGTGTTATCTTTGTGTTTGTGTTGGTGTGTGTTATCTTTGTGTTTGTGTTGGTGTGTGTTATCGTTGTGATTGTGTTGGTGTGTGTTATCGTTGTGTTTGTGTTGGTGTGTGTTATCGTTGTGTTTGTGTTGGTGTGTGTTATCGTTGTGTTGGTGTGTGTTATCTTTGTGTTTGTGTTGGTGTGTGTTATCTTTGTGTTTGTGTTGGTGTGTGTTATCGTTGTGTTTGTGTTGGTGTGTGTTATTGTTGTGTTTGTGTTGGTGTGTGTTATCTTTGTGTTTGTGTTGGTGTGTGTTATTGTTGTGTTTGCGTTGGTGTGTGTTATCTTTGTGTTTGTGTTGGTGTGTGTTATCTTTGTGTTGGTGTGTGTTATTGTTGTGTTTGTGTTAGTGTGTGTTATTGTTGTGTTGGTGTGTGTTATCGTTGTGTTTGTGTTGGTGTGTGTTATCGTTGTGTTTGTGTTGGTGTGTGTTATTGTTGTGTTTGTGTTGGTGTGTGTTATCGTTGTGTTTGTGTTGGTGTGTGTTATCGTTGTGTTAGTGTGTGTTATCGTTGTGTTTCCATACAGTTTAACTCAGAGCCTCTAGACCCAAACGGGACATCACACCACTGTTAACACACATACAGTAGATGACATGCATCCTGACTGTGGTACGGACCAGTACCACCAGTAGTGCGTCTGTGTGTGTGTGTGTGTGTGTGTGTGTGTGTGTGTGTGTGTGTGTGTGTGTTCTTGGTACCGAGCATTGTTTAATGTATGCGACAGGGTTGGGATTAAAATTTCGTGTCTGGAGCCGGTCTCAGTGAACGGCAGCCAGACTGGATTCCTGCTCCGCTCTCCTTTATTTGCCGGGTTCTGATTGGTTCTGATTGATCCGATGTGTAAATCTCGGTGTCTCTTTTCCTGCTTGATGTCATCATAACCTTTCCTCTGAACATGAGGAGCGCTTGATTTCTCCTATCTGCCCGGTGCCGTGCAGCAGCGTGTGGAGGGAGACGTGTCGGGCCTCCTCTGAGCGGTGAGGAGGGTTTGGGTTCAAACCTCCTCACTTTTATTAACGTGGTTTCGGCTGCTGTGTGAGACGGAGCTTTTAATTACAGCTGGGGTTTCTCCGTCATGGCTTCACACGGAGTTCAGCAAAAACCCAGACTCAGAACCGGACAATCTGTTCTTTTACCTCAGAATCATTCTCCAACAGGAAGTCGGTGTGTTAAAACCGGATGTAGAGAAACCAGGGAGCTGAGCTCCTCGCACTCTGTGGCGGAGCACACATGCTTCACGCTTTTGTCATGTTTTATTTCTTTCCATCTGAGTTCAAATCACCCCGTAGAATAAGAGAACAATGTTCTTTCTAAACTCCAACTTGGTTCAGCTGAATGTCACATCATCATCATCATCATCATCATCATCATCATCGGCTGTCACTCAGGGTCATGTATGACTGTCCTCCTTCTGGGTCTTCAGCTGGGTGTAGAGCCAGATCTTGGAGCGTCATTATGGGAGGACGCCTGCATATGACAGCTTATTACGTGGCGAGGCTGATGCTCCTGCAGCCGCCACACGGTGCTTGGCAGGGGGTGGTCCGAGTCCGGTGGCATGGAGGACCAAGACGGCTGGGGACCACCCTCTGTTGCAGCCTTCATCCAACTTCACTGCCGTTGTGACCTGGAGACATCTTCTGCCAGTTCCACTGTTGACAGCTTTGTTGGATCACGCTTTGTCTGGAACCTCCCCCTTGACCTGTCTGCCTTGGGTGACGCTACCAGGACCCAAGCTATCAGGAGCCAAGCTACCAGGAACCAAGCTATCAGGAGCCAAGCTACCAGGAACCAAGCTACCAGGAACCAAGCTATCAGGAACCAAGCTATCAGGAGCCAAGCTACCAGGAACCAAGCTACCAGGAGCCAAGCTACCAGGAACCAAGCTACCAGGACCCAAGCTACCAGGACCCAAGCTACCAGGAACCAAGCTATCAGGAACCAAGCTATCAGGAGCCAAGCTACCAGGACCCAAGCTACCAGGAGCCAAGCTACCAGGAACCAAGCTACCAGGACCCAAGCTATCAGGAGCCAACCTACCAGGAACCAAGCTATCAGGAGCCAAGCTACCAGGAACCAAGCTACCAGGACCCAAGCTATCAGGAGCCAACCTACCAGGAACCAAGCTATCAGGAGCCAAGCTACCAGGACCCAAGCTACCAGGCGCCAAGCTACCAGGACCCAAGCTACCAGGACCCAAGCTACCAGGACCCAAGCTACCAGGACCCAAGCTACCAGGAACCAAGCTACCAGGAGCCAAGCTATCAGGCGCCAAGTTACCAGGAACCAAGCTCCAGACGCCATCGCTCTTGGGATCATTGATAGACACAAGCTTCGCCACCACGGCACGGTGGTGATCCAGAAGAAGTGAATGTCAGAAACCTCTCACACAGCCCCGTTCTCAGCAGCACCTCTACATGAGGGCCGGTGGGGCCTGGCCGGTGCACGACATGAGCAGTAACTCCGGGTAACAAGTGATATACTGGGTGGCGCAGTGGTTAGTGCGGTGGCCTCACAGCAAGAAGGTCCTGGGTTTGAGCCTCAGGGTGGTCCAACCTTGGGGGTCGTCCCGGGTCGTCCTCTGTGTGGAGTTTGCATGTTCTCCCCGTGTCTGTGCGGGTTTCCTCCGGGGGCTCCGGTTTCCTCCCACAGTCAAAAGACCTGTAGGTCAGGTGAGTCGGCCGGACTAAATTGTCCCTAGGTGTGAATGTGTGTGTGTGTGTGTGTGTGTGTGTGTGTGTGTGTGTGTGTGTGGGTGTGGGCGCCGTCATGGCCTGGCGGCCAGCCTGTCCAGGGTGTCTCCCTGCCTGCCGCCCAGTGACTGCTGGGATAGGCTCCAGCATCCGGCGACCCCAGTTGGGATACGCAGCTTGGATGATGGAGGGATGAAGTAGTGTATTTTTTCTTCTAACCAACATCGTTGTGTGTTTATCATGTAAGACAATGGCAGCGCTGTGCGGGACAATCCACATATCTTCCTGTACCTGTTGTGTAAAGGTCAGCACTTCTCTTAGCAGGCTTCGCTTTAATCATGTGAGGAGTTGAAGGTGGCGCCGTCCCATGGCTACAGGCTGCTCTCGCTTTGTGGTTTGTGTTCTTGTTGTATGTTGCCTTGGTCGCACAAAACGTGTCTTGCAAAATTACCTGTGATGGTCGGACTGGACCGGACACGAGATGAGGTGCTGCCTCCGGCTTGGCCGGGCGTCCCTACAGACACAACTGGCCGTGTCTGTGGGTGGGAAGCCGGATGTAGGTATGTGTCCTGGTCGCTGCACTAGCGCCTCCTCTGGCCGGTCGGGGCGCCTGTTTGGGGGGGGGGGGGACTGGGGGGAATAGCGTGATCCTCCCACGCGCTACGTCCCCCTGGTGAAACGCCTCGCTGTCAGGTGAAAAGAAGCGGCTGGTGACTCCACATGTATGGGAGGAGGCATGTGGTAGTCAGCAGCCCTCCCCGGACCAGCAGAGGGGGTGGAGCAGATCAGCAGAGGGGGCGGAGCAGATCAGCAGAGGGGGCGGAGCAGATCAGCAGAGGGGGCGGAGCATAGACCGGGACAGGCTCAGAAGAGTGGGGTGACTGGCCGGGTACAACTGGGGGGTGGGGGGGGGGGTGGGGAGAAAAAGCCACACAAAAAAGAAGAAGAATAATTTTGATCATTTATGCCTGAAGAAGGTTCCTGTGACCAAAACGTTGCCTGGTCATTTCTGTATCCAGTAGCTGAACCCTCGATACACAACACGACACAACACAGCACAAGACAACACAACACGACGCGACACGACACAGCACAACACAACACAACACAGCACGACTTGACACGACACAACACAACACAACACAGCACAAGACGACACAACACAGCACGACACGACACAGCACAAGACGACACAACACAGCACGACTCCACACAACACAACGCAACACAACACAGACAGCACAGCACAGCACAGCACAGCACAACACAACACAACACAATCAGCACAACACAACGCAACACAACACAGACAGCACAACAGGGGTTGTGAGGCCGTGTGAGGCGCCCTGTGCTTTGCTGTGAAGGGAACAGGTGGTAAAGGTTGTGGTTTTGAGCGAGGTGTGTTTGCCTGTGTGTCGTACGGACCGGGAGGTGTAGCGTCTGTGGTTGTGCGTCAGTTAGCGGCAGCTGTGGCCCGGCGGGGGACGCTCGGCTGCCCAAACACACAAACCCAACGCCGCCATTCAGCCTCACGTCTCCGCCCTCACATGGAGAGACACGTGTTTACCTGCAGCCAGACACACAACTGTGGACACTAGATGCTGGTGTGTCGGCCCGCGGGGGTCCATTTACTCTGCTCACGCACCTGTGTGTGTCTGTGTGTGTCTTTGTGTGTGTGTGTGTGTGTGTGTGAGGCCGTACGAGTGTGAGCACTATTTTTCTCTCTCTCCCCTGTGGAGAGCCCTCTCTCTCTCTCTCAGTGTGAAACAGGGACACAGAGAGAGACACAGAGAGAGAGACACAGAGAGAGAGAGAGAGAGAGAGAGAGAGAGAGAGAGAGAGAGAGAGAGAGAGAGAGAGAGAGAGAGAGAGAGAGAGAGAGAGTGGAAGAGGGATATGAGGACCAGAGAGAGAGACACACACAGAGAGAGAGAGAGAGTGGAAGAGGGATATGAGGACCAGAGAGGGAGAGAGACACAGAGAGAGAGCGAGAGAGAGAGAGTGGAAGAGGGATATGAGGACCAGAGAGGGAGAGAGACAGAGAGAGAGAGAGAGCGAGAGAGAGAGAGTGGAAGAGGGATATGAGGACCAGAGAGAGAGAGAGAGAGAGAGAGAGAGAGAGAGAGAGAGTGGAAGAGGGATATGAGGACCAGAGAGAGAGGGAGAGACACAGAGAGAGAGCGAGAGAGAGAGAGTGGAAGAGGGATATGAGGACCAGAGAGAGAGAGAGAGAGAGAGAGAGAGAGAGAGAGAGAGAGAGAGAGAGAGAGAGAGAGAGAGAGAGAGAGAGAGAGAGTGGAAGAGGGATATGAGGACCAGAGAGGGAGAGAGACACAGAGAGAGAGCGAGAGAGAGAGTGGAAGAGGGATATGAGGACCAGAGAGGGAGAGAGACACAGAGAGAGAGACAGAGAGAGAGACACACAGAGAGAGAGAGAGAGAGAGAGAGAGTGGAAGAGGGATATGAGGACCAGAGAGAGAGAGAGACACACAGAGAGAGAGAGAGAGTGGAAGAGGGATATGAGGACCAGAGAGGGAGAGAGACACAGAGAGAGAGCGAGAGAGAGAGAGTGGAAGAGGGATATGAGGACCAGAGAGGGAGAGAGACAGAGAGAGAGAGAGAGCGAGAGAGAGAGAGTGGAAGAGGGATATGAGGACCAGAGAGAGAGGGAGAGAGACACAGAGAGAGAGCGAGAGAGAGAGAGTGGAAGAGGGATATGAGGACCAGAGAGGGAGAGAGACACAGAGAGAGAGCGAGAGAGAGTGGAAGAGGGATATGAGGACCAGAGAGGGAGAGAGACAGAGAGAGAGAGCGAGAGAGAGAGAGTGGAAGAGGGATATGAGGACCAGAGAGGGAGAGAGACAGAGAGAGAGAGAGAGAGAGTGGAAGAGGGATATGAGGACCAGAGAGAGAGGGAGAGATTTGATTTTTTTAAAAAGTAACTTTTATGTCATCAATCTTTCAGCAAACCATTTACAAAAAAAATACAGCCATCTCCAAGAAACAAACAAATCACTAAAACTCAGAAATCACCAAACAAATCACATCAACTCCACAGCAAAGACCAGTTGGTTTTCTTTGACGGAGCACGACGCATCACCCTGAGTCCATCTTTCATCTCTTGGTAATACTTAACAGCAGTCATGATCCTGACTTTCACCCTCCAGGTTCAGGATCAGTTTACATCCGTGTCTGTCTGCCGAGTCATCAGTCTTCCTGTCCTGCTCCCACACATGGCCACTTCTGCTTGACCCCAGATACACCTCAGGAGTTGAGGTTGGTCTCCTTCAGACTGTTTGTACATAAACTAGGCTTTCGGCAGCCACGGTGGTGCCGTGGTTGCTGCAGTCGCCTCACAGCAAGAAGGTTCTGGGTTCGAGCCCCGGGGGAGTCCAGCCTTGGGGGTGGTCTCGGGTCGTCCTCTGTGTGGGGTTTGCATGTTCTCCCCGTGTCTGTGTGGGTTTCCTCCCACAGTCCAAACACATGTCGGTCAGGGGAAACACCATACTGAATTGTCCCTAGCTGTGAAAGTGTGTGTGTGTGTGTGTGTGTGGGGGGGGGCTGTGATGGCCTGGCAGCCTGTCCAGGGTGTCTCCCCACCTGCCACCCAGTGGCTGCTGGGATAGGCTCCAGCATCCCCGCCACCCCGAGAGCAGGATATGCGGTTTGGATGATGGATGGATGGATGTATTTAAATGCAGGAATGACCGTGTGCTGGGAGAAAACCTCCCCTGCCTGTCTGGAGAAACTCTCCAACAACATGAACAGTGGTATCAGACGCACACACTCCGGGTCACCGTGGAAAACGGTTTCTTTGTAAGGACAAAAAAGACATTTGTCACTCACACCTTGACTAATAACAGTAAGAAAAGCATTAACTGCTGCCACCCCATGTCAAACTCTCTACTGTAAGTCAGCAACCTTCTTTGTCAGGGGTGGTTTGTATAAACCCCCCCCCTCCAAGCCGGTGTGACATCATCTCCCGAGCACACATCACCTCGCCAAGGTGTGTTGACACAATTGTGTAGTTTACCCTTGCTGAGACACTTAACCATCATTCCATATAGTTTTACTTTTTACCTCTTCTGCATTTAGAAAAGCACAACTTTTCACATGTCATAAAAAACCAGCACAGTCAAAACCAAAACCAAAGTCAAACAAAAGTCAAAGTCAAAACCAAGTCAAAACCAAGTCAAAACCAAGTCAAAACCAAGTTAAAACCAAGTCAAAACCAAGTCAAAACCAAGTTAAAAACCAAGTCAAAACCAAGTTAAAACCAAATCAAAACCAAGTCAAAACCAAGTTAAAAACCAAGTCAAAACCAAGTTAAAAACCAAGTCAAAACCAAGTCAAAACCAAGTTAAAACCAAGTCAAAACCAAGTCAAAACCAAGTTAAAAACCAAGTCAAAACCAAATCAAAACCAAGTCAAAACCAAGTTAAAAACCAAGTCAAAACCAAGTCAAAACCAATTTAAGACCAGGTCAAAACCAAGTCAAAACCAAATCAAAACCAAGTCAAAACCAAGTCAAAACCAAGTTCAAAACCAAGTCAAAACCAAGTCAAAACCAAATCAAAACCAAGTCAAAACCAATTTAAAACCAAGTCAAAACCAAGTTAAAACCAATTTAAGACCAGGTCAAAACCAAGTCAAAACCAAGTCAAAACCAAATCAAAACCAAGTCAAAACCAAGTTAAAACCAAGTTAAAACCAAGTTAAAAACCAAGTCAAAACCAAGTTAAAACCAAGTCAAAACCAAGTTAAAAACCAAGTCAAAACCAAGTTAAAACCAAGTCAAAACCAAGTCAAAACCAAATCAAAACCAAGTCAAAACCAAGTCAAAACCAAGTTAAAACCAAGTTAAAACCAAGTTAAAAACCAAGTCAAAACCAAGTTAAAACCAAGTCAAAACCAAGTTAAAAACCAAGTCAAAACCAAGTCAAACCAAGTCAAAACCAAGTCAAAACCAAATCAAAACCAAGTCAAAACCAAGTTAAAACCAAGTTAAAAACCAAGTCAAAACCAAGTCAAAACCAAGTTAAAAACCAAGTCAAAACCAAGTCAAAACCAAGTTAAAACCAAGTCAAAACCAGCACTTTTGGAAAAACAAACAGCAACTGGGGCGAATACCTAAGCAAGGAAAACGAGTGTCTGTATAAGGCACAATCAAAGCATTGCTGTATTAATTCTACAGGAAGCGTTCATGTCCAGTCAGACACCGTTTCCAGTGTTCAAGCAGTTTGCTGATGATCCTCACAGAACCCATCCCAGACCAGCTGCTAGAGCAGCTGCATTGTCCGAGTCAGGTCCAGCAGTGTTCACCACTGAGCCGAGGGTTAGAATCCCTGCTCTACAGAACGCTTCTGTAACTGCTGATCCTGCCAGGCAGCGGTGTCTCTACATCCTCCGTGAACCACAGGCTCCCTCAATAACCAGTATAAGGAGTCACTTTGCACTTTCCTTTCATACACCAGGATTTTCCACACTGTGAAAACTCCACGGTAGAAAAGCGGGAAAGTCAGGAACGTCAGGGTCTCTAAATCTATAAGAAAAATTGAGTCATGCAGTCCCAGACCACTAAGCTACTGCGAAACTGCGTGTGCCAGTGGTGTCAACACCAAGTCTTTTGGGCCAAACACCAGCCTCTTGGGCGTCCATGTGGCATGGTGGTCTATTCCGTCGCCTACCAACACGGGGATCGGCGGTTCGAATCACCGTGTTACCTCGGGCTTGGTCCGGCGTCCCTACAGACACAATTGGCCGTATCTGTGGGTGGGAAGTATGTGTCCTGGTCGCTGCATTAGCCTCTGGTTGGTCGGGGTGCCTGTTCAGGGTGGAGGGGGGACTGGGGGGAATAGGGTGATCCTCCCACGCGCTACGTCCCCCTGGCAAAACTCTTCTCTGTCAGGTGAAAAGAAGCGGCTGGTGACTCCACATGTATCGGAGGAGGCGTGTGGTAGTCTGCAGCCCTCCCCGGATCAGCAGAGGGGGTGGAGCAGCGACCGGGACGGTTCTAAAGAGTGAGGTAATTGGCCGGATACAATTGGGGAGAAAAAAGGGGGGGGGGACAGCAGCCTCTGGATAGGCTGAAGGCTGAAAGCAGCACCTCTACTGGCCAAATGTTTAAATCCTTGTCCTCCTTCCTGCTTTAGAAGAAACAGAACAGCTTGAGGAATCCAACGTCATTTACCCCAAAAGAAACCAACCAAGGCAGCTTGAAT
>NC_079226.1:3800497-3820497 GCF_029633865.1 Lampris incognitus
TGTGTGTGTGTGTGTGTGTGTGTGTGTGTGTGTGTGTGTGTGTGTGTGTGTGTGTGTGTGTGTGTGTGTGTGTGTTCAGACAATGTCCGGGTAGCCAATTTGTAATATATAGTCAGCCTTGAAAAATGGCCCAGATCTCCCCTTTGCTGTCTACAATTTAACTCTGTCGGTACTCAGCAAAACCTCCACTGTTGTCTGGCTTCATGGTGTGTGTGTGTGTGTGTGTGTGTGTGTGTGTGTGTGTGTGTGTGTGTGTGTGTGTGTGTGTATGTGTGTGTCAATGCACATGTATTTATTTGAATGCATGCATATGACTATGCACATGCATCGTTTACAGTATGCAGTGAACACTTTTGGATGTCACTGTGTGCATGTGTGCGCATGCCAGTGTGTTTGTGTGTATGTGCTAAGCACTTGCCGTACAGTTGTTGTTTGTGTGTATGCCTTGTGAAATTGGCCGCATTCCTTTGTGTAACCGTGTTCTTGCACACGGGTATGTATATACTTGTGTGTTGTGTTTGTGTGTTTGTATTTTCTCATCTAGATGTGGAACGACCACATAGGTCGTTTGTCCTCTAACACGACCCACAGGAGCGTTTCCTTAATTAGCGCCCCTACCGGCGGCAGGAGATATGCCACAGATACTTTTTGCCTCTGTGCGTTGTGGGTTTTTAAACCATTTTTGAGAACAATAGAATATGTAGTCGGTGCGTTTTTGTGTGTTTCGCCAGCTAGTATAGTAACTAAGATTAGTAGCAGTATAGTCTAGTATAGTAACTAAGATTAGTAGTAGTATAGTCTAGTACAGTAACTAAGATTAGTAGTAGTATAGTCTAGTATAGTAACTAAGATTAGTAGTAGTATAGTCTAGTACAGTAACTAAGATTAGTAGTAGTATAGTCTAGTATAGTAACTAAGATTAGTAGTAGTATAGTCTAGAACAGTAACTAAGAATAGTAGTAGTACAGTAACTAAGATTAGTAGTAGTAGGGTCTAGCATAGTAACTAAGATTAGTAGTAGCATAGTCTAGTATAGTAACTAAGATTAGTAGTGGTATAGTCTAGTATAGTAGCTAAGATTAGTGGTCATATAGTCTAGTATAGTAACTAAGATTAGTAGCAGTATAGTCTTGTATAGTAACTAAGATTAGTAGTAGTATAGTCTAGTATAGTAACTATGATTAGTAGTAGTATAGTCTTGTATGGTAACTAAGATTAGTACTAGTATAGTCTAGTATAGTAACTAAGATTAGTAGTAGTATAGTCTAATACAGTAACTAAGATTAGTAGTAGTATAGTCTAGTATAGTAACTAAGATTAGTAGTAGTACAGTAACTAAGATTAGTAGTGGTATGGTCTAGTACAGTAACTAAGATTAGTAGTAGTATAGTCTAGTATAGTAACTAAGATTAGTAGTAGTACAGTAACTAAGATTAGTAGTGGTATGGTCTAGTACAGTAATTAAGATTAGTAGTAGTATAGTCTAGTATAGTAACTAAGCTTGCTATTGGCAGTATGTTTACTATGAATGACATCATAAGAGCTAACTTAACGCTAGCCAGAAGTTAGAAAGTCAGCTAGCGTGGACATTATAGCCGCTATGTGACAGTAAACTTTACTTTTATTAATATTCCTTCTCACGGCAGCTTATGGAAGGAGATGCTTATTGTTACAGGGGAAGTGACGTGTTATAATTATGGAGGACCACGAGGAAGTAGCTTAAAACCTCACTATAGGTCGTGATAAGCTGCTTGTACAAACCACCTGTGGGCTGGTTCTGTGGTGGAGGACAGTCTCCTCTGCATACATGGGTGTGTGTTCGTGTGTGTCTCTAGTTTGCATACCGTCAATTTCATTTGCAGTGCTGCTCTCCATGTTCAGGGAACACGGACTCCTCTGCAGAGAGATCATGTACACAGACCATGAACGCCAAACCTAAACACTTTCAATACACTGTGATTGATGGGTTGGTTGGTTGATTGACTACAGAAGGGAATGGAGAGATGATGGAGAGGTTTAGTGTTGTCACGATACCAAAATTATGACTTTGATATGATACCTGCCTACATATCTCGATACCGATACTGAAACAATACCACACATTAATTACGATTTTATTGAGCATTAAAATAATAAACGTAGATGACATTAAGTGTAAGTCTGGCACTTCATGATACTAAAGCTCAAACCCAGGATTGTAGGCCTGCACACCACAGTAGTGCACTAAAGTAGACTGAACACAAATGAATCAATACACCTCCTTGGTGCAGGTCTGTGCTCTACTTCGCGCATTTTCTAGTAATATAAATAATTATTGATAAAAAATGTACACGCATGGCCGGACTCGATGAAGCAGCAATCATTGGCAACGCTGTCTTCGGGAGGGGGCGGAGTCGGCTTGTGTTCGTCATGTGAATGCGTCTCTGTGTGTGTCGGAAAAACAGTGGTTCTGCTTGGATTCGCCTTGTCACGAAAGTGGGGAGGCGCTTTCCTTCGAGACTGCCGGCCGGAGAGATGCAGTTGACGAACGCATGCAATACGAGGGTGGGTGTTTGAATTAAAATAGGGATCAATTGGCCACTAAATTGGGAGAAAAAAGGGAAAAATCAGAAATAAATTAAAAAAAAAAAATGTACACGCCATGATTAGCATTAGCAGTCCTGATTGGTTATATATTGATCAATTATAACTGGTGTTGTTGATCTGCATACTTGTGAACACCGGATTTTGAGCAGCTTGCAAGTTATGGTAATGTTTACTTAAACCATTGTGAACATTGCATTTGCATATAGATGTTTGCACATTGGTAGGTTAGCTAAAAAGTTAAAGCCAAATTAAACAGCTGTCATTGCCCTTAACTGCCTCTTCAAACTCAGATGGTGAAAAAAAAGTTTGCTTGTCACAAAATAAATCACACTCGTTTTACTTACATTCAAGATTGCTTTATTTGTCCCTAGGGAAATTTGTCTTGGACATAAAGGCTGCCACATAAAAATACATACAATATAGTGCGGTAACAGACGTAAAGTGCATGCCACAGACAAGTGCAGACATAAAGTGCATTCAAATACATGCAACACAGTCCCTCATTTCACCCCCTCCTTATGTCCTGAGTTTAGGAGATTCACTGATGGAGGGATGAAAGAGTTTGTATACCTGTTCAGGTGTCTTTTCCTGTATTCAGCTGGAACCCTGTAGCCTCTACCTGATGGGAGCAGTTCATATTCTGAGTACAGGACATGAGAGGGGTCAGCGATAATTTTCCTAGCCTGTTGAACTATTGTCCTCTCAAAGAGCATTTGGAGGGAGGGATGCTCCCTCACCCCCATCACTGTCATTGCTGTGTGGACCAGTCTGTTTACCTGTGAGTTTAACTTAACTGATTTGTTACCAAACCAAGCGGAAATTCGGTAACGTAACGTGCTCTCTATCACAGGAGCTAGAAAAGCGCTACATAAATGCAATCCATCCATCCATCCATCCATCCATCCATGATAGAATAACATCACTACCCTCTGTCAAACCCCAAACACCCCGAGTCTGTGCAGAAAGTAGAGCCGCTGTTGGATCCAAGTACGTACAGAACTCACATGGACACTCCAAGACAGATGACAGTCAGTATGTGCACCCAAGTACTAGTAAGAGTGAACCACGGTAACACAAGCATTATGCATCAGCAGTGGAGAATGATCTCCACATGTCCTGGATCAAAAATAATTTCTTCTTCTTTTTGTTTTTTTGTTTTTTTGTAGTATTTACAAAGAGATGATGATCATCACACCACTGTACAAACTTTTTAACCTCTAAACTAAAGCCAGAAATGTCAGTGTCTGTATACATAAGTCCCAAGATGGCAGTGTCATGAAAAAACTTGGCAGGAAAAGTGCTAGGATGACTGCTTGAGCGCGTGTAATAATTGTGTTATCAATCACGTTCGCTAATCTGTCGTTCTATGAATTCCTTGAACAGGTCAGCACGTCTGTTGGACGTGTTAGCTCCGTTGGTCTGCGTGGGTTTAAAACATATTTGGTAACACTTTAGTATGGGCAACATATTCTAAGTAGCAAAACTTAATTACTAGTGAATTAGTAATGATCAAGATGTCACTTTAGTATGGGGAACATATTCTAAGTAACAAAAACTTAATTTAGAGTAATGTAACACTATGAACACTTGTAGTGTTGTGTGTTGTTATGTAAGAACAGACCATATTCATTAAGTGCTAGTAAGGGAGAATAACTCTTCTTGTGGTACTACCACCTTATAAAGCCCATACTAAGCAAAGCATATTGAGATGGTACTACTAATAAGCAATACTTCTGAGGTTATAGAGGGAAAACTCATAGTTAATGGCTTACTGGTTGTATAATAAGGCCATGCAGAATAAGGGATTAATGAGTACGTAATAATGACCAATTAAGAGCCAATATGTTGCTAATTTGCATGCTAATAAGCACCTAATTAATGGTGACTATGTTCCCCATACTAAAGTGTTACCACATATTTCGACTTCCGCAGGGGTACGATGGAGTAGACATGTTGAGTCTCACTACAACAATTTTCAAGTATTAACATTCTAAAACCCCGTAATGTCCCTTTAACTTGCCACCAAGTGGATAATATTATAATTTTAAGTAACACGTCACGGAAATATGGCAGCCAAATTAACTAAACAAAGCAAAAAAGCTTAAAACGTCAAAACCGACTCCTCCATGAAAGCTCACAACTCCACATGGTGACCATAGCTAGCCTACTAGAACACCTGAAAGCCACCTCCGCTGACTTTAGGGCAGCCATCTCGACACTCAAGGCAAAGTTACACTGCATTCAAGCTACAGTGTCAGGCCACGTTTTGAAGACTGCTTCACTGGACTCCAACACCAACCTACTGCATGAGCGCATGCTGGCTCTGGAAACAACCTGTGCTACGCTAACGTAGAGCAATGCTAAGCTGCTAGCCAAAGCCATCGACCTCAAGTCCTGTGGCCAGCGCAATAATATCAGGGTCGCTAGCCTACCCGAGTCTGTTGAGGGGCCTCATCCCTCTACTTTTTCTCTCTGAGCTGCGTGCGGAGGTTCTCTGAGATGGCGTCCTGAATTCACTGCTGGAATGTGATGGGGCTCATCGGGCACTTTCTGGCCAATCAAGGCCAACCAGGACAGAGACCAAGGCTTGTCATCGTCTGGCACACACGTATCAACAGAAGGTAAAGATCATCATGAAGCCCGGACCAGGAGAAGCAAGCTAACAATACTTAGGCATTCCCATCGGCATCTACAAGAACTGTGCTGTGGAGGTGATGGAACAATGCTACAAATACTGAGAGGTGCTGTCAGAGCTCTACAACCTGGGCCTCAAGCCAGCGCTGCTGTTTCCTGCAAGGCTTACCATCGTAACGAAAGAGGGAGGTAAAAAAAGATTTTCTGCGGTTACAGAGGCTAAAGACTATATAGCATCCATCTGTCCTGATGCTAACTAACATGGGTATGTTATCGGCCCCACCGACCGTTTCCTGTACTAGCTATGCTAATTAGTTAGCCACGCGTGTACTATCTCCAACCTGAATGTTGCTAACCAGCCAGCCTTACTGCTAGCCACATAAGCCTGCTGCTGAATTAGCTGGCTAGAAAGATAGCTGCGTTTGCCGACTGTGTGGGTCTTCAAACTGATACCGACCGCTGGGTTTTCTCATAGCTAGCCGAGCCAGGACAATTTAATTTTGTTCTTCAGAATCAGAACCAGAAACACTTTGTCTTTTCATTTCACGCACTTGCGCACATGAAATGAGACGAAACACCGTTTTCCCCAGCCCACAGCAGTGCAACACAAAGACAAAAACACACATCTAAAAACTGCAAGAGCTACAAGAACACACATATCCAAACCAACACATTTATCTAAACTAAAAAAATAAATAAAATAAAAATCACTGTCCAGGAGAACAAACACCAGCCAGGACGACTGTCGGAGCTGCCGGTCTGCATGGGCTAGCAGTTAGCTTAGCCTGTCGCGCCTCCGCGTCCTGTCAGACTGCCCTCGGTGTTACCTCTTTGGGCACAGCTCCAGGCAGGGCCGTGGTCCCTGGGCCCACAGGACACAGCAGACCAAGCTCTCACAGCCGATCCAGCGCCAGCTCTCCCAGCCATCAAACAAAGACAAACTTAGACACAAACATGGACAAAGACACTGCATGGACGGTACTGGGTGAGGCCGCCGCAAACGTGAATTCGCACCGTCATCTTTCCAAACCGGTACTGGGTGAGGCCGCTGCAAACATGAATTTGCACCGCAAATTTATTTGTTCTAATTATTATCATTATTGCTGTAGTTATTTATCTTTTTTTTCAACACGTGTTTACCCACCTGTTTGGGCTTTCAAATTCATTTAGTTTATTTTGTTTGACTGTTCTACCTTACGACTGGCTGTTCGTGTTTTAAACATATACAGAACATCTTCAGATGCGAAAAAGAACAAATCTCTCTGACCAAGGCACTCCGTGTCATTAAAATGTCTTTATTTAAACTTAGACATATCCAAAAAGGACCTCAAAATGCCCACGCGTAGCGGCTCGGGCCTTCTTCAGGACTATCCTTTTTGGATATGTCTAAGTTTAAATAAAGACATTTTAATGACACGGAGTGCCTTGGTCAGAGAGATTTGTTCTCTTTTTCTCATCTGAAACTACTAACCTTGGACCAAAGAGCACCCAACAAATATATTACTTAACTACAGAGAGGACTGAGCACGCCACTGACTCCAAACATATACAGAACATCTTGTTTGCAGTCTCTCCTCTGCCGGGACTTTGTCTTGCGGGTGCGTTTCTTTTTAAGTATGTTTTCCTCTCTTTTTTCTGCTCTCTCTCAGTATATCTGTATGGTTTGATCTGGTTATATCTCGTGATCTTTTGTTCACTTAACAGTCTTCTGCAGTCTATGGGGTGGATCACTGTTTATGTAGGGAGCGAGACCCTGAAAGGGAGTTTACCTTTAAGCTTTGAGCTGTAATGCTCAGTCATTGTTCATATTTTGGGTGTAGCTCTAGGTACGATCACAATCGGGGTTTTTTTTGTTTGTTTTGTTTTGCTGTTGTTTTTTTTTACTCCCTTGGCTTCTTTCCTTTGTCTTCTTTCCCCCCTCCTCAGTGCACAAGGCACTATGCCTTTTCAAGTCAATTCAGTATCATAGGAGTTCCTAGATGGTTCATGTCGTGGGGACGTCTGCTTTCTTGGAATGAAAGAAGCTATTAAAATTGGTAGGGTCTTGACACAGCTGCAACATCTGAAAGGGGATTTTATATTCCTGCAGGAAACGCATCTCAAAACATCTGACAGCCTTCGTATTAAGAGGGCATGGATGAGCCACTTATTCCACTTGAAATTGAAATTGTCTGATAAAGCTAGAGGGACTGCAATTATCATTCATAAGAATGTCACATTGGAACCGATAAATGCTATACTAGATACTAACAACTGTTATGTCATAGTTACAGACATGTTACAGAACACACCAGTAATTTTGGCTTCCATTTATGCACCCACCTGGGATGAAGACCAGTTTTTTTGTAAACCTTTTTTCTTAAATCACAAACACTGACAATCACCACAAAATTATAAGTGGAGATTTCAATTTAGTTCAAGATGTGAGTCTTGACAGATCGTCCCCTTAACAAGCCACCCTATCCAAATCTGACATATTGTTGAAGTACGCATCCCAGTTGGAACTATCAGACCCTTGGAGATTGAAAACCCCCCAAAGTAAAGCTTTCTCTTTTCACATGTGCACCACACGTTCTCACAGATTGATTTCTTTTTGCTTGAATAGCAGTTGGTTACATCTTGTCAGTTCATGCGAATACCATCCTATAGCTACCTCAGATCATGCCCCTACATTTGTTGTCATCAATTTCCCTCTTGGTATGAACCCCCCCCCCCCCACACACACACACACACACATACACACACGTTATTGAAATTCAGCTCTCACTTGGTGTCGGACAGTGCGTTTAAAAGCTTTGTTGCCACACAGATTAATTCCTATATTGAATTTAATGATACCACTGATGCTGGTAGTGGTACTCTGTGGGAGGCTCTCACAACCTTGGTCCGAGGGTAGGTCATCTCCCTTATTTCCTAGTTGAGAAAGTTTGAAAAGGCTAGGCTGTCAGAAATTGCAGATGAGCTCCTCAAACTTGATGCAGTATCCTCCCCCACCCCTCCCCCACCCTTAAAAAAAACTTCTAGTACATTTGAATTATGAACTTTTGATGACACACATCAGAGAGACAATTGAGACAGTCCAAGTAATGCTTCTTTGAACAGGGGGCAAAGCTGGGAGGGTCCTAGCTCAATAAGCCTGTGCAGTCAGTGCTTCCAGATTATCCCCAGAATCACCCAGTGGTAGTCTTATCTCTGATGCAGCTGAAATTGATAGGTCTTTCTCTGAATACCACACCAATCTCTACACCTCTAAATGCACCTTTATATCCACAATGATCCCAAATCCCTTTGACGCATCAACATACCCCAAAATTCATTAAATCTTTGCCAGGGAATTAGGTAGCCCAATTTCTACCCTAGAGATACAGCAAGCAATCAAATCAATGCAAAACAGGAAGTCCCCAGGCCCAGACGGCTTCACAGTTGAATTTTACAAGGTGTATTCCACATTATTAGTCCCAATTCTAGCGAGGACATACAATGACTCCTTTCATGAAGGCCGATTACCAGCGGCTTCGTCTATGGCGTCCATCACTTTGCTTTCGAAGAAAGCTAAGGACCCTATTTCTTGCAGGAGCTACAGACCAGTTTCGCTTTTAAATGTAGATTGTAAGATACTGGCCAAAATTCTGTCCCTGCAATGTGTAATGTCATCCATAATTTCGCTGGACCAAACAGGCTTTACATTAGGGAGACATCCTTTTTTCAACACTAGTGGGCTACTTAACATTATGGTTTTTTCCCTCATCCAACACTGCTGAAATCATAGTAGCACTCGACGCAGAAAAAAAGCCTTCGATAGGGTGGAGTGGGCCTATTTGTTTTTTATTTTATCTCCTGGATTCAACTTTTGTATGCTTCCCTGTTTGCATCTCTACACACCAACAGCATTCAATCACCACCTTTTCCTCTCCAGCATGGGACACGTTAGGGATGCCCACTTTCTCCCCTGTTCTTCAGTGTAGCTATTGAGCCTCTAGCCATCTGGCTCCAAAGCAATGATATGTTTGAGGGCATCACTCATCACGGTCTGGTTCATAAACTTGCTTCTTTTATTCGTTTCCAACCCCGTAGCCTCCCTTCCCCCAATATTGTCAATTTTGGATCAGTTGGGTCACTTATCAGGGTAGAAAATTAAATCTCCAAAAAAGTGATTTTTTTTTTTTTGTAAACCAATTGTCAAAAACTCTTCGCCAACCCACATTCCCCTTTAAGATAATATTATAGGGATTCAAATACTTGGGTGTGTTCATCACTAGCTCCTTCAAAGATTTTTTTCCTCAAACATTTCAGCCATTACTAGCTGGACACAGGGGAAGGGAGGCCCACCTACCTATTTCTTGCAGGCCGTGTTAATCTTATAAAAATGGTCATCCTGCCAACATTTTTATATCTTTTCTAACACATTCCAATTTGAATTAATAATTTTTCACCAGTCTCGATCAGCAGCTGAATATGTTCATCTGGAATAACAAGCCTGCCTATTTTAGGAGATTAGTTCTCTAGCTCCCCAAGTCTGAAGGAGGTCTAGCACTTCTGAATGTCTGTCACTACTTTTGGGCATGTAACATTAATAAGTTCCTGCATGGCCTAATGCAATGCAAGGTGCGTCACAGAGCCCACTTCACCAATTCTAAATTGTCAAAATTATTCCCCAGTAGAAGCGATGCCTGCAATAAATGTAAGCAATCTCCGGCTGACCATTTACATATGTTTTGGACATGCAGTGACGCTGGTAGCCGTAATCCTGTACGCACCGTGCTTACATTGTGTTATGATTTTGTTTGTTTTCCCACTCACGCCGTTTGACGCACATACATTTGAAGGCTGATGATTGGTGTTAACGTCACTGGCTAATGCCCAGGGCTGACTGACTTTTGGTCCATTGTATTTAAAACCCTTGAACAGGCCCTCAACACAAATATAGACTCAACCCCCCTGACTGCTTTGCTCAGTCTCCCCCCAACTCAGAATATGCCCACTACAATACAGCGTGTCATTGCCTTTACCACTCTGGCCAGACGCTCCATTCTTCGTAAATGGAAACATGCCCCCCCCCCCAAACACATGACAGGTGGACACAGGACGTTTTACAATGCATGCAACAGGAAAAGTCAAGATTCTCACTGAAAGGATCTCTGAAATCCTTTCACAAGTCCCGGAGTCCCCTACTACTCTTTATCAGTGACCTCACTATCATTTCGGATGCTGACAGTGTTTCCCAAGTAAGTTTCCTAAGTAAGTTTCCTAAGTAAGTTTCCTAAGCTTCCTGGTGAGAGAGAGAGAGGGTCCCTCACCATTTCTTCCCTATGATCCTCTTTACCTGTTGTCTGTTCTACTATGTGCCATACTATGTTCCATTTCACCCACTTTAATTGTTATTATTATTGTTGTTGTTGTTGCTATTTTATTTTAATTCATCAATTAGTTATTTGGTTGTTTATTGCAGTTAATCACATTCACAACATTTGCCTATTTATTCATTCTCTCGTTCCACCTTATGCTTCATTATATATTTATCTATATTCCTCTCTGTTTTTGCGGCCATGACTCAACACAGAGTGATGGGAGGGAAGGTGGTTTTCTTTCGTTATTTTCTCTAATGCCCTGTGATGGCCTGGCGACCTGTCCAGGGTGTCTCCCCACCCGCCGCCCAATGACTGCGACCCTGAGAGCAGGAAAAGCGGTTTGGATAGTGGATGGATGGATGGATTTTCTCTAATGCAGACATCTTGCCAAGTCCTGCAGTTGTTGTACCGACTTTGTCATGCCTACAGAAAACCCAATAAAAAAGATTTAGAAAAGAAATCTGTTGTAGACAGGCTGTGTAGTGGCCATGAGCTCGCCCTGACTGTCGGCTATGTAAGTGAAATAATGCCATATTTTGCTCCATGCATCTGCTTTGTCAACAAGCCGCGGACTGTCGGCAAGAGCACTTGTACTTACGGCCAACGCCACTCGTTCTGTCGTCATGAAAGCTGCAGCGTGCATATGAGAGGGAAAAAAGACGGTTTGCATTGCATGCCCACTATGCCGGCAGGGAGTGGAAGCAGAGCACAGCGCACACACACACACACACACACACACACACACACTGCCCCGCTGTCGTGCATTAACACAACTCATAGCAAATACAGCTCTTATTAAAACACTGTCGTTCTTGAAGCACTAATAAAACCGAGTATAGCAGTGTTTTTAACGGGTTTTGTGGTACCTTTCTAGTATCAGTGTACCTTGCAGCAATAGAGAGGGGTGTGCTCAAGGAAAGAGGGAGATTAGGGGACTACAAGTTCTAGACCGACGAGCCGGTGCTGGCCAACCAACCAGACATTGTGGTGGAGCAGCAGACAGCAGTTGTGATCGATGTAGCATCCCGAGCGACGGCACCATCGGGAAGAAAGAGCACGAGAAGCCAGAGAAACACCAAGGGCTGAGGGAAGAGCTAGATCTGATGTGGAAGGTGAAATCCACTGTAGTCCCAGTGGTAACAGGAGCACTAGGGGCCGTGACCCCCAAACTTGGGAGAGTGGCTCCAGCAGATTCCAGGAACAACATCTGAGGTCTCTGTCCAGAAAAGTGCAGTCCGGGTGTTCAGGTAGCGTAGCGGTCTGTTCCGTTGCCTACCAACACGAGGATCGCTGGTTCGAATCCTCAATTGGCTGTGTCTACGGGTGGGAAGCCGGATGTGGGTATGTGTCCTGGCCTCCTCCGGTTGGTTGGGGTGCCTGTTTGGGGGGGAATAGCGTGATCCTCCCACGCGCTACGTCCCCCTGGTGAAACTCCTCACTGTCAGGTGAAAAGCGGCTGGTGACTCCACATGTATGGGAGGAGGCATGTGGTAGTCTGCAGCCCTCCCCGGATCAGCAGAGGGGGTGGAGCAGAGACCGGGACGGCTTGGAAGAGTGGGGTGATTGGCCAAGTATAATTGGGGAGAAAAAGGGGTGAACCCCCCCCCCAAAAACAAAAAAAACAAACATGAGTGCGGTCTTAGGAACGGCTAAGATACTGTGCAGAACCCTCAAACTTCCAGGCCTCTAGAGGACCCGAGGTTGAGGAAGACAGACACCACCTGGAGGCTTCAATATTAGTAAACGTAGCCGTGTAGTGAATCTGAAAGAGCTAAGGTGAGGGCAGTAAGGTGAGGGCAGTAAGGTGAGGGCAGTAAGGTGAGGGCAGTTGGTTTTTAATTTGAATGACTCTGTTTCATAGATATTTTCATGTGTGTGTGTGTGTGTGTGTGTGTGTGTGTGTGTGTGTGTGTGTGGGCCCTGTGGTGGCCTGGCGGGGCCCTGTGGTGGCCTGGCGGGGCCCTGTGGTGGCCTGGCGGGGCCCTGTGGTGGCCAGGCGGGGCCCTGTGGTGGCCTGGCGGGGCCCTGTGATGGCCTGGCGGGGCCCTGTGGTGGCCTGGCGGGGCCCTGTGGTGGCCTGGCGGGGCCCTGTGGTGGCCTGGCGGGGCCCTGTGGTGGCCTGGCGGGGCCCTGTGGTGGCCTGGCGGGGCCCTGTGGTGGCCTGGCGGGGCCCTGTGATGGCCTGGCGGGGCCCTGTGGTGGCCTGGCGGGGCCCTGTGATGGCCTGGCGGGGCCCTGTGATGGCCTGGCGGGGCCCTGTGGTGGCCTGGCGGGGCCCTGTGATGGCCTGGCGGGGCCCTGTGATGGCCTGGCGGGGCCCTGTGGTGGCCTGGCGGGGCCCTGTGGTGGCCTGGCGGCCTGTCCAGGGTGTCTCCCCGCCTGCCGCCCAGTGACTGCTGGGATAGGCTCCGGCATCCTTGCGACCCTGTTCGGATAATGGATGGATGGACTCTATTTCACGTCGGTGGGAAATACGCTGTCAGCCAGGCTAGTGAGGTCAGAGGTCAGAGGTCAACCGGCCCGGAGAGTCATGCTGACACCAGTGAGCAGGAAAATAAAAACGCTACACGGACAAAATGACGTCGCTGAGCTTAGAACCGATGTGTTTCTCACTTGTTTCTGATGATTTTACACCACATCTTCTGAATTAATCCTTTAACGAGTTATTTCTTAAATCAGCTGGTCTGTACGTTCTATGCCACCCCAGTAATTTCCTGTAAAACTCATCATGTGTTTGAACTCCTCTGGACGACTGCAAAATGCTGACTTTAAAATACAAACTCAGTGTTTTAATTGTTTGACTTAAAGTTTATTTGGCCTTTGTCATGTTGAGTCACATGACCTTTGAAACAGTGAATATGAACGTGCCACCAGGGATCCTCACGTTGGCTTGGTTTGGGGTATTTAAGATGCTCCGGGGGGCAGTTAGCAGCGTAGCTGACTGACTCCTGACACGTCTTTGTCAGGAGGGGAAACGCAGAATCAAATCTGAAAGACGCGGGAAAACACCAAGTCGCACACTTCCTGTGTGAGTTCAGGCACACATGGGTGTGATTGAGGGAAAGTTTCATTTTTATTTTCTGTCTTTGAATTCTTTTCTTCCTGGCTTGCTTGAATAATGGACTCCTGGTTTCCCATTAGCGATGACGGGTTTCCTCAACATGCACAAGAAAACAATAGTTTGTTCAATTATAATAACAATTATACAACTTATTTTTGTGTATTTATTCATATTTTGTGTATGGACTTTGTAGCTGTATGTTTTTAAATGTGCTATAGAAATACACATTTGCTTGCTCGCACCTCCGCCCGGCTGGTTTACCATGAATCCATCCCTCCGTTTCTCTCCCCGCTGGTGTCAAACCCGAACCGCTGTGACCTCCCGTCACCTTCTGACAACACCGCCACCGAGCTGCACCGCCCCACAACACACCCGTCCACCATGTCGGCTAATGTTCTCCTCCACTGCCCCGCCCCCGTCTGTCTGTCTGTCTGTCTGTCTGTCTGTCTGTCTGTCTGTCTCTGTCTCGCTCTCTCCCCGTGTGTCTCTCTCTCTGTGTCTCTGATTATCAATTCAATTCAACTCAGTGACGCTTTATTGGCATGACTGCATTAATTACAATGTTGCCGAAGCAAAACAGGTCAGCAGACTAAACAAAAGAAAAGTTAAAATAAAAGGAAAAGGAACAGGTAGATCTGGTAGAAACATAGAAGAGTATTTGAACAGCAACTGACAATAACTGACTGTTTTGGTCACTCACTGACCTTTAGGCTGTGGCATTCTGACACATTGTGCAGCAAGGTGTGACCTTTGACCCTCTGCTAAAATAAGTGGCCATTGCTCTTTCTCATCCAGCAGTAGAACATTTGGAATCTGGTTTTCACATTTCTCCTGGTATTTTTCTCTTATGTTCTGGAATGTCTCACAATTTAGCAGGAAGTGCATCTCTGTCTCCACCTCACCTGCCGTACAGGGACCACATATTCTTTGCTCTTTTTGTAGCCAAGATGTTTTGTGTGTCTGCCCTTTTCAGTGGCTAGACTGTGGTCAGTGAGTCTGTACTTGGTAAGGATGTGTCTCTGCTGACTGTCTCTGACAGTGGACAGACAGTCAGCCAGTTTGTCTTCTCTTTTTAGGGCCCGATAACATTCTCATTTGTGTTGTCATTTGGTTTCTGTGTCCCAGTGTTGCACATATGAGTTGTTGCATTGTGTGATGGTGTGGTTTACTCTAGTCTCTGGTTGGTCAGCAGTGCTGGTCTGAAACTCATCTGTGTCAGTGGTTACGGGGTCAGTTAGTTTCCCAACCAGCTGACTGAGGGGACTCGTTCTTAGCTCTTGGATCTGGACTACTGTAAACTGCAGTGTGTGGTGGGGACATGATTTAAGGTGCATCCAGAATTGAAGTGATCTGTTTTGATATTTATTATCAATGGGAAACGGCCTGATTCTGCCCTGCATGCACGTGTCGGTGTTTTCCTTTGTACTCTCTCTCTCCCCCTCTCTCTGTCTCTCCCCCCCCGCCCCCCTCTCTCGCTCTCCCTCTCTGTCTTCCCCCCCCCCCCGCCTCTCTCCTTATGAAAAATCCATTCCAGCATGGTTTTTGACAGCCTGTCTTTTGTGGGTGTATAAAATTCGCAGTGCATAGACGGGCCACTTTGGGGCCGCTTTGTATTTTAGATTTGACTCTGTGCCACTTCGCCTGCCTGTCGAGCCGGGCCCGCCGCAGTACCTCACTTTTAAAATCCAAACTGCTTTTCTTTTTTTTTTTTACTATTTCCCAGCATAGAACACCTGCTACTAGTCGCTGTAGCTGCTACCGCTTAAAATTCACCACACACACACACACACACACACACACACACACACACACACATTGACATTTGGTGACGTTTCCTGTCTGGATGACTGACAGACGTATGTGATGTGCAAAAGCCATTGTACAGTAAAAGACACCGCTAGAAACACTGTGGCTGCGTTTGCTGCGTTCTGCTGCGACTCCCACTCCCTCCTGAAGGGGGCGTCTGATGGGTCTGTATTGCTCTGCGTGTTGTTTAAGCGGCGTTCCGCGGGCTTGTGGGCTGTCAGGCGCTGTAAGAGGGGCAGAAGATCTGACGGACCACTGAGCTACAGATGCCCCGCAGTACCGAGTCCGGCTTAGCCGCTCGTTTCCTGCAGCCAAGCTGTCAGTCATTCGCAATGATGCAACCTACAAAAACAACAACAAACAACAACAGCCAAAACAAGCAGCAAGCAAAAAGACTCACTGGCACCCTGTAGTCACGCGGTCAGCGATGTCGCCTCGTGGTGCAGCAGAACCCGGATCGAGTGCGGCAGCGGGCGGAAATACGCTCGGTTGCATTGGCGGCAGCGGTGGGATCGTGTCCGGAAGCGTGCAGCTCCTCGGAAGTGTCTTCGGAACGCGGGAATAACAGAGCCCGAGGGCGCGCTTCCGGAAGAAGGTGACTACTGTAACCTACAACAACAAAAAAGACTCACTGGCCGACCGCCAGTGGGGGCGGCCCTCCGACCGCCAGGGGGCGGCCCTCTTCAGTCGAGTGGTTAGCGATGTCGCCTCGTTGTGCAGTACACAACGTACAACGCTGGATCGAATCCCGCAGTGGGCGGAAAATGTGCTCGGTTATGAGAATATTGTTCCTAATCGTTTTTTGGTGTTTGGGGAATACATGTTATATTGCAGTCAAGAAAAAGATGATCACTCTCGTCCTTTCCTCTCTTCTTCACCTGCTTGTTGTTTTTACTCCCACCTCTTCTTTCTTTCTTACTTTCCTCCCTACCTCTTCTTCTCATGCTCTTTGTCCCTGTTGTTAAGAACTTCTTCACGTTTTCTGTGTTCTACAGTGACCCCTACTGGGAGCGGCCTGCTAACACGGGCAGCTGCTCCGCTGCCCGGCCCAAGACGCTTCACCTGGCCGGCCAACAGCATACCTCCTCACCATGGTAACGTGTGTGTGTGTGTGTGTGTGTGTGTGTGTGTGTGTGGGTGGTTGTAGTAATACTACTAGTAGTGGTAGAAGTAGAGCTGGTAATAGCTGTAGTACTGGTAGTATTGTGTATGTGTGTGTGGGGGTTTGTCAGCAGTGTAACAGTTTAATAATTTATCTTAATTTTGAGCATTTTCAAACTGACTCAGTAGCTGTCAGTGGCTAGTGGTACATTGTGTATTTACCGTTTTAATGGTACTGTATTTGTACTGTGTAGTAGTAGTAGTAGTAGTAGTAGTAGAAGTGTAGTTGTGTACAGTAGTGGAAATCCTCCTACATGCAATTATCCTGAGTTAGTTCTTAGAAACCACCGAATATCTGAATGTGGTTCCAGAGAAACAAGAGAGTACATGACACTGTGGGACCGGGGTCACTGGGCCATGTGGCGGACATTTTGCTCCATGCTCTTTTTAAATATCCTTAAAGCCAAGTCGTGTCACATTAATCTAAGCCGTATTCAACAGACTGCTTTCACAAACATGGCTGACGTCACTTCGTCCTCGTGCTAGCTTAGCTGACTTAGCTTAGCCGGCAGTGTTACCAGACCAGTTTCCTGTCACTTCCAACTTTCTCTGTGGTCATTTATTCATTTAGTTCAACAAGCACAAGTCAGTACAGGTGTTGCCGCGGACGCACGCTGCTTTTTGTGCTGTCAGATATCCGTGTTGGGAGTGATGGCGGTGACATGTGTCTCTTTACTCGGACCAGTGTCCGTTGAGAAATGATTGGAGGCGTGGTTACGCAGTGTTGATAAGATGACGTCACCGCGGGGCCGGCGCGTCCCCTGGAGCGAGTTAATGGCGGCGGTTTGCGCCTCAGGATGCGCCATTTTGAACACGCTGTGCAGGGCACTACACGTTCAGCCCTCTCCTATCCAGCTCACCACCGTCACCCTAAACTGAACTAACCTACCAAGACGGAGTCCGCCGCTTGCCGGGAGCGGAGACAGACAGACCCATATGGCCGAGGCCTGTCGGAGGGACCTGCTAACTGCTAGCCTGCTACCTCGGTAAGCTAGCCCCCCTCCCGGCTATTGCTCTAGTCTGGGAAATCAGCGCTTGTTTCTGTTTCTTCCCTCACTTCATCTTTTCTACACACTCCAGGTTGGGACGAGTATTGCATGCTTAACCCTGAACCCTAGACCCCACTAGTCCCCAACAGTCTGGATGACAGTAAAAAAGGTATTTGATCGTGGCCTATGAAATGCTAACTTGCTAACGGTGACGGTAATTCCTGTGCCGGTGGTATTTTGTGACCCTCGATTAAAACCAGTGTTGATAGTCGTGCAGAAACTGGAAGATTTGTTCATGACCACACATGAGGTGTGTTATCCGCCATGTTGAAACACACAACCAGTGATCACGGGTGGAATCGGAGATGGTAGAAAGTTAACTTGCCAAATGTATGTAGGGGGGATGCTGGCAACTGACTTTTACCCTGCCAAGATTCAATGTTCGTGAAAATGTTTTGATGACCATGGCTGTGCAAACACACACACACACACACACACACACACACACACACACACACACACACACACACACACACACACACACACAGTCTCCTTGGATGGGCTTTGTTGCTGGAGAGAGGAGTTGACACGAGGAAGTGAACTGCACCCTGGTGCGTTGTGGTGCTGGCGGGGGGGATTATAGTAGCGGAGAAGAAAAGAAGGATTTGTGCCGAGAGCTGAGGAGACGACAGTTAATGGCTCATTACCAGACACACACACACACACACACACACACACACACACACACACACACACAGTACCGAGGAGACATGCTTGCTGACTTTCATAAGCCTGAAGTGTAAATACAGAGGCACCTCCTGCACTTGCACACACTTACATACACACACATGTAAACATACATAAACACACATACACAGATACACATACCAAAATACACATACATATATATATACAAACACTTACACACGTGTAAACATACATAAATACACAGATACACAGATACACATACAAAAATACACACATATATACACACGTGTAAACATACATAAATACACATACATATATACACACACTTACATACACACATGTGTAAACATACATGAATACACACACATAGAGGCACATACAAAAATACACATACATATATATGTGCACACACTTACACACATGTGTAAACATACATAAATACACAGATACACATACAAAATACACACATATATATACACACACGTAAACATACATAAATACAGACATAGATACAAAAATACACATACATATATACACGTGTAAACATACATAGATACACATACATAGATACACATACAAAAATACACATACATATATACACACGTGTAAACATACATAGATACACATACATATATACACATACATACATATATACACACACTTACATACACACATGTAAACATACATAGATACACATACAAAAACACACCTACATATATACACACATGTGTAAACATACATATATACGCACACACAGTATAGATACGCAGATGTCTCCTGGGGCGTGTGTGTGTGTGTGTGTGTGTGCGGGGGGGGGGTCTTGATGGTGTAATTGAGATAAATTGTGGAGTGGAGCTGGGTGGCCTGTCCCATCTCATGGAGTCTCACAGAGGGCTGTGGATTTAGCCTACACTGTCTACTCTGCTTTACTGTGCGTGTGTGTGTGTGTGTGTACATATTCATGTGTGTGTGTGTGTGTGTGTGTGTGTGTGTGCTTGTTTACCTACACTGTATATGTCTCCAGGTATGTCTTTCCTCTTGTGTGTGTGTGTGTGTGTGTGTGTGTGTGTGTGTGTGTGTAGGGGGCTGTGGAATGTCTCACTGGAATTGTATTAGTGTGTGATTTTCTACACATGCCTGTGTGTGCATGTGTATTTTCTATTAGTGTGTGTGTGTGTGTGTGTGTGTGTGTGTGTGTGTGTGTGTGAGAAGCAGAATGGTTGTAAAGTAAAAGAGACAGATGTAGCTGGGTAAGCTACTGTGGCCCTTCTCTCTATCTCTCTTTCTATTTCATTCTCTCCCTCTGTCTCGTTCTCTCTCTCAAACACACACACACACACACACACACACACACACACAAAACAGTAAAGCACTGACGCTATTCAAATGGGACATTAGGCAACTCGGAGGACACAGAGACAGAGAGAGCGAGAGAGAGACTTAGTTGTTGTGTTGCATGTGTTGATGTGTATAGTGTGAGTTGTTGTGTTGCATGTGTTGATGTGTATAGTGTGATTTGTTGTGTTGCATGTGTTGATGTGTATAGTGTGATTTGTTGTGTTGCATGTGTTGATGTGTATAGTGTGAGTTGTTGTATTTCATGTGTTGATGTGTATAGTGTGAGTTGTTGTGTTGCATGTGTTGATGTGTATAGTGTGAGTTGTTGTATTAGATGTGTTGATGTGTATAGTGTGAGTTGTTGTATTG
>NC_079226.1:3827997-3867997 GCF_029633865.1 Lampris incognitus
CCACATACAGGTACTCATATGAAGTAGATTATACCACATACAGGTACTCATATGAAGTAGGTTATACCACATACAGGTACTCATATGAAGTAGATTATACCACATACTACAGGTACTCATATGAAGTAGGTTATACCACATACAGGTACTCATATGAAATACATTATGTCACAGTTGGCTGCCTCCAGTAGGCCGACATATTGAAAGGAAGATTTTCATATTAGCTTTGCTTTTAAACATTTTATTGGTATTTGTTCGTCATTATGTATTTGTTGTGTGCAGTAGTGGTACTCTTCTGAAAGTGCTGTGTTCGGTGATTCAGTTTGCCCATAGCCAAAAGCGGGATGGCGTTCCGGATACACTCCATTAGTATTGTACATTCACTGTGTAGAATAATCCACCCATGTGGCGTCGGTGGATTACTGACGCTCCTCCGTGTGAGCAGATTTCCGTCAATTACATTTTAATCCACGTGGATTACAGTTCTCCTCAATGGTAGCCGTACTAATCTAATCCTTTTACACCTAATCCCCGTTAGTCCCAGCCTCGGGACCGTGCTGTGTCGGGGTGTGTGTGTGTGTGTGTGTGTGTGTCGGGGTGTGTGTGTGTGTGTTTACTGGTATGCGGCCAGTGTTGCCGGTGGTGTAGGTGGACAACATCTCGGGTGCTGTAATGAATTGGGACCTGTGTCCTCCAAAGCGTATTTTCCCAGCTGGGCGTTTTCAGCTGGGAGCCGAGATGCTTCGGTTGCTATGATACAGAATATCCGCGGAAGTGACAGTTAATTTATGTGTTGCAAGTACTTTTTCTCCCCAATTGTACTTGGCCCCGGTCTCTGCTGCACCTCCTCTGCTGATCCGGGGAGGCTGCAGACTACCACATGCCTCCTCCCATACATGTGGAGTCACCAGCCGCGTCTTTTCACCTGACAGTGAGGAGTTTCACCAGGGGCACGTAATGCATGGGAGGATCACGCTATTCCCCCCAGTCCCCCCCCCCCAACAGAAGCCCTGACCGCCCAGAGGAGGCGCTAGTGCAGCGACCAGGACACATACCCACATCCAGTTTCCCACCCGCAGACACGGCCAATTGTGTCTGTAGGGACGCCCGACCAAGCCGGAGGTAACACGGGGATTCGAACCGGCGATCCCCGTGTTAGTAGGAGACAGAATAGACCGCTACGCTACGCCCGAGGTCTTGTTTATTTTTAAACAGTTTCTAGTGAAGGATAGATCCTCCATCCATGGGATAGACAGATAGATGGAAGGAGAGCTGGGAGAGAGGGGGGGGGGCGTCAGTAAATGTAGTGGTGTGTTTCCGGAAGTGATGAAGTCAAATGAAATGCCCTTTAGATTGTCAAAAGACATTATCTTCATCTTTATCCATCCCGGAAAAGAGGAAGTGACTTGGACGTTTTCCACCGGCTGTTTTCTGAAAGCAGGCGTCACTTAGATCCACTTAGAAGTTCCACTTGATTTTATTTGATTTGATTCTGTTTTCAGGAGAACGTGTTCGATCCCACGGGTCTGCTTAAAGACCAGTTAAGTGAAATAAACACAACAACAGGAATGTGCTCTTGATCTATCCCGCCGGGTCCTGTGTCGACAGGCTGGCGGATGAAACCCTCTTAATAATTCACCGTGTTGGTGGAGGAATGCTAGATGTGCAATTAGTGTAAATCCATTCTGGGGGAGTAAAGGAGGGTTTCTGTCGTCCACGCTGCTGTTATGGCACTTCTTCTCTTTCTTGTGAAATCCACAGCCGGAGCTAGATCACTCGTTCATTTCATGTTGTGAGTCCAAGGCTGGAGCGGGACTGAGAGGACGGCGGAGGGAGGGAAATAGACAGGGAAAGAGAGAAGGGAAGAGAGAGTGAAAGAGAAGGAAAGAGGGAAATGGAGAAGGAAAGAGAGAGTGAAAGAGAAGGAAAGAGGGAAATAGAGAAGGAAAGAGAGAAGGGAAGAGAAGAAAGAGGGAAATAGAGAAGGAAAGACAGAAGGGAAGAGGGAAATAGAGAAGGGAAGAGAAGGAAAGAGGGAAATAGAGAAGGAAAGAGAGAAGGGAAGAGAAGGAAAGATGGAAAGAGAGGGAAATAGAGAAGGAAAGACGGAAAGATGGAAAGATAGGGGAAGAGAAGGGAAGAGGGAAATACAGAGGGAAAGCGAGAAGGGAAGAGAAGGAAAGAGAGAGGGAAAGAAGGAAAGAGAAGGGAAGAGAGAGGGGAAGAAGGAGGGAAAAGAATGAAAGAGGGAAGGGGGAGGGAAAGAGTGAAAGAAGGAAAAGGGAATGAAAGAGAGGGAAAGGGAAGGGAAGAGAGAGTGAAAGAGAAGGAAAGAGGGAAATAGAGAAGGAAAGGGAGAAGGGAAGAGAGAGTGAAAGAGAAGGAAAGAGGGAAATAGAGAAGGAAAGAGAGAAGGGAAGAGAAGGAAAGAGGGAAATAGAGAAGGAAAGAGAGAAGGGAAGAGGGAAATAGAGAAGGAAAGAGAGAAGGGAAGAGAAGGATAGATGGAAAGAGTGGGAAATAGAGAAGGAAAGAGAAGGAAAGACGGAAAGATGGAAAGATAGGGGAAGAGAAGGGAAGAGGGAAATAGAGAGGGAAAGCGAGAAGGGAAGAGAAGGAAAGAGAGAGGGAAAGAAGGAAAGAGAAGGGAAGAGAGAGGGGAAGCGGGAGGGAAAGAGGGAGGGAAAAGAATGAAAGAGGGAAGGGGGAGGGAAAGAGTGAAAGAAGGAAAAGGGAATGAAAGAGGGGGAAAGAGAAGGGAAAGAGAAGGGAAGAGAGAGGGAAAGAGAAGGGACAAGCGATGGAAAGAGGGAAAGAGAAGGGAAGAGAGAGGGAAAGAGAAGGGAAGAGCGATGGAAAGAGGGAAAGAGAAGGGAAGAGAGGGAAAGAGAAGGGAAGAGCGATGGAAAGAGAGAGGGAAAGAGAAGGGAAGA
Source organism: Lampris incognitus (assembly GCF_029633865.1). Classification (NCBI taxonomy): domain Eukaryota; kingdom Metazoa; phylum Chordata; class Actinopteri; order Lampriformes; family Lampridae; genus Lampris; species Lampris incognitus. The sequence continues at coordinate 3,830,931 of NC_079226.1, forward strand.
GAGAGGGAAGAGCGATGGAAAGAGAGGGAAAGAGAAGGGAAGAGAGGGAAAGAGAAGGGAAGAGAGGGAAAGAGAAGGGAAGAGAGAGGGAAAAAGAGATGGAAAGAGAGGGAAAGAGAAGGGAAGAGTGATGGAAAGAGAGAGGGAAAGAGAGATGGAAAGAGAGAGGGAAAGAGAGATGGAAAGAGAGAGGGAAAGAGAAGGGAAGAGAGATGGAAAGAGAGAGGGAAAGAGAAGGGAAGAGCGATGGAAAGAGAGAGGGAAAGAGAAGGGAAGAGAGAGGGAAGGAGAAGGGAAGAGAGAGGGAAAAAGAAGGTAAGAGAGAGGGAAGAGAGAAGGGAAGAGAGAGGGGAAGAGAGGGAAAGAGAGATGGAAAGAGAGAGGGAAAGAGAGATGGAAAGAGAGAGGGAAAGAGAAGGGAAGAGCGATGGAAAGAGAGAGGGAAAGAGAGATGGAAAGAGAGAGGGAAAGAGAAGGGAAGAGAAGGGAAGAGAGGAAAGAGAGAGGGGAAGAGAGAGGGAAAGAGAAGGGAAGAGAGAGGGAAAAAGAGAGGGAAAGAGAGAGGGGAAGAGAGAGGGAAAGAGAAGGAAAGAGAGAGGGAAAAAGAGAGGGAAAGAGAGAGGGGAAGAGAGAGGGAAAAAGAGAGGGAAAGAGAAGGGAAGAGAGGGAAAGAGAAGGGAAGAGAGAGGGAAAGAGAAGGGAAGAGAGAGGGGAAGAGAGGGAAAGAGAGAGGGGAAGAGAGAGGGAAAGAGAGAGGGAAAGAGAGATGGAAAGAGAAGGGAAGAGAGAGGGGAAGAGAGGGGGAAAGAGAGAGGGGAAAAGAGAGGGAAAGAGAAGGGAAGAGAGAGGGGAAGAGAGAGGGAAAGAGAGAGGGAAAGAGAGGGGAAGAGAGGGGGAAAGAGAGAGGGGAAGAGAGAGGGAAAGAGAGGGAATTGATAATTGGGTGTTTTCTGAAGAGGAGGAAGATCAAAGCTGGGTGGAGGAAGGTCCGTGTAATGTGTAATGTGTAACGTGTGATTTGGAAGCCCAGAGCTTTTACTGCTCTTTGAGTGAGGCGGCTCCTTAATGTGGGTCTGCGGTTTGTGTGTTTGTGTGTTTGTGTGTCAGTTGGTGTGTGTGTGTGTGTGTGTGGAATGTGCACGTGCACGTGGTTACGCTTAAAGACCTGCATACGTGCAGATAACTGTGTGTTTGTGTGGGTGCATGTATGCCCCTGGATGTGCTCCTGTGTGCGAGCGTGGATGCAAGTGTGTGTTCGCAGGTTTGTGTGTCTGTCTGTGACGTGTGGGTGCACATATGTGTGTGCTTATGCATTCCTCTATGAGTGTGTGCCTGTGCATACATGACTCCAAATGGTTGTATATTCCTTTGTGTGCAAGCATGTTTGCCTATTGGTGTTTGTATTTGTGTGTGTGTGTGTGTGTGTGTGTGTGTGTTGGCATACATCTTTGTGTGAATTAATGACTTTGTGTGTATGTCTGTGTGCTTTTGTGTTTTATGTTTGCCTGGGCTTGCGTGGGTGCATGCCATGCATATGTGCGCCTGCCTGCCTGCATGTGTGTGTGTGTGTGTGTGTGTGTGTGTGTGTGGTTGTGTGTGTGCATGTGTGCGTGCGTGTGTGTGTGTGTGTGTAAAGCCCTGAACCAGGCGTAATTACCCAGCTGTTGGCTGTCTCTGGAGTTTGATTGACAGACAGCGCTGTCTGCTTGCAGAGGCAGCTGCAGTATTCATGAGTGTCTTTGGCTTCACATTTCAGCCATAATTAATTGATTCATATGCCTGTAAGGTTTTTGTAAAATATTAACAAGATAAGATTAAAAAGGCAGGCTAGGTATCCCCCGCACGCATCACACTCACACCGCTACTAAAGCCGGCCGCTGCCGGCGGGGGGGGGCTTTTTTTTTTACTTTGAGCAAGATGTGTTTAAATGGCCAAATGGGGGGTGAGGGGGGGGCGAGAGAGAGCTCAAGATATACAGAGGTAAGACAGAAAGAGAGACAGACAGGTAAAGAGACACAGGTCATGACAAAGAAAGAAAGAAGTAGAGAGAAGGAACAGACAGGTACAGACATAGAGGGGTTCACAGGCACAGATAGACAGGTAAAGAGATAGAGAGACAGACAGGTACAGACAGACAGGTAGAGAGAAGGGACAGACAGGTACAGACATAGAGGGGTACACAAGTACAGACAGGTAAAGAGAGAGAGACAGACAGACAAGTACAGACATAGGAGGGTACACAGGTACAGACAGACAGATGAAGAGAGAGAGACAGACAGGTACAGACATAGAGGGATACACAGGTACAGATAGACATACAGGTAAAGAGACATACAGGTACAGAAATAGAGGGGTACACAGGTACAGACAGACAGACAGACAGACAGACAGGTGCAAACGTAGAGGGGTACACAAGTAAAGACAGACAGACAGGTACAGACAGACAGATAAAGCGACAGACAGGTACAGAAATAGAAGGGTACACCGGTACAGACAGACAGACAGACAGGTAAAGAGAGACAGACAGACAGGTACAGAAATAGAAGGGTACACCGATACAGACAGACAGACAGACAGGTACAGACAGACAGGTAAAGAGAGACAGACAGACAGGTACAGAAATAGAAGGGTACACCGGTACAGACAGACAGATGCAAACGTGGAGGGGTACACAAGTACAGACAGACAGACAGTTACAGACAGACAGATAAAGCGACAGACAGGTACAGAAATAGAAGGGTACCACAGGTACAGACAGACAGACAGACAGACAGACAGACAGGTAAAGAGACAGACAGGTACAGAAATAGAGGGGTACGCAGGTACAGACAGACAGACAGATAAAGCGACAGGCAGGTACAGAAATAGAAGGGTACCACAGGTACAGACAGACAGACAGACAGGTAAAGAGACAGACAGGTACAGAAATAGAGAGGTACGCAGGTACAGACAGACAGACAGACAGATAAAGTGACAGACAGGTACAGAAATAGAGGGGTATGCAGGTACAGGCAGACAGGCAGACAGGTACAGAGAGAGAGACAGTGGCTGCTGGGTGTGGTTTGGCTCCCATCAGACCTCTTTAATGTCAGCATGATGCAATAAACACACACCTGTCAGGGGGAGATGTGTGTGTGTGTGTGTGCGTGTGTGGCGTGTGCGTGTGTGCGTGTGTGTGTGTGTTTCAAAGAGTGAAGGGGGGAAGATGCAGAGCGCGAGAGAGAGCGAGAGAGAGCGAGAGAGAGAGCGAGAGAGAGCGAGAGAGAGAGTAAAACCTCCTTTGGGCTCCTCATCATAATAAACTGTAATCACTGATTACTGCCAGTATTAATCATAATACTATCATGAGTACCTTTAATAGTACTTACAAGTACTGGCACTAGTGGTAGTGTTCTTTGTACTGGAAGAAGCTAATATATTGGTAGTAGTATTTGGATTATTATGAGTAGCAGGTTTTGTCGCGGTGCAACTGTAAGAGTATTACTGTAAGTGGTGTGGTAGTATGTCTAGGTAGTATTTGTGTAAGTGTCACTGTAAGTGTTTCTGTAAACGGGAGTAATTTTTCCAGTGGTTGTATTAGTTTAAGCAGTACTGATGGTAGTTCTGTTAATGGCAGTGATTGTTGTTATTACTGGGTTATTACTGCATATTACTGGGTATTACGAGGTTATTACTGGGTATTACTGGGTTAATACTGGTATTCCTAGGTTAATACTGGGTATTACTGAGTTAATACTGGGTATTACTGGGTTATTACTGGTATTACTAGGTTAATATTGGGTATTACTGGGTTAATACTGGTATTCCTAGGTTAATACTGGGTATTACTAGGTTATTACTGGGTTAATACTGGTATTCCTAGGTTAATACTGGGTATTACTGGGTTAATACTGGTATTCCTAGGTTAATACTGGGTATTACTAGGTTATTACTGGGTATGACTGGGTTAATACTGGTATTCCTAGGTTAATGCTAGTATTACTGGGTTAATGCTGGGTATTACTTGGTATTACTGGGTTAATACTGGGTATTACTGGGTATTACTGGGTTAATGCTGGGTATTACTGGGTTAATACTGGGTATTACTGGGTTAATGGTGGGTATTACTGGGTTAATACTGGGTATTACTGGGTTAATGCTGGGTATTACTGGGTATTACTGGTATTACTTGGTTATTACCAGGTGTTACAGTGGTATTACGGGGAGGTAGTGTGTGTGTGCTGGTAGTGCTGAATGGAGTTACAACCGTTTAATGCAAACAATTTACTCAACACAGCCCTGGATTTAAGCTCTTCAACAAGGGTTACCATGTTACACACACACACACACACACACACACACACACACACACACACACACACGATCCAAGGTGATAGACAGGCCAGATGTGCTCGTGTGTGTGTGAGAAAGTAAGTTCCTGCTTGCTATTGCATATATTATTGTGTGTGTGTGCTGTCACATGGATCTGTGTGTGTGTGTGTGTGTGTGTGTGTGTGTGTGTGTGTGTGTGTGTGTGTGTGTGTCAAAGCCCTGACAGCTAGTCACCTTGCTGGGCCGTGCTCATGGCTGCATGAATAAACATGACTTCCTGTCCACAGCGACAGCTCCACGGCTTCATAGCTTTACAGAAACTCACTGTTCTCTGTTTACGGCTCACTTCAGGATCCTCTGCTGGTGTGAGCGCTGCCTGAAAACTGTCCCCAGTGTGCCAAAATGAAATCACCCCACAGACGTCTGGAATGACCAGAGACGGTGCTTTTTGAAAACTCAAACATATATTTACATTTGAAAATGATCTGAGTTTTATATTAGCAAAAACAACTAAAATTCTCCCACATCGCAAAATTGCTGTGGCCCGGACCCGTCCCACACCCGACACTTTGATCCGGCCCACATACCGCGTGGAATGATGGCACTTGGGCGGTCCGCTCCTGTTTGCCAGATCTGGGCCAGAACCAAGCCATAGCAATGCTGCATGTGCCACATATTTGCCAAAGGTGGCCCACATTTGATTTGGCATATTTGGGCCATATTTGTTATTATACATGTTGGTCAATTCAGGCTCAAAGTGGCTAAGTTTAGGGTTAAGGTTAGCTAACCTTTTAGTTTAGGGTTAAGGTTAGCTAGCATTTTAGTTTGGGGTTAAGGTTAGCTAGCATTTTAGTTTGGGGTTAAGGTTAGCTAGCATTTTGGTTTAGAGTTAAGGTTAGCTAGCATTTTAGTTTAAGGTTGAGGTTAGCTAGCATTTTAGTTTAGGGTAAAGGTTAGCTAGCATTTTGGTTTAGGGTTAAGGTTTGCCAGCGGTTAAGATTAGGGTTAATGTTAGCTAGTTGTTAAAGTTAGTCAAGTCAATTTTATTTGTATAGCCCAATATCACAAATTATACATTTCTCTCAAGGGGCTTTACAGCGACACAACAGCCTGTCCTTAGACTAGGGTAGCTAGTGGTTAAGGCTAGTTAGCGGTTAAGGGTAGTATTAATATTAGGTAGTGGTTGATGATTATTCTCATCATGATGAACGAGAAAATCGATTGGTTATCTATTAACAAAGGTCACTTCCTTCTTTGATCACTAGGGGCGCTTAAGTGTTAATCAAGAAAGCCCTGGAGTCGTTTTCAGGGGCCTTTAAAATTCGACCCATGTGGTCGTTTACATGGGATGACCAGTCCCAAATGAAGCCAGACTCAACAGAAATCACAGTAACTGTATATCTACGCTACAGAAAAACATAGAAGTCATACAAACATGTGAATATACATTCTCTTCTGTTGTGCTCCGTTTGGTTCTGTTCTGGTCTCACCGGTTCATTTCCCAGCGTGAATAGTTCAAACGCAGCCAGCAGTCATTCACAGCTGCCACGTTGGCAGGCTGGCATTTAACACACTGCGTTTGAGGTGTTGACAGGCGCTCCAGTGTCACGTTTAAAGTCTTGCAGACTCGCCAACATGTTTGATTAAGACTTGCTGTAAACCTGGCTCCTCGCCGTAAACTGCACCTCTCCCCCGGAGGACGAGACCTCTGATGAAAATGAAAGTCAAACATCTTGATGTACTTTTCTCCTCTCCGGATGGAAAAGGACATTTCTGCTGCCGGAGCCGCCTGTGGTCCAGCAGCTAATTCTCTGCCTCTGTGCTATGGACGGCTCATCACACAGTCTTGACCGCAAGCCCTTTATTTACCACCAAACTTCAATTTCCTCCTCTTCTTCTCTGAAGGAAGGTCAGAGGTCACGGTCAGCTACAGATACGTGGTGGCTGCCTTGTGACGCCCCGCTTGACCTCTAACCTCCTTGATGAGGGGTGCTTGTCCATGCATCCCCCCCTCCCCTTGTTTTGTTTAAACCAATCCCATTTTCATCACATCTGTTGACAGCCACCGCTGTCAGCCAATCATTGTTGACATCCGTTGGGGACTCGTGGACGCATAACGGATGTGACAAGCCCGCCTCCATGTGATACGTTTATGCTAATACAGTTAGCATAATAGCATGTCATCAGACATTAGTGTCACAAGCAGTTTAACACCGCCACTTTACAGCAGAAGGACTAAGGCATGTAAAAATCTTCAAAGAGACAGACAGACAGAGGGGAGAGACAGAGAGACAGGCAGGCAGGCAGACACAGGAACAGAGAGAGAGAGCGAGAGACAGACAGACAGACAGGCAGAGAGAGACGGACAGACAGACAGGTAGAGAGAGAGAGATAAACAGACAGACAGGCAGAGAGAGGGACAGAGAGCGAGAGAGAGACAAACAGACAGACAGGCAGAGAGAGGGACAGAGAGACAAACAGACAGACAGGTAGAAAGAGCGAGAGAGAGACAAACAGACAGACAGGCAGAGAGAGGGACAGAGAGACAAACAGACAGACAGACAGACAGACAGAGAGGGGGGGGGACAAATATAGGAAAGAGAGTGAAGAAGGGAGGTCAATTCAGATTGAGACAAAGTGTAGGTGAGCAAATATTAGAGATGTAGAGAAACGGAATACAGGAGAGAGCGATAGAGAGAGAAAGAGAGAGAGAGAGATGGAAAGCGAGAGAGAGAGAGAGAAGGGGATAGAGAGAGAGAGAGAGAGAGATGGAAAGAGAAAGAGGAAGAGATAGAAAGAGAGCGAAAGAGGAAGAAAGAGAGAGATAGAGAAAGAGAGAGAAAGAGAAAAAGGCGCGACAGGTTAAATTGGTGTATTTGAAATGCAGGATGCACTCAGCCATGTCAGGAACATTATTCACCATGCCGGAGCAATACCACAGGTCTCTTCCTGTCTGTCTGTCTGTCTGTCTGTCTGTCTGTCTGTCTGTCTGTCTGTCTGTCTGTTTCTCTCTCTGTCTGTCTGTTTTCTCTGTCTGTCTCGCGGTCTGTCTGTTTCTCTGTTGCTCTCTGTCTGTCTGTCTCTCTCTCTCTGTCTCTCTGTCTGTTTGTCTGTCTGTCTGTCTGTCTCTTGCTCTGTCTGTCTGTCTTGTCTCCCTCGGTTTTAATGAGCTCGTCTTCTCTTCACCCTCGAACCAAACGTGTACGTAAGCAGGAGAGGCAGAACAGAGGGTGGATGATGGAGGGAAATAAACGAAGTGATGGAGAGAGTGAAGAGGAGGGACATGTGAAGGCAGAGTGCATCATAGGAGTAAAGACAGAGGACTCTCCATGTGTCCATATATGATGGTAGTCCTGTAGTATATTAACAGTAGTGTTATGCAGCAGACCATGCATTCTTGTCTGATCTGGTTCAGATCATCATCATCGTCATCATCCGTTAGAGCAACTGACTGGTTTCATGGTTCGTTTCTGGTCTAATGAAGTCTAGCTGGAGGCAGTACTGCACCGGTAATACCAGTACACCTTCACAAAGCCTCCTGCAGCCCATAGCTTTTGGACCCAATAACAGCCTAGGTCCAATTAAAAGTTAGATGTGGTCCGTGCTGGACTGCTAAATGATGTGGAATCAAAGCCGGAGTCAGAACTCAAAGAAGGTCCTCAGGTGAGCTCGTCCACATCTGCTCTTTAAATTGTTGTGAAAATGGTGCTGCTAATGGGAGAGGTTGTTAGCATGGCAAGAACACACACACACACACACACACACACACACACACACACACACACACACACACACACACACACACACGCATGCACGTGCGGTCCTGTGTAGCTGTGAGTTCAGGTAACGGGGTGGAGTTGTTTTAATGGAAGTCGTGGTCAGCACAGTAGGTGTAACTAAGACCTTCATGTTTGCCAGAGCAGTGCAAGTAATGTGAATGATGTATGTAAGAACGCTTTTGACATACTTTTTTTAGAAGTAAACTCATTTATTATCATGATTTTACTTCAGGACAAAATTTAAGTGTTTTGTTTATTTATTTTTTCTTTAATGAGAGGGATTTCACTCCTACCTAAAACGACCGTGGGCGGTCAAAATGACGGCCGGTGTTTAAACTCTATATTGTGTCAAGATAAATACCAGTTGAGATATTAATGCATTATATATGTTAGTGTGTCTGTTATGAAACTAACTGACAACAACATTAACATTTTAACAACTTTAATACTGTTTTTAAACAAGTTAAAATGGCCGCTGTCCAACGCCTGTAAATACTGCAGCGCCTCGGTGGTAGTCACGGTGCGTCTGTAAGGGCGTCTGTAACCAGACATGTTGGACATCATCACACATCAAGTCCAGACTATTCGTCTGCACTGGGGGGCGCTAGTGTGTTTCTAGGACACAGCAACGAACTTCACACAGGAAATGATGCGACAACACACGTCATAAATACTGACATGACGCACACCATCACACACACATTACGGGGCAGTCATGTTGACCACTCGTAGTCGTTTTAGGTAGATCTGATCATAACTTTTTTGTGTGATAGATCTAAAACTCATTTTAATGCAAATGTAGAGAACTTTAGGAGAACTCTGGGGCAGCGGGTCTGTATCTCTTCTTCTTTTTTTTTCCACGAAGTTATTAAACTTTGAAAATCCAAGGCAGTCATAATGGCCGTCTTGGTCATTCTAGTGTTTTAAAGAAGTGTTGGTGAAGGCCGGCCGGTGGGAGAAGAGAGAGAGACAAGCAGGCAGACAAGCAGATGATAGAGGTGTAGCTTGTAGAAGGGGCAGACAGGCTGAAACTGCAGTATGACAGACAGACAGACAGGTGGAAGGAGAGAGGACAGACAGACACAAAGACTGATGTTAAGCGATGAATTCAAGACAGACTGGAAGACAGACAGGCCGATAGACAAATTGAAGACAGACAGATTGAAAGATGGATAAACAGGGAGAGACAGACAGGTGGAAAGAGAATGAAAGACAGATGATAGACAGGTGGACAGACAGGATCTTGTTGTGGATTCAGGTGTGAAAATCTTGTGATTGGGTTTCTGTATCATCTGAATTCTATCTGGAGGAGGATGGATGGATAGACACACTGCATGTAGAGAGGCTCTCTCTCTCTCTGTCTGTCTCACTGTCTCTGTCTCTCTCTCTGTCTGCCTTTGTCTGTCTGTCTCTGTCTCTCTCGCTGTCTCTGTCTGTCTCTCTTGTTGTTTCTCTCACTCTCTCTCTCTCTCTCTCTCTCTCTCTCTCTCTCTCTCTCTCTCTTTCTCTGTGTGTCTCTCTCTGTCTGTCTCGTGCTCTGTCTCTGTCTCTGTCTCTGTCTTGCGCTGTCTCTGTCTCTGTCTGTCTGTATCTCTCGCTCTCTCTCTCTGTCTCTCTCCCCCGCCATCTCTCACTCTGATTCGCTTTCCTCGGCAGGATCTCGGTCCAGTTCTTCCGGTTATGGTCGACTTGCTGCGTAGAAGTCATTTATCGTGGTGCGCTTCCAGACGGGCCGAGCTGGAGGACCGTTAGGCTTCCAGACGGGCCGAGCTGGAGGACCGTTAGGCTTCCAGAAGGGCCGAGCTGGGGGACCGTTAGGCTTCCAGACGGGCTAATCTGGGGGACCATTAGTAGATCTGATGCCGACGCAAGAACGGCATGAACACGGAGCAGGAGAAACATTTGATCCAACTAAATAAATAAAACAAATAAATCACCAGCTCGTACTAAAGACTCAGTGTGTGAAAACGACTGAGGGTAACGCCACTAAAATGATGCTGTTTGGTGATTTTATTACACATATTGAGTTAGTTTAACATAAGAAAAGCAGAACACAACCAAGAGAGTTGTCAACCCAGATCTTTTGAAGGACAACGTGAGTCATATTTCACAATAAATGTAGTTTTTATACCAGAGGTAATTCTGTCAGAAACAAGAAGACACCATTTATGTAGAGAATTCATTTATTGTGAAAAACCTGCAGCAGAAATGCACGAAGAACCTGCAGGCTTATTTAAGACTCATAGTTGAACAAAGACAACAACAATAGTACTACTACTACTACTTTGACCACTGCAATTACTACTACAATCGGCTCTGTGCATAACTGTAGTCCACTGACTTCCGGTTTCTACTGCAGTGGTCATACCAGTTTCCTGTTTGTTGGCGTGTGTTATTGACAATGACATGTTTTTCGTCATGCCTGCAAGATTCGCCATGGATAAATGTCAACGACATGCACACAACTGTCTACAAATTTTCACCTGCACCTACCAGCAAACGGGTAAAAAGTTTCAAGTTGTACATATCAAGTTGTGGACATAACTTGATATGTACAACTTGAAACCTTTCGAGAGCTTGATGTCTCAGAAACCCCACCAACAGAAAATGAGGCAACTACCAGCTACGCGAAATGAGTGAAATGCATGGGAAGTACCCAAAAAGAATGAATGACGCAGACGTGGACCAACAAAAGGCACACCTGTGGCTGAGGAGCATCGGACTGAAAGCAGAGACGGAGGGCCTGATAATCACTGCACAAGACCAGAGCCTGGCAACCAGATCCTATCACCATCGCATCATCAAAGATGGAACAGACCCAAAATGCAGAATCTGTGGAATGTACGAAGAAACCATCGACCACATTGTCTCAGGCTGCCCGGAACTGGCAAAGACCGAGGACATGTACAGGCACAACAAGGCAGCAGCACCCCTGCACTGGAACATCTGCAGGAGTTACAAGATCAAGACCACTGAGAAGTGGTATGAACATCAGCCAAAAACGGTCACTGAAAACAATGATGTCACCATCCTCTGGGACACGTCCATCCACACTGACAGAGAGATTAAAGCCAACAAGCCTGACATCGTTATCAAGGACAGGAAGCAAAAGAGGTGCATGCTCATCGACTTGGCAACACCATCTGAAAAAAACACCTCAGTGAAAGTCACAGAGAAGCTGACCAAGTACAAAGACCTGGAGATTGAAATCAACAGGATGTGGAGAATGAAGACCGAAACAACACCAGTGGTCATCGGAGCTCTAGGACTCAGGAAGAAGGGAATGGAAAAGTTCACCAACCGTATCCCAGGCAACACCAACATCCATGTAGACCAGAAGATCACCCTGCTCGGAACATCCCACATATTACGACGAGTACTGTCAATCAAGTGACATCTGCCCTATAGTGCCTCAGGTCCATAGTTTGGACCCAGCTCTACAGGATGTAAAACAGGAAACGTGAAAGAAATAATAATTATAATAATAATAATGATGATGATTGATTATAATAATAATAATGTAACCCTTTTTCTAATGCCCCTTGCCTTCTCTTACCTTCTATCTAGCGGCTATCCACTACTTCCTAGCATATCCCATTATTAACAATGATCATTATAAAATGTATTTTACTGGGTTTTTCACGAGTAATACTATTCATAATAAAGTATAATGAATTGGGTTTTGCTTTTTTACTTTTACTGTTTGTCCTCATCAAACAAGTCAACAGCATTAGAATCAATTGATTTCTGTTCTCCGATGGTCCATCCGGATTCTCATCCAATTCCGCTTTTAAACTGATGTTTCTTTTTTAAGTCTTTTAATTATCTGCTGTAAGCAGCTGCGCTTTAACGAAGGTGGCGTGACGGCATTTGCCGAGTTGGAAGAGTGAACAAGGGCGATTTCTAAATGGTCTCTTTACTGCCCTGTAAAACAGTCTGTTAGAGGAAAACACAGGCAGCAGGCTTGTGGACTGATTTACGCCGTGTTGTTCTAGGAGCTGGTAATTTACTAAATGGCCCACTGTGTAAACTTTAATGGGAAAAACAAAAAAACAAAAACAGGTTTCTTTGCTCCTGTTTTGAGTGCTCCATTTGTAAAAGATGAGAGTATAGGACAATGAGACGCTAGAGAAGTAAAATAGAACAGAATAAAATGAAGTAGAAAGTACAATCGACATTATTATTATTGTTGTTGTTATTATTATCATCATTATCATTATCATTAATGTAAGACTGTTAGCACGTTCACCTGAAACAAGGTTTCCATGCTGATGTTTACCCTTCTTTTGAACCAAGTTTCAGACAAAAGGTTCATAAACAACTTACTCACAGGTCTCACATGAAGGAATGAGGACGTAGTTGAGAACATCTGCCCAGATCTACTTTTAACTCCCATTTACACTAAACACAGATTATAACCTCAATGAACCCTTAACCTGTTAAACCCAAAGCTAAACTTACCCATCTCTACCCTAATACCTAAACATAACCATTTCTCTTTTTTACTGATTTTCAAGAATAAACAAAATGAAGCAGAATAACATGACACAAGAATAACATGAACTTTTAACATGAAATAAAAATGATAAAATACAAATGGAATAGGGATAAAATTGAGGGGGTGAAAATCACAACAGATGTAATAATAGCAGCAAAGATAAAATGAACAAGCGACTGAAATGAGTTTCCTCCGTAGGGTGTCTGGGCTCAGCCTTAGAGATAGGGTGAGGAGCTTGGACATCAGGAGGGAGCTCGGAGTAGAGCCGCTGCTCCTTCGCATCAAAAGGAGCCAGTTGAGGTGGTTTGGGCATCTGATCAGGATGCCTCCTGGGCGCCTTCCTTTGGAGGTTTACCAGGCACGTCCAACTGGGAGGAGACCCCGGGGTAGACCCAGAACTCGCTGGAGGGACTACATGTCCAATCTGGCCTGGGAACGCCTTGGGATCCCCCAGGAGGAGGTGGAGGGTGTTACTGGGGAGAGGGACGTCTGGAGTGCCCTACTTAGCTTGCTGCCACCGTGACCCTACCCCGGAGAAGCAGCTGATGAGATGAGATGAGATGAGATGATGTTTTGGTCTTTCCAGACAAGAAAGGTGGGGTCCGTTAAGGCTGGAGAGGGGGCATGATTGTGGCAAATTGGGCTGTCCATGTATACCTTAGGCAAATTAAACCTGCAGTAGACAGCATTTCAGCCCCCCCCCCCAATAGCATTTCCAAGTGTTTTTATTGTTTGCGCCACTCTCACAAAGACAACCAGATCACCTTCCATTCATTAGCAGCCTGGCTAGTGTCCAAAGCAAGAAACAACCATAAGAACCCAATTTGAACTAGAAACCCTGATCTCAGGGCTATGACAAAGGCAGAGTAAAACATCCAGCAGTATTAATAAGTAGGCAGGTTGTGTTACTTACTGATGCAGTAGAGAAAATGCCAACTGAATGTCGGTTAGAACCTTCTCAAGTCCTGGAGCTTTCTCCATCAAGTGAATGCCCATCCGAGGTCCACTCTTGTGTTACCTCTGTTCTTATCACTCTCCCGCTTCACCTTCTTTGCCTCCTCCATCAAAGGGATTCTTTTGCTCTTGTGGAGTAGAGTTTCCACTGTCACTTTTGTTGTTCCACTGTCTGCCATTTCTGCTACTGGGGATAGCTACCAATAGCTACTGGGGAAAGCAAAAGTGCAATTGCTTCCTATTTTGTTTGCGCAATCATTGACACATTACATTACATGACATTACAGTCATTTAGCCAACACTTTTATCCAAAGCGACTTACAATAAGTGCATTTAACGTAGGAAATCTGGAGAACTACTAGTCATCAGAGGTTATAAGTGCATCTAAACAAGCATCTAAGAGCAAAACCATGCTAAAGGAAAAGTTCAAGAAAGATTTTTTTTTAAATGAGTGAATACAATAAGTGCTAAGAACAAGTAACAGGGTAGTAGTTCTTAAAGAGGAGAGTTTTCAACCTGCGCCGAAAGATGGGCAACGACTCCGCTGTCCTGACAGCAGTGGGGAGTTCATTCCACCACTGTGGGGCCAGGACAGAACAGAGCCGTGACCGGGTCAATCAGCAGCAAGGGCCTCTGAGCGACGGGGCAAGCTGGCGTCCCGAGGCAGCAGAGCGAAGTGGTCGGGCAGGGTGTAGGGCTTGACCATGGCCGGGAGATAGGAAGAATTTGTTCCTTTCACTGCCCTGTAGGCTAGCAACGGAGTCAGTCAGCCAAGGGGCAGGTGGAGTTGGGCGTGCAGGCCTGGAGATGAGGGGACAGAGATTGTCCAGAGAAGAGGAGAGGGTAGAGAGAAGAAGATCAGTAGCAGTGTCAGGTGGTAGAAGAAAGAAAGATTCAGGTATAGGGAGGATAGAGGTAACAGAGGAAGAAAGATCAGTGGTGGAGAGAGAGCGGAGGTGTCTGTGCTGCTAACTCTCAAACAAGCCCCGCAGCTGAGGCGAGGATGAACAGGACGTCACTCAATGGTCGAAAATTTCTTTATTTTTAACCAACAGGTTACGAACCTTGAAAAAGAAAACACACAAAATACAAACATACATCATTCAAGTACCCTCAACTCAAAGCTAACACACAATACAACTCACTCACTCCCGCAATCACTCACCAGTCCGTCCTCGTCCTGTCATACTAAAGAGTCCCCACTCCGAAGCTGCACCAACCTTCCCGACGTCACCCCCAGAACGCAAACCAGCCAATCACAGCAGCTCCCCGACTGAGACCCCGGATGCACGCATCTCTCGCCAATAGAACCTCGCAATAAAAGTCCTCATCAAGCACACAGAAATCACATACAATCGGAACTGGAATAAATCTCATTATTATTATCAATACTCAGATTCACCTATGTAACTAACAATTCAACAATGCCACAATTCAACTACATGTAAACGAAATAACTTTCACAAGTTTGTACCCAAACCAAACAAAAATCTCTGACTAAACACAACTCAAATCCAACCACCCCACAGAAAGCAACACACCTCCCACTTGGTCTACTGGACTCTAGACCTAAGGAGACCACACTAATAATCACCGCTTTCTCTTTGGTGGTGTTTCTTCGGTTAACTCTTTAATTTCTTCTTTAAGTCTTTAACGACCCCGGAGCCAGGTCCCCCCGAAGAGGCACGGCCAGCATCACAGCGTCGCTCGCTGCCAGCAGGGTGCTTATCCATGCTCCATACGGAACCAGTGGCACTCCTGTCTCTCCTGTGGTCTGGACCCTTCCATAGCACAACAGTAGTCCTGACATCTCTTCTCTGACGACTACAAGCCTGTTCAATGTAGACTCAGGGAAAGCTACCCCCTCTTGGGCTGCCAAGCAGAGGTCCCAAAAGGCAGCTCTGACCTCCCCCACATCGATAACTGGCTTGCTCACCTTCCCTCTCGAGTGCTTAGCCTCCCACTCTGCTCTCTCCATGGCTCTCCCGCGAATCATCCGTCTCTTAACAGCTCGGCGAACCCAACCGATCACCCCACAGAGCTTGGCCAAGCTACTGAACTTTTCAGGCTCAACCAGATCAACGATAGCCGCGCCCCAGAGCCTCTCCTTGTTTTCAATCTCAGCGGAGGTCGACTCTTCCTCCTTCACCGTGTGCACAGGAGCCTCGTCAGTCCCATCCAGACGCCCCTGGACAGGGTTTGCCGTCTTCTTCTTCTGCTTTCTTTTGGAGAAGTTGATTGAAACCATCAGGAAGAGTCTGTCGCTGTCCACGTAGTATCCAACACCAAGAGCCTTGTTGTCTTCCTGCCCTAGCTGGTTGGGCAACACCAGGGTTCCGGACTCTGGACTTGGGCTTTTAACAGCTTGCCCAACCTGACTACCCTCGCACCTCCCACTTTGACCGGACCGAACCCACGGTTTGAGCGAGAAGCCTCCGGCCGAGAGTATCTCCTCCACTCCTCTGGTGATCTTGTCCAGCTTCCCTGGGTCATTGTGGGACGTGAAGATGTCGTCCACATAGCTTTCCTCTTCAAGCACTCTTCTCTCGTCGCTCATGTGAGAGAACCTGGGCAGTCTCGCGGTTTCCCTCATGGCCAACTGCGCTATGCATCCCGCTGGCCTGTCTCCAATATTGACCCGAGTGATAGCGAAGTCTCTGATCTCTTCCTCGAGTGAGTCCCTCCAGAGGAACTGATGAAGGTGAACCTCTCTTTCGTTCAGCCACACAGAATTGTACATCTTCTTGATGTCTCCTATGGCCGCATGCTCTCCTGCTCTGAACCTGAGCAGAACCGCCCGGATTGGGTTTAGCACATCCGGACCCTTCAGCAGGATGTTGTTCATGCTCGTCCCTTTGAACTCTTGGCTACTGTTCCAGACGAGCCGCACTGGCGTGGTGACAGAGTGAGGGTTCGGTGCGATTAGGTGACTTACGTACCAAACTGGCCCTCTCCAACTGTTGATTGTGTCCTTCTTTAACTCGATGGCTGCTCCTCTTTCCACCATATCGTGTACTTGGGCTGCGTAAGCAGCTCTCCACAATGGGTCCTTCATGAGGCGCTTTTCGGTTCTCAAGAATGTCGCTTCCACCACTTTCCTGTCATTTGGAAGTGAAGCCGGGTCTTCAGTCCAGGGGTATCCCGCGTTCCAGTGCGGCGAGTCACTGTGGTCGTCAGTAGCCACATAGGTCAGGCCTTCCTTGATCTTTTCTAGTTCCTTCCCTCCTGGCTGGCATTTCCCGCACCAGCATCCTCCACACTTCGGCTCACAGGCAGCTCCGATGCTGTCCCATTTCCACCACTCAAGAACTTCCTTGCTGGTTGTGGCTATGTTCCTGATCTCCTCACCACTCTCTTGCTCCAGGCCCAGCGTTTCCTCTCTGGAGCTATTTGGCTCTCTGGAAATCTCTTCGACCTTGATCACTTTTGCTCTCATTGAGCGTGCAAAATGTGTCTTTGAGTTGTGAATGGATACCTTCACCTCTTCGAACAGATCAGGGTGCGCTCCCCCCACAGTCTTGTGGGGGGAGCGCTTGTGGGGGGACCACTTGCTCACCGTGAGTGGAGAGAGTGGGATAGATGAGATTGGTAGGGTCACAGCGCCTAGGAGTGACCCAACGTCTATGCCAGCCCGGGGAAGAGGAAAGGACAGGAATGCGAAGGAAACACATAGTCTATACTAGGTACACAAAATACAGATGACTGACCGGATCTAAAAAGAGCAGTCCATGCTTGACGAAGTCTTGGCTTGAAAAAGTCGCGCTTCCCTTTGTTCACTCTAGCCTTCGTTCAACCTAGGCTTGTTTGCCTGACGCTTCCAAGTAGCAGCAGTGATTTAAAGAACACTGATTGCGAATTGTCTGCCAGGAGTGCAGGCCACACCCTGGCCACTTAACACCCAATTGGCCAAAGAGGTACACTGAAAATAGGCTGATTGCCCAGAAACTGGACACTTATGTAAAACTCTATCAAACCTCACACAATACTATTAAAACTGCAAACAGCAAGTTACCAAGGAATATATTTATAAGCTAAAAGGATAATTAAGTCAAAACAGCTAGGCAACAAGAAATATTTAAGGGCAGACTAGGTGAAAAAAACAGCTACAGCTAGGATAAGTAAATAAGACAAGTAAGTAAATAGAATAAGACAGCTACAGCTAGAATAAGATCCAATTATTTTATCCCTTCATTTGTTTGACGACTTTTGATCTAAAAATTAAGGAATGTTTTCAGGACTCCATTCTTTCGTCAAATATCTGAGATATTCATCAGACCAGGGGTGGAGCTAGGCTCTCAGCACAGAGGGGTCGAAGCATTCTCGAGGGGCCCTTCTGATAAACTACAAAATAAAACAAAACTGTAAAATAGCTAATATATCCTATCCTGTCCTGTCCTGTCCTATCCCATCCTAGCCTAGCCTAGCCTAGCCTAGTCTAGCCTATCCCATCCCATCCCATCCCATCCCATCCCATCCCATCCCATCCCATCCTATCCTATCCTATCCTATCCATAAACACAAATTGTCACCTATTGAGTCAAGTTTACTATGTGTAAGAAAACATACAGTGAAGCCACTTTGTCAGACGAGCCTTTTGTGAAGAACTAAACTATGAAAACAGGTCGCCAGTCGCCTTCCAGTGTTTCAGCGTGGAGGGCAGTGCACGGCATGCTGCGGGCATCAGCTGATAGTTCAGCAGCACTGCTGATAGACAGTGGCAGGCCACGTGCACTCGTCTCAGCACCACGTCTTTCTCACATGGAACAACGTAAACATGAAATAGACACAGCGGTCCACAACACGGTGCGTATTCAAACACAAACAGACACGTGCCGAGATGCAGTGAGTGCGGAGTTCAACAACGGATTAATCTCACATTCTGTCTGATTTCTTCATAGCCAACATTTAAGTTAATAAAGAATAAATATGGATGTTTCACTCACCGGGTTCTGTCCCTGCTCAGCCTGCTGTGGTTTAGTGTAGTCCGTGTGTATAGTCCACCGTCCCCCATGGAACAAAATAACCCAAACAGGTTAACGAATGTTGTACATATCCCAGTCCCTTTTTAATTCGTCCTTTATGGTGGCAATCCTGCCAACCACTTTGTCTCCCCCCACCCCCCTATTTTTCCTCCCCTATTGTACATGGCCAATTACCCCACTCTTGCGAGCCGTCCCGGTCTCTGCTCCACCCCCTCTGCTGATCCGGGGAGGGCTGCAGACTACCACATGCCTCCTCCCATACATGTGGAGTCACCAGCCGCTTCTTTTCACCTGACAGTGAGGCGTTTCACCAGGGGCACGTAGCGCGTGGGAAGATCACGCTATTCCCCCCAGTTCCCCTTCTCCCCTGAACAGAAGCCCCGACCGACCAGAGGAGGCGCTAGTGCAGCGACCAGGACACATACCCACATCCGGCTTCCAACCCGCAGACACGGCCAGTTGTGTCTGTAGGGATGCCCAACCAAGCCAGAGGTAACACAGGGATTCGAACCGCCGATCCCCGTGTTGGTAGGCAACGGAATAGACCGCTACGCCACCCGGACGCCCCCACTTTGTCTTTTTCAATGTTTACCGCTCAACACATGGCAAAGTGAGGCTGGATAGTCTGGTTCCATCCATGCACGAAGTCAAATCTAACTAAAATGGAAGGAGTGCCTGTCTGTCTGTCCTTTGAGTTTCCTCACAATGTTTATCCGATCGACTTCGGACTTGGTGGGTATTGACCTTTCGCAAAGTCCCGCTCCCCTTAGTTACTGTTGCTATGCCCGTCAAGCATTTCAGAACTATCCAGGAAGTAGCCGGAAAACACCAAAACATGAAGGAAGAAATCAGCGCATTGTGTGGGTAAAAGTAACAGTAATAATACGTTAGTTGTATTAGCTATCAATAATAGCTAGTAGCAAGCTTAGCTTGGAGCAGACAGGTAGTTTTGTTGATTTTGGATGGATTAAGCTGGCCATGGGGTCTGCTATCCTGCCAAATCTATTGCCCACATTGCGCTTCTTGCATTCTGGGTTTCGGGAAGGGAAAGAAAATTACACCCCCTCCAAACTTTTCACATTGATTTGATTTGATATCTAGTATCCGATCTGCAGATCCCATAGGCACACCGTTTCAGCATTTTGCTGTGTGTTTGAAAGCTTGACGGACCGTTGCTAAGGTAGGATTGGACACGCACCGTTCTGGGGCGGTACTTTGCAAAAGGTCAATTGTATCAGTGAGGACCAGGGGTGTAAATTAACTTTTTTGTCCACCTGCCACTGTGGCTGGTGGATTCCAAAATCTACCAGCAACTCAATTTTTTTACCAGCCACTTTCTTGTTTTAACCGGCAGTGTGTAACTGCATGTGAAAAATAATAAAACAAAATCTACAATGTTCAAGCAATAGGCTATTTTAAATATTTAAACTCTTAAAATACTATTTTCAAAATCTAGTTTACTCTTCTATGGTTTTCAAAATTGTGTACACTACCATTAAAACATTTAACATATTGGTCAAAAAATAACCGGTGTATCAGTGCCACCAAAATTCCCTTTATTATTACATAAACCAAGACTGTAACAAGTAGAAGGGATTGTGTCAGTATGGGTCTTCATTCAACACTTAATCTAACGTTAGTACATGACGATTTACTTGCTAACTACATGTAACGTTAGCTAGCTAATGACATTACATGACAGCTATATTCTAACCTTAATTCAACATTAATCTAACGTTAGTGAATAGATTTTTAAAAAATTATGATTTACTTGCATTGCCACACGTAATCTGTAAATGGCCTTCCTTTTCTGGCGATGGCGTGGGCATTTCTAAACAGTAGGCTCATCTTCTCCAACTGGGCCGTCTTCAGGCTGTTCAGTGCCTTCATGGCAGCGGTATCCTGTGGGGTCGATTTCCCCTGTACTATCTTTATCACATGGATGTGGCATTTGGATGATTCATGGTCTTTTATGGCCTCCAATTTTAGGTTTTTAGTCCCAATAATGAAACTGTTAGCTTTCTTGTTGGCATCCGAAGCGTGTTGACGACATACCCAACAGAACATTGTCTGGCTTGTCTCCTCGTAAACTAACCAATCACGGGACTCTCTGTCTCCGTTGTCAGTTATTCTCCACTTCTCATTAAAAAACCTTTTCGTTTCGTCTTCGCCTCTTTAACCCGTGTCTCCTGCTGGGATGTTTTCTCTGCAGACCTCTTCACCCCTGCGATGTGACGCCACGTTGTGTTTTCTGGCTCTCTCCTCGTCCTCGAAAGTGTCTGTGTGAATTAGCAGACTCGCAAGACAAGCGTCCCTATACTCTGCCTCTGATTGGCTAACCAACGACGGCAACAAGTACTAGCCAATCAGAGGCAGAGTAGGGCGGGTCATAGGGGGGGAAATAAGGCAGATTTGCGATTCAGTACGTCACAAATTGCTACTTTTCTTTACCCGCCACTGTGGCTGGTAGGTGGAGCAAATTCACCCGCATTTGGCGTGTAGCGGGTGCTGATTTCCGTCCCTGGTGAGGACTCCAGAATTGCAGTGTTGAGTGTGAAGTTGTTTGGATGAGCGGTTCTCTTTTCAGCAGTCAGTACGTTTTCCATCACTGCTTCTGCTTCTTCATGTCTCGCGGAGGCACTGAGCGGAAGCGCGAACAGCGCAGCTCGGCCGGTGCAGCCTCATGGTGGGCGGAGGGGGACTACACCTGAACAGCACCGCACCAGTAGCTCGGCTGAAACGTTGTTCGGCACTAGTGCTGCTAATGGGAATGGTTTGTAAATCCCCCAGCAGGGCCCCTGCTGAAGGGGGGGGGGGCGTGGGGCAGTCGCCCCCTCTGCCCCTACGGTCGCTCCGCTTATGCAGCAGACACTTCCTGTTTGTTGAGGACTTGTACTCATTACCTAACCAAACACACACAATGACTAGTTTGAATCCTTTATATTCTATCTCTCTCACACACACACACACACACACACACACACACACACACACACACACCTGGTTCGAGTTGTTAATCATAGCTGGACAAAACAAAAACACCTTTCTCTCTCTCGCTCTCATCCATCTCTCCTCTGCTGTCTCGCCCATCTTGTTGTGCTGGTGATACATATGGAGGTGTCTGGCTGACAGGCTGGCTACTGACTAGATATCACGTCAGTTAGCACCTGTTCTCTCTCTCTCTCTCTCTCTCTCTCTCTCTCTCTCTCTCTCTCCTCTCTGTCTCTCTCTCTCTTCTCTCTCTCTCTCTCTCTGTCTCTCTCTCTGTCTCTCTCCTCTCTGTCTCTCTCTCTCTTCTCTCTGTCTCTCTCTCTCTGTCTCTCTCCTCTCTGTCTCTCTCTCTCTTCTCTCTCTCTCCTCTCTCTCTCTCTCTCCTCTGTCTCTCTCTCCTCTGTCTCTCTCTCTCTCTCTGTCTCTCTCTCTCTCTCTGTCTCTCTCTCTCTCTCTCTCTCTCTCTCTCCTCTCTGTCTCTCTCTCTCTTCTCTCTCTCTCTCTGTCTCTCTCTCTGTCTCTCTCCTCTCTGTCTCTCTCTCTCTTCTCTCTGTCTCTCTCCTCTCTGTCTCTCTCTCTCTCTTCTCTCTCTCTCCTCTCTCTCTCTCTGTCTCTCTCCTCTCTGTCTCTCTCTCTCTCTCTCTCTCTCTCTCTCTCTCTCTCTCTCTCTCTCTCTCTCTCTCTCTCTCTCTCTCTCTCTCTCCTCTCTGTCTCTCTCTCTCTCCTCTCTGTCTCTCTCTCTCTCTCTCACACGCACACAAACACACACACACAGACGGGTCCATGTGGCTTGGGAGGGGAGGTGATATACACTCACTGGCCACTTTATTAGGTACACCTTGCTAGTACCGGGTTGGACCCCCTTTTGCCTTCAGAACTGCCTTAATCCTTCGTGGCATAGATTCAACAAGGTACTGGAAACATTCCTCAGAGAGTTTGGTCCATATTGACATGATAGCATCACGCAGTTGCTGCAGATTTGTCGGCTGCACATCCATGATGCGAATCTCCCGGTCCACCACATCCCAAAGGTGCTCTATTGGATTGAGATCTGGTGACTGTGGAGGCCATTTGAGTACAGTGAACTCATTGTCATGTTCAAGAAACCAGTCTGAGATGATTCGAGCTTTATGACATGGCGCGTTATGCTGCTGGAAGTAGCCATCAGAAGATGGGAACACTGTGGTCATAAAGGGATGGACATGGTCAGCAACAATACTCAGGTAGGCTGTGGCGTTGACACGATGCTCAATTGGTACTAAGGGGCCCAAAGTGTGCCAAGAAAATATCCCCCACACCATTACACCACCACCACCAGCCTGAACCGTTGATACAAGGCAGGATGGATCCATGCTTTCATGTTGTTGACGCCAAATTCTGACCCTACCATCCGAATGTCGCAGCAGAAATCGAGACTCATCAGACCAGGCAACGTTTTTCCAATCTTCTATTGTCCAATTTTGGTGAGCCTGTGCGAATTGTAGCCTCAGTTTCCTGTTCTTAGCTGACAGGAGTGGCACCCGGTGTGGTCTGCTGCTGCTGTAGCCCATCTGCCTCAAGGTTCGACGTGTTGTGCGTTCAGAGATGCTCTTCTGCATACCTCGGTTGTAATGAGTGGTTATTTGAGTTACTGTTGCCTTTCTATCAGCTCTAACCAGTCTGGCCATTCTCCTCTGACCTCTGGCATCAACAAGGCATTTTCGCCCACAGAACTGCCGCTCACTGGATATTTTCTCTTTTTCGGACCATTCTCTGTAAACCCTAGAGATGGTTTTGCGTGAAAATCCCAGTAGATCAGCAGTTTCTGAAATACTCAGACCAGCCCGTCTGGCACCAACAACCATGACACGTTCAAAGTCACTTAAATCACCTTTCTTCCCCGTTCTGATGCTCGGTTTGAACTGCAGCAGATCGTCTTGACCATGTCTACATGCCTAAATGCATTGAGTTGCTGCCATGTGATTGGCTGATTAGAAATTTGCGTTAACGAGCAGTTGGACAGGTGTGCCTAATAAAGTGGCCGGTGAGTGTATGTGGACAGGTCAGAAAGGAGGTCGTGTGTCTGCTGGAAGTTCTAGATAACAACGGACCCACCTTGATGAAGAACTAAATACTGCTAAATACCACACCCTGTGTGTGTGTGTGTGTGTGTGTGTGTGTGTGTGTGAGAGAGAGAGAGAGAGAGAGAGAGAGAGAGAGAGAGAGGGATGGCAGTAAAACGGTAAAATTATGTTGATATAATTTTGGAGACGTAGATATTGGCAGCGAAGGAAACCCACGTCAGCTCTGTTCGGCCCTAGACTAGAGACCAGGTGATGGAGAAACCTGGGTGGACCTTATTTATCTATTTTCCCCCCTTTTTTCCCCAATTGTATCCAGCCAATCACCCCACTCTTCTGAGCCGTCCTGGTCGCTGCAGACTACCACATGCCTCCTCCCATACATATGGAGTCACCAGCTGCTGCTTTTCACCTGACAGTGAGGCATTTCACCAGGGGGACATAACGCGTAGGAGGAGCATCCTATTCCCCCCAGTTCACCCTCCCCCCTGAACAAACACCCCAACCGACCAGAGGAGGCGCTAGTGCAGCGACCAGGACACATACCCACATCCGGCTTCCCACCCGCAGACACAGCCAACTGTGTCTGTAGAGACACCCAACCAAGCCGGAGGTAACATGGGGATTCGAACTGGCGATCCCCGTGTTAGTAGGCAACAGAATAGACCGCCGCACCACCCGGACGCCCCGGTGGACCTTTTTAACCTCATTCTTAAACCAGTAAGCCCAGTTTAGTCCTCGATTGGCCCCATGGAAGAAGTCAGTCACCTGTGTATCTCTCACTCTCTCTCTCTCTCACTTTCTCTCTCTCTCTCTCTTGCTCTCTCGCTTCAATTCGGAGACATGAAGCCCTATCATTCCATACAGCTCTATTGACGGCGACTCCCACACAGACCCATTCAGAGCATGAAAACCTAAACGCTATTGAAGCTAATTGCGCTAACAAAAGCATAAGGAGCTCTTATGCAAATCCTCCCGTCTGAGTTAGTGGCTCAGAATCGACTCCTTTTCAGTGAAGCGGGAGCTGACAAAAAGGCTTTTCTATTCACTTCTCTATCCCTCATCCCCTCCCCTCCCCTCCCCTCCCCTCTACCCCCCCCTTCTCTCTCTCTTCCAGGCCCCACACAGTACAATGTGCAAGCACATTATCGGGTAACTTGTGGTAAAATAGCTCTAAATAGCCATTGGAATTGCAGCAATAGTACATAATGACAGCTATCAATCTGAAAAAAATGAGTGTTTTAGGGGAACTTGAGTAATCAATGCTGACAATTATCTGACTGAAGTTTAGTTATCTGCGAACATTTTTCCAACCCTATTTGTAAGTAAAACATGGCATGAAGATTGGGCGTCAACACTGTTGGGTTCTAAAGGGGCAGATGCTAACATCAGATTGTAGTCATGTCTCCAAAGAACTACATCTGAAGAACTACAACAAAGATGATGACAAGAGGTTGAGGTCAGTGAATGATATTGAAGATCACTGTTCAGTCAGGTAGAATAACACACAATAGAGATGGTTAAATCCTTGAGAGGTTAGACACTAAGGAAGGAGAAAAGGACTTGTACTGATTGGCTAGACAGAGGGACTGAGCTGGGAAGGGTGTGGAGCAGGTTAGGGTCATCAAGGATAGAGATGGAAATGTGCTGACAAGTGAGGAGAGTGTGTTGAGACGGTGGAAAGAGTACTTTGAGGGGCTGATGAATGAAGAAAATGAGAGAGAGGGAGAGAAGGTTGGATGATGTAGGGATAGTGAATCGGGAAGTGCGGTAGATTAGCAAGGAGGAAGTGAGGGCAGCTATGAAGAGGATGAAGAGTGGAAAGGCAGTTGGTCCTGATGACATACCTGTGGAGGTATGGAGATGTTTAGGAGAGATGGCAGTGGAGTTTTTAACTAGATTGTTTAACACAATCCTGGAAAGTGAGAGGATGCCTGAGGAGTGGAGAAGAATCATACTGGTACCGATTTTCAAGAACAAGGGTGATGTACAGAACTGTAACAACTACAGAGGTATAAAGTTGATCAGCCACAGCATGAAGATATGGGAAAGAGTAATAGGAGCTAGGTTAAGAGGAGGAGAGGTGATGATCAGCAGCAGCAGTATGGTTTCATGCCATGAAAGACCACCACAGATGTGATGTTTGCTTTGAGAATGTTGATGGAGAAGTATAGAGGAGGCCAGGAGGAGTTACATTGTGTCCTTGTGGATTTAGAGAAAGCATACGACAGGGTGCCGAGAGAGGAGGTGTGGTATTGTATGAGGAAGTCAGGAGTTGCAGAGAAGTATGTAGGAGTGGTGCAGGATATGTATGAGGGAAGTGTGACAGTGGTGAGGTGTGTGGTTGGAATGACAGATGGGTTCAAGGTGGAGGTGGGATTACATCAAGACAGGTTGACGGACGAGATCAGGCAGGAGTCTCCATGGACTATGATGTTTGCGGATGACATTCTGATCTGTAGCGAGAGTAGGGTGCAGGTGGAGGAGAGCCTGGAGAGGTGGAGGTATGCACTGGAGAGAAGAGGAATGAAAGTCAGTAGGAGCAAGACGGAATACCTATGTGTGAATGAGAGGGAGGACAGTGGAATGATGAGGATGTAAGGAGTCGAGGTGATGAAGGTGTATGAGTTTAAATACTTGGGCTCAACTGTCCAAAGTAACGGGGAGAGCAGAAGAGAGGTGAAGAAGAGAGTGCAGGCAGGGTGGAGTGGGTGGAGAAGAGTGTCAGGAGTGATGTGTGACAGAAGGGTACCAGCAAGAGTTAAAGGGAAGGTTTACAAGATGGTAGTGAGACCAGCTATGTTGTATGGTTTGGAGACAGTGGCACTGATGAAAAGACAGGAGGAGGAGCTGGAGGTGGCAGAGGTGAAGATGATAAGATTTTCATTGGGAGTGATGAAGGAGGACAGGATTAGGAAGGAGTATATTAGAGGGACAGCTCAGGTTGGACGGTTTGGAGACAAAGCAAGAGAGACAAGATTGAGATGGTGTGGACATGTGTGGAGGAGAGATGCTGGGTATACTGGGAGAAGGATGCTGAATATGGAGCTGCCAGGGAAGAGGAGAAGAGGAAGGCCAAAGAGGAGGTTTATGGATGTGGTGAGGGAGGACATGCAGGTGGCTGGTGTGACAGAGGAAGATGCAGAAGACAGGAAGAGATGGAAACGGATGATCTGCGGTGGCGCCCCCTAACGGGAGCAGCCGAAAGTAGTAGTTGTGGTAGTCGTAGTAGTAATAGTGGTAGAAATAGTAGTGGTAGTAGTAGTAGTAGTGGTAGTAGTAATATTGGTAGTAGTAGTAGCAGTAGTAGTAATAGTGGTAGTAATAGTGGTAGTAGTATTAGTGGTGGTAGTAGTAGCAGTAGTAGTAATAGTGGTAGTAGTAGTGGTAGTAGTAGTAGTAATGGTGGTAGTAGTATTAGTGGTGGTAGTAGTAGCCGTCGTAGTAATAGTGGTAGTAGTATTAGTGGTGGTAGTAGTAGCAGTAGTAGTACTAGTGGTTGCAGCAGCAGTAGTAGTAGTGGTAGTAGCAGCAGTAGTAGTAATGGTGGTAGTAGTATTAGTGGTGGTAGTAGTAGCCATCGTGGTAATAGTGGTAGTAGTATTAGTGGTGGTAGTAGTAGCCGTTGTAGTAATAGTGGTAGCAGCAGCAGTAGTACTAGTGGTAGCAGCAGCAGTGGTAGTAGTAGCAGTAGTAGTAATGGTGGCAGTAGTATTAGTGGTGGTAGTAGTAGCCGTCGTAGTAATAGTGGTAGTAGTAGCAGTAGTAGTAATGGTGGTAGTAGTATTAGTGGTGGTAGTAGTAGCCGTCGTAGTAATAGTGGTAGTAGTAGCAGCAGTAGTAGTGGTGGTAGTAGTAGCAGTAGTAGTAATGGTGGTAGTAGTAGTATTAGTGGTGGTAGTAGTAGCCGTCGTAGTAATAGTGGTGGTAGTAGTAGTAGAAGGGATGGTTAAATCTTTATCATTTTTCAAGGTAAAAGAGAAAATGTCAGAAAACAGAAAGAATGAAAAGATAAAACAAGTTGTGCAACAAATTACTACAAAGAGAAAAATAAAGTGACTACATGATTTTTTTTTAGTATAAAATGAAATACTTTTACTTCTCATATACTCCCCATCTCTCGCCCACCTCCCTTATTCCCGTTTCCTCTCTCTCTCTCTCCTTTCTATACTTCTCCCTAGCTCCAGTCTTCCTCCTACTCTCCTTCCATCCTCCTCCTCTCCTCCCTCTCTCCATCCTACTCCTCATTATCCAGGACGTTCCTAATTATTCACTGTGGCCTTTTATAAAACAATAGCAGTAATTAGTCTTTGCCTGTGTGGCACACAGGAAGTCCTCGTTAGGAGCTCATTAAGTCACTTCCTTTAAAATGAAGCCACTAGGACAAATGGACCAGTCAAAACTAATATGGATGAAGATAGATGTGGTAACGAGGCAGGGAGATGCTTTGATATCATCATGGTGATGGGCCTGTGTCTGTAACTGTTTAACAGTAACTTTTAAAACATCCCATAATACTTAAGTTAATTTATCTAAAATATATGATGGAATATTAGTGTCTTCTTGATGACAAAAGGCTTTAGCTGATAAATATTTGTCTTTTTAAGATATTTTCTTGGTTCAGGATCTTGACTCCAGTCCTAGCTCTGGTGTTATGACATCATGTCAAATTTAAAAAGTCCAATTTATGAAAAGGTCTTCACATATTTTGATAGATGGCAACATTTGCGGGACTGTCTTTCACAGTCTCGGCGCCGCAGCTGATCCCACCTTGTCATGAAAGGGAACCTGGTGTCAGCCAGTTGCAACCATCCCCTGGACCTCCGGCCTCATTTTGGCTCACGGGATCGACCGTTCCGTGAGGACCACGGAGCTCAGATTCAACCTGACGCTGAAAGTGGGAATAATTTCCCATCAATCCTAAAGAATCCTGCATAGATCCTGCAGTCTGAGCAGAGAGAGTCAGATGATGAGGGTGACATTTTTATTTCCCCCTGTTTAAAACCGGAACTAGCAGCGTTTCTCTTTCAGCTAGAGAGGTGACCCTTGTTTAGACTCGGACATCAAACTGAGGAATCCATTTGAACTCTTCACCTTTCTAAGATGAGGTTGGTCTCAGAGAAGATGATCAAGGGCGTCTGTGTAGTGTAGCGGTCTATTCCGTTGCCTACCAACACGCGGATCGCCAGTTCGAATCCCCGTGTTACCTCCAGCTTGGTCGGGCATCGCTTCAGACACAATTGGCTGAGTCTGCAAGTGGGAAGTCGGATGTGGGTATGTGTCCTGGTCGCTGCACTAGCGCCTCCTTTGGTCGGTCGGAGTTCCTGTTGGGGGGGGGGGGGTGACTGGGGGGAATAGTGTAATCCTGCCATGTGCTACGTCCCCCTGGCAAAACTGCTCACTGTCAGGTTAAAAGAAGCGGCTGGCAGCTCCACATGTATCGCAGGACACGTGGTAGTCTGCAGCCTTCCCTGGATCGGCAGAGGGGGTGGAGCAGCGACGGGGACTCCTCGGAGGAGTGGGGTAATTGGACAGGTACAATTGGAGAGAAAAAGGCGGGGGGAGGTGGAAGATGACCAAGTTTCTAATTAAATCAGACATAGAAGTTCAGTTATTTGACATGAGGTTATAACAGGAGAACATATCAAGCCTGGTGTGATGATCCATTCAGTATTCTCCACTGACTGGTTCTCATCTGTGTGTGTGGTGCTGCAGACTGGTTCTCATCTGTGTGTGGTGCTGCAGACTGGTTCTCATGTGTGTGTGTGGAGCTGACTGGTTCTCATCTGTGTGTGTGGTGCTGCAGACTGGTTCTCATCTGTGTGTGTGGTGCTGCAGACTGGTTCTCATCTGTGTGTGGTGCTGCAGACTGGTTCTCATCTGTGTGTGGTGCTGACTGGTTCTCATGTGTGTGTGTGGTGCTGCAGACTGGTTCTCGTGTGTGTGTGTGTGTGTGGTGCTGACTGGTTCTCGTGTGTGTGTGTGTGTGTGTGTGTGTGTGTGGTGCTGACTGGTTCTCGTGTGTGTGTGTGGTGCTGACTGGTTCTCATGTGTGTGTGGTGCTGACTGGTTCTCATGTGTGTGTGTGGTGCTGACTGGTTCTCGTGTGTGTGTGTGTGGTGCTGACTGGTTCTCGTGTGTGTGTGTGTGTGTGTGTGTGTGTGTGTGTGTGTGTGTGGTGCTGACTGGTTCTCGTGTGTGTGTGTGGTGCTGACTGGTTCTCGTGTGTGTGTGTGGTGCTGACTGGTTCTCGTGTGTGTGTGTGGTGCTGACTGGTTCTCGTGTGTGTGTGTGTGTGTGTGTGTGTGTGTGTGTGTGTGTGTGTGTGGTGCTGACTGGTTCTCGTGTGTGTGTGTGTGTGTGTGTGTGTGTGTGTGTGTGTGGTGCTGACTGGTTCTCGTGTGTGTGTGTGGTGCTGACTGGTTCTCGTGTGTGTGTGTGGTGCTGACTGGTTCTCGTGTGTGTGTGTGTGGTGCTGACTGGTTCTCGTGTGTGTGTGTGTGTGTGTGTGTGTGTGTGTGTGTGTGGTGCTGACTGGTTCTCGTGTGTGTGTGTGTGTGTGTGTGTGTGTGTGTGTGTGTGGTGCTGACTGGTTCTCGTGTGTGTGTGTGTGTGTGGTGCTGACTGGTTCTCGTGTGTGTGTGTGTGTGTGTGTGTGTGTGTGTGGTGCTGACTGGTTCTCGTGTGTGTGTGGTGCTGACTGGTTCTCGTGTGTGTGTGTGTGTGTGTGTGTGTGGTGCTGACTGGTTCTCGTGTGTGTGTGTGTGTGTGGTGCTGACTGGTTCTCGTGTGTGTGTGTGTGGTGCTGACTGGTTCTCGTGTGTGTGTGTGTGTGTGTGTGTGTGTGTGTGTGTGTGTGTGTGTGTGTGTGTGGTGCTGACTGGTTCTCGTGTGTGTGTGTGTGGTGCTGCTGCAGTGGTTGTGTCTCCACAGATAATCAAAGTTTAATCGGATCTTGGCTTCTTCTAATACGACGGCCGGTGCCTCCATCTGCACGTGGGTTTGTGGCCCCAGATTCACTGTTAGCCTTTTGTGTGCTGCGCGGTACCTCCCTGACTCTGCACCTGCTAGTCATGACACCGTGGGGAATCTGACACGCCGGCAAGCCGTCGGCCAGTCAGACCTGGGTTATACTCCAACGTGTGCACGTTTGCTGCTGAGCCCTGCGTTGATGCCAATGTTAGCATGGGTGTTTTGGCAACGTCCTGGCACGCAGCGGTCTTGTGTGTTCTAGACGGCAGCGTCAGGAATCGGGAAACATTTATTGTCATTTCTATCATGTACTTGCATACACAAAAGAAACGAAATGTAGTTTCACCCAGCCCACAGCAGAGCAACGCAAAAGACAAAAACACACATCCAAAATTTCCAGAAATTAACAACACAGTCCAGAGAACGAACGCCAGCCAGGATGACTGTCGGAACTGCCGGTCTGCATGGGCTAGCAGTTAGCTTAGCCTGCCCCGCTTCCGCATCCTGTCAGACTGCTCACGGTGCTTCCTCTTCAGGTACAGCTCCAGGCAGGGCCCTGGTCCCTGGGCCCACAGGACGCAGCAGACCAAGCTCTCCCAGCCGATCCAACGCCAGCTCTCCCAGCCGATCCAACGCCAGCTCTCCCAGCCGATCCAACGCCAGCTCTCCCAGCCATCAAATGAAAAAAAAAATTAGAAGATCAAAATAAAAACCACATGATGACACAGACGTAGACATGGACACAGACACTGCATAGTCGGTCGGTACTGGGTGAGGCCGCTGCAAATGTGAGTTCCGCCATCTTCCCACACCGGAAACATGAACAATGTCACATGTACAGAACCAAAATATACGGGCCGAGAGGAAGAAATCCAGAGAAGATGAACTGAAGGACAAAGGAGAGTGGGAAACGGCTTTTCTTTTGTTTGTTTGTTTACTTTGGACAAAGAGCGCCGGTGCGACTCATAGGACGGTTAACATGTTCGACATGCTGTTCAGGTGTAGAAGGTTCGAGCCACAGTTACCCAGAACCCCCCTGTCTGGAGTCACAGAATATTTACATGGAGCGCCACAGAGGACTTCTGGTCTGTTAGTCTGACTGACTGACTGCATGAATGGCGGCTATACCTATACCTCGACTGTCAATCATCCACCGTCTACCAACCCTGATAAAGTCTGTAGGCTACTGTCAGGTGTGCTGCACCAAGGTAAACTGCGCCCCCCCCCCCAAAAAAATGTTTAGCACCAGCCGCCACTGGTTTGGACAAAGAGCACTGGTACGACTCATTGGATGGCTAACATGCTCGACATGCTGTTCAGGTGGAGAAGGTGCAAGCCACAGTTACCCAGGAGCTCCCTGTCTGGAGTCTCAGACACATTCATGGTGGAGGAGAGTGTCAGGAGTGATGTGTGACAGAAGGGTACCAGCAAGAGTTGAAGGGAAGGTTCACAAGATGGTGGTGAGACCAGCTATGTTGTATGGTTTGGAGACAGTGGCACTGATGAAAAGACAGGAGGTGGAGCTGGAGGTGGCAGAGATGAAGATGATAAGATTCTCATTGGGGAGAGACAAGATGGAGATGGTGTGGACATGTGTGGAGGAGAGATGCTGGGTATGCTGGGAGAAGGATGCTGAATATGGAGCTGCCAGGGAAGAGGAGAAGAGGAAGGCCAAAGAGGAGGTTTATGGATGTGGTGAGGGAGGACATGCAGGTGGCTGGTGTGACAGAGGAAGATGCAGAGGACAGGAAGAGATGGAGACGGATGATCCGCTGTGGCGCCCCCTAATGGGAGGGGAGAAAGTAATGGTGGTAGTAGTAGTAGTAGTAGTATTCACATGGAGCTCCACAGAGGAGTTCCCGTTTGTTAGTCAGGCTGGCTGGCTGGCTGGCTGGCTGGCTGGCTGGCTGAGTGACTGAGTGAGTGACTACACTGATGCGGTCGTTCTGCAGAAGCAGTCATCTGGTCCTCTCTTGTCTCTGGCAGGTCCGTGTCAGAAGACAACATCGTTATTGGCCACAGTATCACCATGATGCAGTCAACATTAACCGTGGCCCTAGACGTGTAGTGGAGGGCCTGTGTGTGTGTGTGTGTGTGTGTGTGTGTGTGTGTGTGTGTGTGTGTGTGTGTGTGTGTGTGTGTGTGTGTGTGTGTGTGTGTGTGTGTGTGTGTGTGTGAGGGGAAAACGTGAATAGGGATTAGAAGGTCTGATAAGTGACATTTCCTCTGTTTTTATCACCACTACCAAGAGTATGCTCACCTGCACATACACACACACACACACAGCCACGAATTGAAACGTGTGCACACAGAAACACAAACACACACACAGACTGAAGTACTCAGATGTGCACGTTTGATGGTGAGCACTGTTGTGTGCACTGTTGCGTGTGTGTGTGTGTGGGGGGGGTGTACCCATGTATCCACACATACCAACACATTTGTGTGTATGTGTGATTGTATGTGGCGATGTGTGTCCAAAACATCACATGTACTGTATGCACATGTCACACTGATGTACAATCTGCAAGTGTGTTGTATTAATTTCATGCCATACACCTGCTAGCACACACATCCATGAATGTGTGTGTGTGTGTGTGTGTGTGTGTGTGTGTGTGTGTGTGTGTGTGTGTGTGTGTGTGTGAGAGAGAGAGTCTCCCACTCAGTCTTTGGTCTTCTCTCTCTCTCTCTCTCTCTCTGTCTGTCTGTCTGTCTCTCTGTCTCTCTGTCTCTCTGTCTGTCTCATAGGTTGGCTCTTGTTTTTCTCCTCTGTGATTATCAACAACAACAGCAGGGAAACTGTGGAGGGGAGAGAATGAGGGAGAGAGAGAGAGAGAGAGAGACAATGGAGTGAGAACGTGCTGTGAACTACATCCAGCATCAATTATTCAGCCTTCCATCACATTGTACAAACAAGCTCTCTGGCCTCTGGCAGGCGGGAGGGGGGGGGAGAGAAAGACGGGGGGGAGAGAGAGAAAGACGGGGGGGAGAGAGAGTGAGAGAGAAAGAGAAGGGGTAGAGAGAGAGAAAGATGGGGTGAGAGAAGGCGAAAGGGGAGAGAGTGAGACAGAAAGAGAGGGGAGAGAGAGAGAGGGAAAGAGAAAGGCGGAGGAGAGAAGGGGGGAGAGCGAGAGAGAAAAAGATTTGGGAGAGAGGGAGGGGGGAGAGAGCGAGAGAGAAAAAGAGACGGGGGAGAGAGCACTCGGGACAGACTTGGATGAATGCGTACAGTAAAAGAGAGAGAGGGATGCAGGTGATTGACAGCAAGTCATTTAGTGTCATGTACCCAGACTGTCTACCACTATGAGCACATCCAGTTTACTAC
This sequence comes from Lampris incognitus, assembly GCF_029633865.1. Taxonomy (NCBI): domain Eukaryota; kingdom Metazoa; phylum Chordata; class Actinopteri; order Lampriformes; family Lampridae; genus Lampris; species Lampris incognitus. The sequence continues at coordinate 3,864,803 of NC_079226.1, forward strand.
AGATGGTTTCAATGGGATGTGAGCCGCTAACCCCATCAGTGTTAGTGCCTTGCTCTACTCATTTAGCTCTGAAGGAAATCAAACCGGTGTCTTTGGCTCTGGTCACACCAGAAATGAGCCAAGTGAAATGTATTTGTGTGTTCTCGCCGTACAGAAACTTTGAGATCAGAAGACACAAAACACAATGACATGAATGAAAGGTCCATCCTGCTGCACCTCCTCCATCTGCACACCATGCTGCACCTCCGTCGCCACACCATGCTGCACCTCCGCCTGCACGACATACTGCACCTCCGTCTGCCCACCATGCTGCACCTCCATCTACACACCATGCTGCACCTTCGTCTGCACACCATGCTGCACTTCTTCTTTTGGTAATTTATACTCTTGTCAGGACACAGTTGTGTAATACTGGATGATGTGACACTGCTAACATGTTAGCTTCCTCTATTTTGGAACCTGCCTAGCGTCCGCCGGGTCAGAGGTCAACACAGTCAACACAGTGTCTCTGCTGGTTGAACACATGAATTCTCATGCCGAGCTTCACCCACTCCATGTGGAGGCATCGTGTGAAGCAAACCCACCGACTGTGATGCCTCCATTCAGATGAACTGATTTGGTGTGAAATGTGTGTGTGTCCTACATGCCGGTGTGAGCGGAGCCTTTAGATGTGTGGTGCTGAATGTTACCGTGCACACACACACACACACACACACACACACATTTACTTGCTTGCTGGTTGTCCATCGTGTCCGATGGTGACCATCTTCTCCTGTTTGTGAGTCCTTTGGTGGCTGAGTAGTCCGATCCTGGATGCGCAGTTGCAGACCGGGCAAGTAAAAGTGGTGCTGGGGGGGGGGGGGGGAGTGGCAGCTTTGCGAGCATGCCTCTTTGCACACTTTGCTACACAGTGTTGTGTGCGCTGGTTTTCCATATACTTCACTCCCTATGAGACGTGAGAGCGCCAGATGGTGCGGCAGGAGGCAAGTTCCTCCAGGGAAGAGGGTTGATCTGGCATCTTTTCAGTGTGGTCTTCATTTGGTCTCAGAACCGTCTCTTCTGCCCACCAGCAGTGAGTTGACCAAGGTGTAGTTGGCCGTAGAGGACTTGATGTGGGAGTCGTTGGCCTGCGCAGCCACCTGAGCTGATGGTGGTTTAGGGTAGACTCCACACTGCAGCTGCCAGCCTGCTCCAACACCTCCGTGTGTGGCACTCTGTCCTCCCAAGTCCTGCCGAGGATCCTCTGGAGACATCTCACATGGAAGGCCTCCAGGCTTCTGAGATGGTGGCTGTAGATGGTCCATGCCTCGCATCCATAGAGTAGTGTGGAGGTGCACACTGCTCTGTAAACAAGCACTGTGGTGTGGAGACCGAGGTCGCTGTTCTGGAAAACCTTCCTCCTTAGACGGCTGCAAGACGTCGAGGCTTGTTTGAGGCCGTGCGGGATCTCACCCGGTCTTTCCAAGGTTTAATACACATGCACGTCGTAACTCTGACTTGCTTTGGTTTTTGAAACGGCGTGCATGTGGCACGGGCAGGTTGCAGACCCCAGATGACAACAAACACACGTGGCCGCCATGAGCCGTTCGCTAGGCTCCCATTGGACGACGGAGACGCCGTTCTCCATCCATCATCCCGTGACATCTTGTACTTTCAGCAGTGTCGTCAGCTAATTCTGAAGTAACACCCAAGACGCAGGTTAAAGTGGCAGAAATCCATCCTACAGACTAAAGGATGGACAGAGGACGATGAGGAGAAAGAAGGGATGAACAAGCAAGACACAAGCAGAAACAAGTTTGATGGAAACATTGAAAAAAATCAAAAACTGTCAAGTTAATTTTTTTCTTTACAGTGTGAGAGATGGCGAATCAGTGCTCACCTCAGTTAAGTGTGTGTTGCTTTTCCCAGACAGGATATGACGTCAGACCAAGTAGATGCACAAAACTAGTATTCGACTTTTACGTAGCATCCTCTGATGGTGAAAATATTAATGATCAATCAGTCAATCAATCAGATTTTACTTGTATAGCACTTTTCATACAAACAAATGTAACACAAAGGGCTTCACATAATATAAAACAATGAAATCAATAACCCCCCCCCCCCCTCACAAAAAATAAATAAATAAAAGTACAGGCAAATTCTAGAAAAGTACAAACAAGTTTAAAACTGAGTTAGGGAAATAAAAGTGCCGTAAACACTGATTAATTAAAAGTAACAACGGAGCAGAATATATAAAAATAGCAAAATATGTAAAACACACACACAATATGAATTTAGCTGTAGGCTGTTTTGTAAAGTAAGGTTTTTAACCTGCTTTTAAATGTGTCCAGTGTGGGGGGCCTCTCTCAGGTCCTCAGGCAAGGCGTTCCATCTACTTGGGGCGTAAATGGAACGATGTGGCAACTTACCCATATGACAAGAAGCCCCAGTCCCCCTGTTATTATGATTATGATTATTATTGTTATTATTAATGATATTATTATAATTATAGTTGTTGTTGTTATTATTATTGTACAAATGTCCCGGTGCTCCTATCACTACTGGTACTGTTGTGGTTTTTACAAGTCCCAGGGCTCCTATCACTACTGGTACTGTTGTGGTTTTTACAAGTCCCAGTGCTCCTATCACTACTGGTACTGTTGTGGTTTTTACAAGTCCCAGGGCTCCTATCACTACTGGTACCGTTGTGGTTTTTACAAGTCCCAGGGCTCCTATCACTACTGGTACTGTTGTGGTTTTTACAAGTCCCAGTGCTCCTATCACTACCGGTACTGTTGTGGTTTTTATAAGTCCCAGGGCTCCTGTCACTACTGGTACTGTTGTGGTTTTTACAAGTCCCAGGGCTCCTATCACTACTGGTACCGTTGTGGTTTTTACAAGTCCCAGGGCTCCTATCACTACTGGTACTGTTGTGGTTTTTACAAGTCCCAGGGCTCCTATCACTACTGGTACTGTTGTGGTTTTTACAAGTCCCAGTGCTCCTATCACTACCGGTACTGTTGTGGTTTTTACAAGTCTCAGGGCTCCTATCACTACCGGTACTGTTGTGGTTTTTACAAGTCCCAGGGCTCCTATCACTACTGGTACTGTTGTGGTTTTTACAAGTCCCAGTGCTCCTATCACTACTGGTACTGTTGTGGTTTTTACAAGTCCCAGGGCTCCTATCACTACTGGTACTGTTGTGGTTTTTAC